>NW_006159479.1:770591-811736 GCF_000334495.1 Tupaia belangeri chinensis | reverse complement strand
CCGGCCCCGCCTCTGGCGGTTCGCAGGCCACCCTCCGCCGGGCGGGTCCTGGCCGGTCGCCAGCCCCCCTCCGAGGGGATGCGCGCGCCGCGCGCTCCACCCCGGGCGGACCCGAAGAGCACGCCCATGGCCTGCACAGCGGGCTCGGCCTGGAGGAGCCGCGGCGACAGCACGCGATCGTCCCAGGTGGAGCCGGGAAGAAAGTCTCCCAGTTAAACCGACGTGCGATACGATGGTTGGGTTTGGATTGTTGTACTTTTTTTTTTGTTCGTTGCATTTTTAGGAACAAAAAAAAAAGCCCAACCCTTCACACCACTTCATCTGCATCTCTCAGGACCAGAAGCCCCGCCACAGCAGCTTTGGGAGCACAGACAACTGCCTGTCCCGCACCCCACAACCGCAGAGGGCGGGATGGGCACATCCGCGCCGCGCACCTCCCCGGAATCGCCCCCTTGCGCTGCGGCAGCGCCAGGGCTCTAGCCAGCTGCTGCCCACGCCACGCTGCCCCAACTTTACACCTGTTTTATTGTGGGCTTTAGGCAGAACCCCAGCAACCCGAAATTCTCCTTTAAGGAAAAGAACACCGCTGCTTTTGCCTTTGGAGGAAAGGACTATAAAATTAGCTTTCAATTATCCCCTCCTAGTCCCCCGCCAACTTGATGCTTCATTCTGCTGTCCACTCCAGTATGGAGACTTTATCTAATACTAAAGGTGTTTAATTACCAGTGAGTGGTCAGTGAAGTGTCCAAAGATGATGGAATAACTCCCCTCCAAACTTAACTCTTGGGTGAAGTGAGGCAAATACACAATCACAGACTATTGGACCTGCCAGGTGGCCTGGAGGTTAAGGCGCTGGATCCCACAGGGCTGACCGCAGTTCACATCCCACACCTGATTGATAACTTGAGAAACTCTAGGCACGTGTGTGGATGCTCAAAATCACTAGAGCAGAATGGAGGAGAAGGAATTGGGGTGTGGCCGCTCCCCTCCGACCCCTGCCCCCGCCTGCCTTCTAACTTTCACTCCATTGAGAGCACACGGATGGTACGGTATAGCGAAATTTATTTTAAAAAAAAATCCATTCAAAATCACAGGCTATAATAATGTACCCTAGGGTTTAGTTTGCCCGAATTGGGCAAATTGGGCTTTCGGAGGAAGTGGTCAGTTTGGAAAAAAGGTTTTCAGGACCTACCATACATGGTACTTGGGCCCTTTGATGAATAACAGCCCAACGCTCCCCGAAGTCCCTCGTCATTTCCTGCTACTGACATCCTCACTTTTGCGGTGTAACAATAAACATTGGTCGTATCTGTACATACAACACATAGTTTTTCTTATCACACGTTTTTTCTTATCATTAGTCTGTAAACGATACTGTTTAACAACTATTTACATAGCATTTCTATTGTATTAGATATAAGAAATTTGAGATGATTTAAACTATCTGGGAAAATGTACATATAGGTTTTCTCCAAATACTATGCCCTTTTGTTTTTTAAGAGAGATTTTTACTATAGGGCACATGTCCTCACCAGAGAGAGAGACAGACAGAGAAAGCAAGAGATCACCTCCTACAAGATGGCCATGCTGCAATCCTTTCTCTATTCTCCTGTCGGGATTTTGGGCACATACACTTTAAGCCACCGGGTCCAAGAACTGAACTGCGGTCGACTACATGGAAGTTCAGCAACTTAACCATTATGCCATCTGCTGATCCCCTATGCCAATTCATGTGATGGACTTGAGCCACTGGAGATTTGGGGCCACTGGGGATCCTGGAACTAATCCTCCAGGATACCTAGGGACAACTGTAAGAGATGGAGTAAAGCCTACATATACAACTATATTCTTCCTGCAAAAGTGCAATGTAACTAGATCCTGGTAGAGATAACACAGGAATTGTCAAAAGTCTTGTTACAATGGAATTTCCTTCTATTGATTGTTCTTCAAATAAGTAAATTAACAGCTGAAACTTGGAGTTTACGTATTAATTACTACACTAATAAGACTATACATATAGTCTTATGTAAGTTTCTGTCCTTTGTGATAAATATATTTTTACAGGGTAGAATTTCTAGTATTACGTATGTATATATATAAAATATACATATGTATTTTAAGTATGTATTGATTTATTTCATGGTGTTTTTGTCCTGGGTCTTGACAAAAGTAAAAATTTCCCAGCTCTCTCTCCACCTACCAGTACATAAGTGATTCAAGTCTGTTACAAAAAGAACAGTGCCAAAGGTAACAAATACTGAATATAAGTCATCAG
Organism: Tupaia belangeri chinensis; assembly: GCF_000334495.1. NCBI lineage: Eukaryota > Metazoa > Chordata > Mammalia > Scandentia > Tupaiidae > Tupaia > Tupaia belangeri. Next base: position 809,461 of record NW_006159479.1, on the reverse strand, counting down.
AGTGAGGAACAACTAATAACTAAGCCTGAGGCAATTGACTATAGTAGAGGGGTACTGGTGAGCCTCCCCAGTCTCTTAGAACATTTTATTATCCATGGGACCAGCAATTGGCATAATGGCTAAGTCGCTGGACTCCCAGTAGTCAACCGCAGTTCAAGTCTGGACCTGGTGGCTTAAACTTAAAGACAGAAACTTACCTAAGAGTTGATGGGATTAAACAGAATTAGCCTCTGATGTGGAAAAAAATAAATTTTTCCACACTCCATATATATCAGTTGCATAGTGAAGATCATGCATTGAACAGAGCCCATGGCTCCATGGCAAGGTCAGTTAGCTTTGGAAGAAAGAAAAGCTTAAACAACGGTAAACTTGGCTGTTAGTTACACTATTTCTATAGCTGGAAAGAAAAATGTAAGAATAAAGTAAAATAAGTCAGAGATAATTAAGGTGATACTAGCATAGCTAATCATTTTATACTCCATCAAATTTTATAATTCTTAGGAATGTGCTAGGTACCAAAGACAACAAGCAAGGAATTTCCCGGTAATAGGACATAGAGTGGATAGTCTAAGGGCCAAAGTGAGTGGTGAGGGCAATCAGAGGAAGATACTGAAGCCACTTCATAAGGGAGGTAGGAGTTGAACTGAATCTTTGAAGGATCATTGGATGTGGAGAAAAGAGACAGGAAGAGCATCTGAAGTGAGGAACAGCACAAACTCGGGGTGGAAGTGAGTTTGCTGGTACTGCATCAATGAAGAGTGGCCTGCTGTGGAAATGAAGTTTGAGGCCAAGCTGTGGAATGCTGTGAAGGTCAGGATAAAGAGGTGAACTTCCTTCAGCTGTGGGCAATGGGAAGCCACTGAATTAGCCATGTAGTACTACCAAGAGGAAAGCAAAATTTTGGGAAAATTGACCTGATAACAGGGTCCAAAATTTATGGAAGAAGAAATGTCCTTTAATACTTAGGAGGTTTGTTATTGAAAATCAGATTCTTCTTGAGGAATTATTTATTTAACTTTATTCATTCATTCATTCATTTATTTTTAATTTGTCCAGAGAGAAAGAAAGTGAGAAAGCAAGCCACCAGGTCCGGGACTCAAACCGTAGTCAGCCATATGGGAATGCCCAGGGCCTTAACCACCATGCCACATGCTGGTCCCAAACATTAGATTTTTTAAATGCAATAATGTATATAAAAATATAGCATATATGGTTAAATCCTGCTGGACCATTTAATATCAAATATACTTTCTACTAAAGTTCTCAGTTTGTAAGTAAAATGTAATATATGAATAGAAAAAATTAATCGTGGCAAATACTATCCTGAAATCCTCTGAGAAGAAATTATACATGTTTGTGTATATTAATCATGTGTATAGTTGACCTTACATAATGATCTTAGCTATACTGTCAGTGGCCAGTGTTAACATGTTGCTTACCTACACTTCAGATGCTTCATTAGAGCTTTCAAATCCACTACATGCAAATTCCATGAAATGCATCAATCCATTTGATATTTTATATTAACAGTGATTAATTACTTTCAGCTATGGCAATTAAATGTTTTTTCTTAATTTAGTTCCTATATCTGTAGGACTTTATTTTTGACAAAGAATAACTTTATGCGGGCCCTAGGGGATCCCGATTAACTCAGATTAAAGACTAGTAAATGCTGTATATTTGCAAGTAAGAGAAATTTATTTGTATGCATTGTTTATTTTGAATCTGTTGAGTTTACTAATCATTATGTGCTTGATTTTTATCTTGAAAAAATGTCAGTTGTGATGATAAAGTCTTATTTCAGTTTAGAAAACTTTTATCTTGTTCTACAAGACATTTTTAGAGGGACCAGCAGTTGGTGTAATGGCTATGTTGCTGGACTCCCATGTAGTAGACAGCAGTTCAAGTCCCAGACCCAGTGGCTTAAACTCACACTGGGCGCATGTGCGTGTGTGCCCAAGATCCCGAGAGGAGAAGGGATTGTGGCGTGGCCATCTACCCTGGGGGGTGATTTCTCACCTTCTGGCAAGTGCACATGCCCTATAGCAAAAACCTCTCAAAAAAAAAAAAAAAAGACATTTTTAGAGTATTTCTTCTGCAAATAAGGATACAACATGGGGTGCAGGTTCTGTAGTTTTCAGTGGCTGGTAGATTCCTATACTGTAAACACAGTTCTCTCCGTTTTAAATAAATTGCACAACTTTGGCTCTGAGGGTATAGATTTAATCAGAGATCTACCTTCACTGTACATCATTGTGCAAGAAATACCAAGCTTCATATATATTTTTTGGCATGAGCCCAGTTGTGTCTCTCTGATATCAGGGCATTTGGTAATAAATGCCATGTCAAAATGTGTTTATCTTAAAATAGTCTTGTTTATAATACCATGGGAGTTGTTGCAAGAATGTGGCCTGATCTCCAGAAGCTTGGGATCCCACTACAGCAGCCCACACCCTTATCAGTCAAACAAAAGATGGAGACAATTCAAAAGATGCATAAGATTAATTATATAATATTAGTATATTTTAGGCATTTGTGAAGGCCATTGACCTCAGTGTTGTAAACTCTAACAGACATTTTTTCTGTCCTTGTTTCCCTTGATCTCTTAGAAGCATTCAACCCTGAGTACCGCAACCTCCTTAAAAAGCTCTCTTATCTTTCTTTTTATAAAAAAGTTTTTGCCATTGGGTGCATGTGCTCCCCGGAGACAGACAGACAGAGAGAGATGGGGGGGATGGGGGGACTGAAAACTCACACCCTATGTACGATGGTCATGCTGCAATCCCTTCTCCTTCATTCTCCTCTCTGGATTTAGGGCAGCCATGCACATGTGTGTTTTTCAAGCCACTGGGTCCAGGACTCCAGCCACACAGTCAGCCAAGTGGGACCCGACCTCCTTAACCACCACACCACCGATGAGCCCAAAAGGCCTTCTTTTCTTGGCCTTTAGTAATGCGATGTTCACTCCTGACTTTTTGCCTTCCAACTCAGGAATACTCCCAGGTGAGGACTGAACTCTGGCCCCATTTTCACAGAATAGGTCACCTCGACCCAGTCATTATGGCTTCCTTCTCATATACTGACACTGGAATAACATCACATGATTAGTAAACGCTCTTATCTATATTAAGATTAAGCTTAAATATTTCTTTCTGTTGACTCCAAGTTTTAAACAAAGCCTTATTTTAGTGAGTAACAAATTAAAGAATCTCTGAATCTATCTAACCTCTAAAAAGTGTTCCCTCCTCAAGATATCCCACCTTCTCCAGTCAAACCAATGGAAACCTCCACATATTGATTTATAACTTTGATTGCAATTTCTGCTTTGTAAAATGTATACAAGATCTGCTGTGAGCCAGCTACATGAGAAACTCTCAAGACTTCTTGAGGTTGTCTCCCTTAGTCACTGTCACTCATATCAACTTAGAATAACCTCCTTCCATAATTTACAGTTGGGCTTTCCATCACTGGGTAATCCTCTTCTAACCACTATTTAAACTCTGGAATTACTCACTCATTTTTCACACATTCTCAGGACTTCGGTGATCATTTAATGATACATTCCCTCAAAAACATTGATCACAAGCTAATAACCTGTGGTTACACTATTTTAAGAAAATATTTTGGGACCAACAGATGGCATAACGGTTACGTTGCCGGGCTCTCATGTAGTTGGTCATGGTTCAAGTCTTGGACCCAGTGACTTAAAACTCACACCAGGTACATGTGTGTGTGTGCCCAAAATCCCAAGAGGAGAATGGAGGAGATGGGATTGTGGCGTGGCCACCCCCCCACTGGGGGGCAATTTTTCATTTTCTGCCTCTCTATCTCTCTGGCAAAAACATGCACCCTATATCAAAAACCTCTCTCTAAAAAAAAGAAAATATTTTGCCAGAGGGTGCATGTGCTCACTAGAGAGAGACAGAGAGAAAGAGGGAAAGTGAGACGTGGGATGTGATACTGCAAACCCCTCTCGTCTATTTCTCACTCCTTTGGGGATTTTAGACATACAAGCACACACACTTCGTGTGTTTTTTAAGCTACCAGGTCCAGGGCTTGAATTGTGAGGTCAGCCACATGGGATCCTACTGCCGTAACCATCACACCACTGGTTGACCCAGTTACACCACTTGAAATGATGAAAACTTGGGCCAGTGGGTGGCATAGTGGCTTGGCGCTGGACTCCCACATGGCTGGCCACAGTACAAGTCCCAGACTTGGTGACTTGTTTTCTCTCTCTTACTCTTTGGTGTGCACACGTGCAGCAAATTTAAAATAATAATTATAAATAAAAAAATTTTAAATGGTGAAAACTGTTTGAATTTAAATACTTTAGGCAAGGCATGTGACTTCTCCTTCCAGTCCTACATTCCTTAATTCTTTGCAGGCCTTCAGTTTAGCCCTGTATAGCCAAGGCTGTACTCCTTCCAACTTTAGGGTTCCTGGCCCTGTAGTTTCTTCTCTCCCTAATGCACCCCCCCACTACTATCCACCTCCAAACACAGCAAAACTGACATATCTCAGGCTAGCTTCCTGAAATATTTCAGGCCAAGACCAGATCCCTCTTAATCATCATCTCATATCATCCTGTACACTTCCTCCACTGCTCACACTTGTAGTTTGTTATAGCGTATTTATTTATATAATTATTTGAATAATGCTCGTCTCTCCAGTAGATTGTAAATTCAATAAGAACTAGGATTGTGTGTGTGTGTTCATCATTACATTCCTAGCACCAAACCCAGTGATTTCATGAATGTTTTAAAGAGGAGAACTCTATTTTAAAGATTACTGATGTATTTCAAACTTCTACGAATTCACCATTGAGACCAGCTGAAATGGTAATGTACTCTGAATTTTAATTACTTAGAAATGAATACTTTGATATATTGGGTTGTCAGAAAAGTCATATTTTTGTTTTTCTATGCAAAAATGTATCATGACTTTTCCGACAATCCAACATTTTATTTTATCAAAACGAAGTATCTTTCCACTCTTCATTTACATAGCAGTGTTCGTCATACATACTCCTAGGCAGACTCCTCTGTAGTTTGCACAGATGTATCAGAAGTCTTCACTTCTAGCTGCACAGTACACCTCTTAAAATGAATAGTGCATCAGAGAATTCGTATAAAAAACTGAAATGCTTCTAAGCATAAACATTAAGAAATATACCATAAAAAGACTGAATGACATGACTAAATAAAAATATAAAACCTTTTTATGTTAAAAAACATAATAGGTTGGGCTGATCCTGTGGCTTAGTGGTTAAGGGGCCTGGACTCCACATGGTCAACTGCAGTTCAGTTCTCTGGTGGCTTGGATTCTGAGGGCATATGTGTATGCTCCAAATCCCAACAGGATGGAGAGATGGAGGAGAAGGAATGTGGCATGACCATACCCCATTGGTGGGTGCTCTTTCTCTCTCTCTATTTTTCTGACTCTCCCTGGGAAGAAAGTAAAATAAAATAAACACTGTATTATCTGATAGTATACAGCTATAAAGATAAAGTTGCATGTGTGGGCATTGAATATATATAAAATATAGTAAGTGAAGAATCAAGTTAAAAATAGTATGTGTAATATGATTCCAATAGAGAAAGAAAGTTGGTAGAATATGAAAAGGGAAAGATATTTATTTATAGGAATATAAACCCAAATTCTCTACTTGAAATGAAAGAATAATATAAGAAATTTTCAGTATCTATGTTTCTATTTTTACAGTTTTTGTATTTTACATCAAGTATTACTTTTATAATATATACAAAAAGGAAAAAAAATGTTAAATGAAAAGACCAACAACTGGAACAAGTATATGCAATGGATATAATTATACATAATTATATAGAATAAATAACAAGACCACCACCAAGGTAGAAAAACAGACCAAGTATATGAGAAGCAGTTCATTAAAAAAGAAATATATGGGCCAGCAGTTGGTGTAATGGCTATGTCTCTGGACCCCAATGTAGTCGACCGCAGTCCAAATCCTGGACTCAGTGGCTTAAACTCATACCGGGCGTGTGTGCGTGTGTGCCCAAGATCCTGAGAGGAGAATGGAAAATGGACTGTGGCATAGCCATCCCCCCTGAGGGCTGATTTCTCACTTTCTGTCTTTCTTCTCTGTCACTCTCTCTCTGGTGAGCGCACGCACCCTATAGCAAAAACTTCTCAAAAGAAGAAAGAGAGAAAGAAAGAAAGAAGATCAGTAAGAATGAGAAAACACTTTTACTCTCATTGATATTCAAAAAAATGCTAAGCAAAACATTGATATAGCCTTTTTAGGTCATTAAATTGGCAAAGATTTAAAATATTATGGCAGGCCACCATCTAATCGTATAGTATAGGCCATCTTATTTGCTGCTGGAAACCAATGAATATGGACATAAATTTTTGGAAAACAGTTTGGTAATATCGAAAACACTCAACTCAATTTCTAGGAATTTATTCTAGAAAGACAATCATAAACACCACTATTTACATAGCAAGTATATTTATAATAAAGTACTCAAAATTAGAACTATTGCAATTATAAGGGGTATGTGAGTTAAATAAATGATTGTAAATTCATACAAAATATTAATAAGTAGCTTATTTCAAAATCATGTTTTAGAAGACTACTTGAAAAATTCATGATCTCTTATAAAGTAAAAAAAAAAGCAATTTCTACACAATATATACATTTGATGTCAGTTGTGAATATGTGCTCATATTGAAGACTGATCACCATTACAATGATTATCCACAGTAGTAAAAACTGAGAATGATTTTTATTTTGTCTTGATTTTTTCCTGCATTTTTCAAAATTTCTATAATTGTCTAGGTTTTTCAGTTTCTATGTTATACTTTTATGATTATAAACAATTTCTTTTACAACTTGCTGACCTATGCTTTGGAAAAAAAATTCAGCAGTCCTCAGAAACGTAAAATGGGCCAGTCAGTGGCATGTAGTTAAAGCAGCTGAATCCCACATGGCAGATAGCACAGTTCAAGTCCTGGACCTGGTGGCTTGAAAAACCCACTGGGCATGTGTGCATACATGCACAAATCCTGAGAGGAGAAATGAAGGAGAAGGGATTGTGGTATGGCCACCCCTCCTAGGGGGTGATTTCTCACTTTCTTCCCACACTCCCTATCCCCATCTGTCTCCAGTGGGGTATGCGCCATATAGCAAAAACAAACATAAATGAAAACATAGAGTTGCCATTACAAGTCAGAAAACCTATTTCTGACATAACATTACCATTATGAGCCCAAGAATCTATGTGAATTATTTCTCAACTTTTAAAAACAGAAAAGGGATGATGACTTATTAAACTTATTATACTTTTTTTTTGAGGTTCTTTTTTTTCGCTATAGGGCACATGTGCTCGCCAGACAGACAGAGAGAGACAGAGAGACAGAAAGCGAGACATCACCCCCCAGAGGGGATGGTCACGCTGCAATCCTTTCTCCTCCATTCTCCTTTTGGGATCTTGGGCACGTACGCACACGCGCCCGGCTTGAGTTTTAAGCCACCGTGTCCGGGACGCGAACTGCGGTCGACTACATGGGAGTCCAGCGACATAGCCATTACGCCAACTGCTGGTTCCCCAACTTATTATACTTTTTGAAGTATATGTTACTTTATACACAATGTAAAGTTGTGAAGCAACAGTACCTAGGGGGTAAGAAGATAACTCCAAAATCACAGAAATTCTCAAACTGAGAATAGTTCATGAAAATAACCTTTCTCATTCATTCATGTAAACATAATCCATTGCATTACTCACTTCATAAGATGATGACATCTTATTGGGTTGTCAGAAAAGTGATGACATATTTTTGCATAGACGTTATGACTTTTCTGACAGCCTAAGATATAACTATAGTACATTATCAAAACCAGAAATACTTAACTGCTCAGATCCCATTTCCTTGTATGTAAAACAGAGAGAGTGGTAATCTCCACTTGACATTGGCACAGTACAATTAACTATAGATCTGATTCTGGTTTCACCAGTTTTTGCATATTTTTTTAATTGAAAAGACAATAACAACATAAAAGGCTTGAAATAATTAGGACAACCTATAATTTCACTTATGAAACCAGTTCGATTTTTATGTTACCTTACAGAGAAATATATTAAATCGTTATTGTGAAATAGTAAGTTATAAATATATTTTAAAATTGGTAACATACAAAAGTGCTATGTATCTGTATTTTACCTCCATATATGTTTTACATTTTTATGACATATGTAAAATATCTATGAAAATGCAGTATTGTTTTATAGGTTTCAAAATTTAACATAAAAATTATATACAGGCCCAGCTATGGTGGAGAACTGGTAAGGATATTGCTGTTCTGCAGACTGAGGCCACATGGGAGTGCTGGGTTTGAGTCCCAGCTTACCATAAAAAAAAGCTGGATGCAGTGATGTGTGCTTGTAGTCCCAGCTAGTGGGGAGACTGAGGCAGGAGGATCACAACACAGCAATACTGTCTTCAAAAAAAATTGTATTAATACACTGCATGCATATTTGAAATATAAAAAATTTTATCACAGTTTTCACACTGTTAATTGCTAGGTGGGGAGTGGGGGAGACTTTGCCTCCTCTCTGCTACTATGCCTCAAGAAGTTGTTGCCTTGGAGGTCAGAGCTCAGACTCTAGAGTGGCCTTGCCTGAATTGGAACCCAGAGTCTTCTATTGGCCAGTGTATCACTGCTCAGATCCCGTTTCCTTGTAGTAAAACAGAGAGAGTGGTAATCTCCAGTTCGTAAAGTGGTTTGAATGTATGTTAAGAGAAAGCATGCAACACGAGCTGAAAGTGCTCAATTTCAATGTGAATCTGGACTTGGCTCTAATTCTCTTCCTACAGTGGAACAGAGTGGTGCTCATAACCAGCACCAACTCCCAAGTCAGGAGGCCAGCATGTTTTCTGGCACCACCTACCCCAGGGGTGTGCTGCTAAATGGTGAACAATCAACTGTGGACAGGAGCAGACGGGAGAGCTCTACCTTGTGATATTTGCCAAGTTCCATGGTATAAATACCCCCATGAGAGCTGATTTCACCTTAACTTCAGTAAATGTGGAGTTAGAAGGAGATGATCAGAACCAGCACTCCTCAGCCAATTAAAGCCAACTCCCCAGAACACCCAAGAGAGAATCTCTCCTCTTTTGTGCTGCCTCTTTGTTCCTTACTGAAGTCAGAACCTATTCCAACTCAGGCAGAGAACCAGGCATCCTGGTTTGATGTGCTCTTGATGAGGTAAGAGTCTATTTACACCTGGGAGATAGACGAAGCCTCCATACTAAAGCTCATGGAAGTGCTCAGGCCCAGCTCACCATAATCCTTATAGTGGACTTTAAATTTTTTATAGTTGCCTGAAAACTCATATGTTCACCAGAGAGAGACAGAGTGCAAACCTCAACAGGATATGATCATACCACAATCCTTTTCTATTTCTCCATCCTGTCAGAATTTCGGGCATGTATGCACAGACTCTGGGTATGTTTTTCAAGCCACCAGGGCTAGAATCTGAACCGTAGTCAGCCTAAAGGATCTGGCTCCCTTAACTGCTAAGCTGCAGGACCAGCCCAGCAAAGGGCTACTTAAATTCTCATTTGCTTGTGTTCTCTATATGTGTGCTTCCCTTGGGGATCTTGGGTGAGGGGGTTTGTGGCTGCCTTCTAGAGTAAAATCCTACAAGGGATCTTCAGAGAGTTAATGGAAAATGTATATTATGAAGAAAATTATGCATGGATTTCAAAATTTTCCTATACCAAAATAAACTTGTACTACTTTAATTCCATTTTCCCACAACCTTTTTGAAGTCCCCTGTATTATATTTGGGTCATGTGACCATAATGTGTACTTAAAACCAATAGCATTGGGACCAGCAGATGGCATAATGGTCACATCACTGGACTCTCACATAGTGGACTGTAGTTCGAGTCCCAGACCTGGTGGCTTAAAACTCACGCCGGGCACATATGCATGCATGCCCAAAATCCTGAGAGGAGAATGAAAAAGGGATTGCCGTGTAGCCATCCCCCCTGAGGGTGATTTCTTGCTTTCTGTCTCTCTGTCTCTCTCTGTCTCTCTGGTGAGCACATGTGCCCTATAGCCAAAAACTCTCTAAAATAAAAAAGTTTAAAAAACAAATGAAAACCAATAGCATCTTACCCTGATTTCTAACATGTAGCATCTTGCATTGCAATGCATCTACTTAAGATGTTAAAGTAAAACCACTTCTGCATTTTTCCATGTTTCAGTCTTTTTTTCTTAAGAGAGATTTCTGCTATAGGGCACTTGCTCTCACCAGAGAGATAGAAAGCAAGAAATCACGTCCCCAGAGGGATGGCCACACCGCAATCCCTTCCCCTCCATTCTCTTCTCAGGATTTTGGGCACACATGCACATGCGCCCAGCGTGAGTTTTAAGCTGCTAGGTCCAGGATTTAGACCACAGTCAACTACATGGGTTGGAGTCCAGAGACATAACCATTATGCCAATTGCTGTTCCCATGTTTCAGTTTTTAAAACAGCACTTTTTTTTTTTTTTTTAATTTGCAAGACGGTGCATGAGCTCGCTGAAGAGATAGAGAAATATAGAGTGAGAAAATGAGGAAGCAACCCCCCAGGGCAAATGGCCACACACAATTCTTTCTCCTTCATTCCATTCTCCTCTTGGGATTTTGGGCGTGCATGTACACGCGCCCAGCATGTTTTTAAAACCTCTATGTCAGTGGGATTACATCAGATTAAGGAGTTTCTGCACAGCAAGGGACACCGTAATTAGTGTGAATTGACAACCCTCAGTTTGTTAACTGTACCTCAGATAAGGGATTGATAACCAGAATACACAGGGAACTCAAGCAGCTTACCCTGAAGAAAATGATTAACCCAATTAAAAGATGGAAAAATGAGCTGAATAAACAACTCTCTAAGGAAGACATACAACAGCCAAAAAACATGAAAAAATGCTCAACATCCCTCTTTGTAAGGAATATGCAGATCAAAACTACAATTCGATAACACCTAACCCCAGAAAAAATGGCGAAGATTAAAAAAACAAATAATGATAAGTGCTGGAGAGGATGTGGTGAAAGGGGGAAGCCCTGCATTGTTGGTGGGAATGTAAATTGATCCAGCCACTGTGAAGAACAATATGGTTGTTGTTGAACAACAACCTGTAAACAACAAGGTTCTCAAAGACCTTCAAATAGAACTACCATATGACTCAGCAATTCCACTCCTGGGTATCTACCCAAAGGACAGGAGAGCACTCAGTCAGAAAAGTGCTTGTACAACTATTTTCATTGCAGAGTTATTCACAATTGCTAAGACATGGAACCAATCCAAACGTCCTCAAAAAGGTGAATGGATTGAAAATATATGGCACATATACTCCATGGAATACTATTCAACCATAAAAAACAACAAGGCCCTGGCATTTGCTAAAAAGTAGATGAATATGGAAGATTTGTTGCTGAGTGAAGCAAGTCAGGCTATGAAAGAGAGACATTGTATGTCTCCACTTAACATATACCGACTGTCCACACTCTATGGTAGAGACTGAAAGACTGGAAAACATGAAAGCATTAAAAATTGTAATGGACACTAGAGACAAAGTGGAAAGAGAGTGTGGGAGGGGAAAAGCATAGGAAAGGAAATTTTGGGGGAAAGGGAGAGGTAAAACACTTGTGGGACACAGATAAGGTTTTTTATCTGTTGACAAGGATGTGTATAATAATTTCAACTGGTCTGGACTGAGGTGTATGTCATGGTAGGTAAAATCTCTTCACAATCTAAATGATGTATAGCATTTTAATGTATTTTTATTAAAAATTAATAAAAATTAAAAAATACATAATAAAACCACCATGTCTGAGACTCAAACCACACAATTGGCTGTGTGGAATCCAGCCACCTTAACCACCACACCACTGGCTAGCTCTAAAACGGTACTTTAAAAAACTTTTTTTTAGTGCTGGAGGGCACATGTACTTGTGAGAGAGACAGGGACAGAGACAGAGACAGAGAAAGAGAAAGAATTCCTCAGTGGAGCCTGATCATACTGTAATCCTTGTTTTTCCCACTTCCTCCTGTCAGAATTTTGAGCACACACACATGCCCAACATATTCTTTAAACCACTAGGACTGGATTCAAACTGCAGTCAGCCATGAGGGATCTGGCCCCCTATGCACAGCAGTTAACCACTGTGCTATGGGGCCAGGCCTAAAGTGATACTTTCTAATGACTGCATAATTCCATTAAGACACCTAAATATAAAGGAAAACAAGTTAAATCCTTGTGTGACCATTTACACAAGTCCCTATATAGGGAAAAAATAATTATACTACCTTTGCGTGGTCAGGATATCACAGCTCTTAACATATGTCACTGGACAGGCAGTGATAATATGAGGCATACGAGAGGCAATGTTTCTGGAGCCAATGGGTATAAAGAATGGCATAAACATAGGAAAAGAGTAAAAGTTTCAGGACAGCCAGTGGTGTGGTGGTTAAGACAGCTAGATCCCAGGTAGCTGACTGCATGGCTCCAATCCTGGACCAGCAGTGAGAAAACTGAAGATTGAAGTTTATTAATCAACCCAAGGTCAGACAGGGCAGGCTACGTCCATTGATCTTCATTCTACTGCAGTCAGGAGTGAATGAGGAAGTAGAGTCAGGGATGACCAATTCTTCTGGAAGCATGATGAGTAAAGAGAGTGTGAGAGGGAAATAAAGTATAGGGGGAAAGAAAGGATCACTGCTTTTATTATAAAAACAAGGCTCAGTTCCTTTGAAGTGGACACCAAAAAGGAATCCCTAAGTGACTACACGGGCCAGAAGCAGAGAGACCACCAAACCCTGGGTGCCATGCTGGAGATTCACCTTTCTCCTGAGAATCTCTCTGATTATCTTGACTCCGTGAAAACCTCCTCAGGTCATTTTTTCCTTTCACATCAGAGGCATGGCATGACACAACAAAAGGTATTTCTTAACATCCTTGGCACAGCTAAGCTGAGCCTGGAAAGTTTAAATGACTTTTCTTCTAAAGGCAAACTTTCAGAAGTCATAGCAACTGCCCTGGACAGTAGGTTAACAATACAGAATCCCAGGGATCTTGGATTCAGAAGGTCTGCAATGGGGGGCCTGGAAACAGGTATTTGGAAACAGTGCCAGTTATCCTTAAATTCCTGCAAGTTCAAGTTATCACTGTGCTGGCAATAACAAAGAGAAGTAAACACAGTAGCCTAAATCCATGTGGTCTGGCTCACAAGAAAAGCCTACTCATAACCCCATGCTGGGGTCTTCACTGTACCACTGAGGGTTTTGATGCTATCTTGGCTCATGCTAGCTGTTTTTATCTACTAGAAGAAAAATCTGGGCCTAATAAAAGATGGCCTTTAGCCAAATTGTTAGGTGGTGTGGGAAGAGGAGAGAAGAAGGTTTCTTCTATTCTTACTATTTTTCAAAGACTAGGTTCTTTTTAATTTTTTTTAAATTTATTTATTTCTTCCATGAGTGAGAGACCCTCAACAGGGTCTTGATTCACCCCCAGCCTCAGCCAGCCTGGGATCATGGACACATGCATTCCCAGCATACTCAAGGAGATCTCTGGATGTGAATCTGGAATCTGTCCATGTGGGTCAGCCTTGCAGAGCATTGAAACTTTACTACTGCACTACCATTGCCACCTAGGTTTTCAGATCCTAACTAGCCTATCATGTAAACCGACTATAGCATAGACAAGGTCCAGCTTTGTCCATCCCACCTGCTCGTCATCCCAGCAGCAGTAGGTGGCAGCATGATGGCAGCCTCTTCTCTTCTACAGGCCTCTCAGTCTCACCACGCCTTAGCCTTGGGGAGGATGACTGTTTGGCCAGATTTGCCTAGAGGAAGTCCTGACCTACTCCTTTGAGCCCAGACTCCTCTCCAATGAGATGTCTTTCATTCTTATTCATTCCTTCTCAGTTTGGATAATAAGTTATATAGTTGTCCTCTCCATGAATAATACCACTAGAACAAAAACGCAACACCAAGGCCAGCCCCATAGCTTACTGGTTAAGGGAGCTAGATCTCATATGACTGATTGTTATTCAAATCCTGGCCTCATTGGTTTGAGAACCATGCCAGGTGCATGTGCATGTGTGCCTTAAATCCCAAGAGGATAGAGAAATGGAGGAGAGGGGATTGTGGTGTGACCATACCCTATTGGAAGGTACTTTCTCCTTTTCTTGCTCTCTGTGTTTCTCTGTCTTTCTCTGGCAAGCACATGTACCCTCTGGCAATTAAAAAAGAAAAACACAACTCCACAAAAGTAAGTAGTATGCCAGCACTTTACGCAATTTCCAGTCATCTAGCAAATCACACGGTGACACTGCACACATCATTTCAATTAATCCTCATGGCAACCCCACAGGAGATGGGGTTGCAGATGAGGAAGTAACTGAGTTACCTGGTGTGGCCAGGATCATCCAACTATGAGGGACAGAGTTAGTTTCAAATGTCCATCTGTGTGACTCAACTCCTGCTCATGATGGGGCCTTCTCGGTGCATGCGCTCACCCCACCCACCAATTTCTGACTGCAGTAAGAAATAGAACTTTGCCAAGGAAGTTGGTCCATTTCAACATGAAAGGAATACTTTTGATATTTGCATTTTTATCTTAAATTTGAAAATAGAAATCTGCTTTCTGCAGCTGTGTGTCTAATTCAGTCAGTTCTTGTTTCTGTAACCTAGTTTGAAGAAGAAATATTTCCAAAAGAAGCAACCAAGCCTATAAAGCACAGTTTGACTCAAATGGATCCAAGCGATTAGCAAATGGAAAATAACACTGAGGAGTAAGTTTTGCGTCAGAAGCATAGCAGCTCCAAGTCATCCCAAGTGAACCTAAAGATACGTATGCAACCCAGAGAATGGTTTGTGTGGAGTCTTTGCTTTATTTTTGAATAGTTTAATCTTCTAAACGGGTAGCTCTCCCTGAAAAGGTGACTTAAAAATCATAGTCTTTGCTTTCATCACCATGTCGTCTGTAGTTTTACAAGTTTTCCCTTTTTATTTTTTTAAAAGATCAATTAAAAATTTTTTAATTCCAAAAGCATTCTCTTACTGCATTCTCTTGGGGAAAAAAAAATTAGATAGGCTTAAGTGGCAAATGACTAATACCCAATCATGTTACTGGTTTGTTTGGCTTTTTTTGTCTGTCTAGATGTTCTTCTAGCCAGGAAATTATTTTCTACCTCCTGCCTTTTCCAATAAAGCTTTATTATAGGAGTATTTCCCTTACTCCCTGTACACTCTGTGATAGGGGAGCTGCTCAAATCTCAGAGGCTGAAAGTCCCAAGGGGCAGCATTAACCCCTCTCTCATTTTTTTTTTTTTCACCCTGTTGAGTGGTTAAGAGCAAGGGCCTAGAGTCAGACTGCTGCCTGTGAATCTGGACTCTGTCACTTGCTGGCTGAGCGACCTTGGGCAAGTTCACTCATTCACTATTCATTCAGCACCATCTGAGCTCTTCTACTACAGTCACCATTCGGACCTATCCCACCATTATTGCTTTTATCCTGATGCTGAACTGTCTCCCTCCAGACACACCTGCCTTTCCATGCCATCGCTTCGCTGTTTAGTTCCTATTCCTCCCATGATTCTCACCTGCTCAGAGTCCCAAGTCCCTGGGTGGGGGACCTGCAAGTTTCTCCATGGTCTGCCCTCTCTCCAATCCATGCCCAAGATCTTCTGCTTTCTGTTTACTCCTCTACCATTCTTTCTCTGTTTTGGCCACATCAGCCTTCTTGCTGTTCCACAGACATCCTGAGAACGTCTCTTCCTGAGGACCTTTGCATTCGCTGTGCCCTCTGCCTGGAATATTCTTCCTCCAGAGTTGGCTTGGCTCCCTCTCCTTTAGGTTTCTGCTCTCATGTCACCTTCTCAGGAAAGCCTTCGTAGCCATCCTATTACACATAGTGGCCCCTCACAGCCACTTGGCATTCCCTAATTTCCTTTCCTGCTTTATTTTTCTTTGTAGCATTTATCACCACCTGACACACTGAATATTTCTTTGGTTCTTGTCTCCACTAGAATGTAACCTCTGTACAAAAGTAATATGCCAGATTCTAGAATAG
The DNA here is from genome assembly GCF_000334495.1 of Tupaia belangeri chinensis. Taxonomy (NCBI): domain Eukaryota; kingdom Metazoa; phylum Chordata; class Mammalia; order Scandentia; family Tupaiidae; genus Tupaia; species Tupaia belangeri. The sequence goes on along the minus strand of NW_006159479.1, from coordinate 793,344 downwards.
AGTCTGGCCCATGGAAGGCCCTCAGTAGACATTTGTTTAATGAATGAATGAATGAACAAATGAAGAGTTTGCATGTGGCAATCAGAAGCCAGATCACACAGGGCCTTGTAAGTCCTGATAAATACTTTGGGTTTTATTTTAAGTGTGAAGAGAAGCCAGTGAAGGGCACATCATCTGATTCAAATTTAAAAGCTCACACCGACCATTGCATTGAGGGAGGCTTGCACTGAAGGGAAATGTGACTTGGGGAGGGAGGGGATGGTTTGGCAGCTAGTGCAACATCCAAGCAAGAAAGATAATGAAGACTTGGCGCCATGCTAGTACAGCGGTAAAACACACTGCTCTGTGAACTGACCCAGGTGAAAGGTTACAGGTTCACGTCTGGAGAAACCTCCTGCCCTGCCCTGAGTATGCCAGGCACATGCATGCCTATGATCCAGGGCTAGCTGAGGCTAGGGGTGAATCACAACCTCAAGACTTGTTGGGGGTACAGTCTCTCTCTCTCTCTGTCTCACTCATGGAAGAAATAAAAACTAACTTAAGAAAAAAAAGAAATACACAAAAAAAGGTAGTAAGGACTTGAGTTAAGGCATATAAAGTCAGCTTTTTGTAAAACATATTTTGGAGTCATAGATGACAGATTTGTTAATAAATTAGATGAGAAATGCAAGAGAAAAAGAGGAATTGAGGATATCTTCTGGCCATGATACTAAATCTTCTTGAGCCTATTTCCTCTTCTATACGAGGGGAATAATGAGAGCCCCTCCATCATGGGATTGTCCTGAGAGGAGGTGGTAGGTGTGACGTGCTCACACAGTGCCTGACACTGTGGGGTGAACCCTCAACCTTAGCTCTTATTATTGCCCCAAGAAAACTGTGTTTCCCCTGCTTCATTAGTAAATAGAATCACTAAAATATCCACCCTCACCAGAGACTGAGGTGAAAAAAAAACAACTTTTTTGGTAAGATGTACTCTCCCCTCCTGAGAGAGGGACTTTTACTTTATTTAACATAATGCTTAACCAGAGAGTTGGAACTTTTTACTTGCACACAAAGAAAAGGATTCCTCACATTTCAAAAGAATTATAAGGCTCTTTTCAGTAATGTTTGTCCATTCATTACTTAGCAGAAGTAACAGAAAGCTGAAATTACAAACCTCTGCTCATTAAAAATCAATCAAAATGTAAGATAAAGAGCATCTGAAATGATAATTTTGTACAAACAGGCACCTACTGCATTTTAATATACCAGAAACTAAAACACCACACCATCCAGTTCAATACGGGACACCTGGCAACCCTGTTTATAAGTGTAGCTCGGCTTTCTACAGAGCCAACACTCAACCCTTTTTGGCTGCAATGGCTTGTCCTCATTTCCCCCCTGGAAAACTATTTTTAAACTTAGTACAGATAACATTTTTCCTCTATTACAATTAGCAGCTTCTCTCAATGGGTCATTTGGCTTGGCAAGTGCTTGTGTGGGGTAACCTAGTATCTTCTTTCAAAACCTCACAGTGGTTGCCTCCAGGTGCAAAAAAGCTACTTGTGAGGAATTGAGCAGTTGCTTCAGTCCCTTCAGGGTCTTCCTTGCTAGCATTTTCTGCCTCACCAGATTCTCCTGATTATTGGTGTGCTGGGCCCACCTAACTGAAACCCAACCAATCCCCTCTTCCCAGTGCCCAGGGAGTTTGATGCGGACACTCTAAATCTAGGATTTCTTGCCCTTCTTGCTCCCCCTAACTGAACTCCTTAAATCCTTTCCTACCTGGGAACCTACACAGGCAACCTTAAATTTGAACTGGAGCTGGAAAGACTTCTCCCAAAAGAATTTGCACCATGTACAAAGTGATTTCTGTTGTTCAGCTTTCTCTGTTCTCAAGTGTGGAAAATACTTTTGTTCCTGAAAATGGGAACCAACAGCCTCCAAGGAAGCTTGTTAGAAATGAAGAATTTGAGGCCATATTCCAGACCTAAGTCTGAATCTGCATTTTAAGGAGATTCGCAGGTGGCTCCCAGGCACTTGCAAGTTTGAGAGGCCAGAACAGTGCTGGACCCTTCCCTTTCTTTGTTCTGAAGAACACATAATAAGCATTATGTTCTTGTAAGCTGTCCTGTTTAAGGCCCCTTAATCTTCAGCCTCACCTCATTTTCCTCACTGGCCAGAAAATTCTGAGTGACTTCCTTCCAACACCCTCTCTGCCCTGGCCCCTTGAAACCAACACCTCTTTTCTAGCTACAAGACCACCGCAGACTCCTCTGCTCATCTCTTGGGGCCCAGTCCTGTGTGGCAGTATTTAACAACTGCTTTGTTTGCTGGGCTCCTCCCAAGTAAAGTCTCTAATACCAGTCGAAATGTGGCCTGGTCAGCCCCTCTTCCACCTGCTTTAGCCTCCCCACATCCCTCACATTCCCCCAACCTTGGTCCTTAGGACCTCAGTTGCAAGGCCTTGGGACTCGCGTTTCCCACAGCTTACCCTGAAGTTGAGCCTTCCCACTAAGCACGAACATACCATCCATGTTCCTTCCTGCCTGTGGTTTTTGCAGCTCCAACAGACAACCATTACTATCCAGAAATGGCTGCCTTCAAATGGGAGGCACCCAGAGAAAGGGAAGGGGATACTATTTAAGAACCATCCCTGAACAGAAGAAAAATGCAACGTTTTGCAAGGCATCCCACCTGGAAACGTTCCCAGTTCAGGTCTGGAGACCTTCCTGAGTATACTGGACACATACTTATCCAAGATACAGGGTTGGCAAGGCTGAAGTGGATGATAGTGTGATGACGCTTTTGGGTGCCATCTCTCTCACTCATAAAGGAAATAATAAACTTGGGGGAGAAAAACAAACAAAAAAAGAACCAGATTTAGAGAGAGTCCTCTAAAACAAGGATGTTGGGGGGGGGGATACATTATAAATGCTTTAAGCACTTTGATTCTTTGAAGGGGTGGGGATATGAGTTTGGAATTGGTGCTCTATAAGCTCTCAAGGTGAGAAAGATGTCAGGTAACTTTTTTGGACTCTAGAAATTAGAGCCTCATTGGAATCATAACTCAGGGCTTCTTGGCTATCAATCTAGTGGTCACATTCATTAACCACCCACTTTGTTCTCAACTTGGCTTTATCATTTGCTGGACAATTTTTGCCCAAAATGATATATTAGAGGCCCATATCCAGCAACTGAAAAAAATGCCATTGGAATGTCATCCATATTCATTATTAAAATAGTATCTTTCTAAAGTCGTATGTATCATTTTTTTTTCTCTTTTTCTTTTTTTTGGAGAGGTTTTTGCTATCGAGAGACAGAGAGACAGAAAGCAAGAAATCATCCCTTGGGGGGCTGATCATGCTGTAATCCCTTCTCCTCCATTCTCCTCTCAGGATCTTGGGCACGCATGCACGTACACGCGCCTGGCGTGAGTTTAAACCACCGGGTCCGGGACTCGAACCGCAGTCGACTACATGGGAGTCCAGCGACACAGCCATTACGCTAACTGGGGGTCCCCAAAGTCATATGTATCTTACTTAACAGACACAGCATTTTTTAGGAACCAAGCACCACCACTTATAATAATCCAATGAACTGGATTATTAACCTCATAGATGAGGAAATAAAAGCATAAAGAGTTTAGAATTTAAGTAACTTCCTCAAAGTCACTCAGATAATAAATAATGAACCAGAATTCCAACCCAAATTTCCTGGATAGATCCTAGCCACACACTGAACCACTAGGTCGTGCTGCCACCCTAAAGGCTCTGAATAAAAATGTAGCTATATAGATATAGACATGAGATATACAGCTATAGATGAGCTATACGGATATAGATATGGGATATATATAAATATTTACATAGCTATGAAGACATTTCAAAATGCTCAGGGAAAAATGGATGTATGAGTTTATTTTGGTGCAAAACATGTTTGAAATCTATGTATAGTTTATTCATAAACCCATTTTCCAAAACTTTGTGAAGATCCCTTGTATATATCTTTAATTTTTAAATATTTCTATTTAAGTAGCTAGAGAGAGAAAAAAGAGAGAAAGGGAGGCACAGAAAAGATCTAGGTGCATTTTTTTCCAAACGGTACCTCTCACATGTTTTCATACATGCAGAAAGGCCCAGTTAAGAAAGAAGAAAAAATTTCCTATAGACAGGTCCTCTTGAGGAATCTAAAGGACTGGTTTCATAAACCTCAGTTCTCTCATCTGAGAAATGAGGTAGTTGGAGTTTATGAACTAGCTCATCAAGTGAGAAAAATAAGCCTTCTAATTTTAAAAGTATTAAAATTGCCCAGAAGACTGATGAGGCACTTTTCCTGTTTAGGTCTGCCTTTGAGAGATAACCATGGCTTAGTATTCTTCAGGATGATTCTGGTCTGACTTTGTGTCTTGTGGGTTTTTCGTAGTTCGGGTCTGATGATAGCCCAATGCGCTTGTGCAGATTTAAGTTTAAATTTCTATACAGTCCCAGGCCTGCGGGTTTCCCGAGGTTACAGCTCAAGTAGACAAGAAATGGGACAAGGGAAACACGCCGTAGCTACTGATGCACGATCACCCTCTGCTGGCCACGTGAACGCGCTCCTTCGACATCGAGGGAGCCGTTTGGCTCTGGGTATACAGCACAAACTTGCGCCCTTCCCTTTCCCTGTAGCATTCCAATCAGGCAACATTTGGCTACCACCAACCCTGAGCTAGGCACAGTGTGCTCAGGGCTGCGGATAGAAAAATAAATAAAAGCGTCGCAGCCTCACAGGAACTCCCAGTCTAACAGGGCACACCCAAACCAGATTATTATAATGCAACTTGAGAGGTGCGTCACTGGAGCTGTGCCTCATGGCCCCATTAATTTGCAACCACAAGGTGCACAGGAGCCGAAATCAAACAGTACAGTACAATGTTCTTTTGTTAGGAGAGGAGGACTGGTGACTCACCTTAGCGTTTTCCCTGTCCACTGGATCAACAATGGCTAATGGGTGCTATCTTAGAAATCAGGCTACCTGGGAGTAGTCCTACCAGCCAGCTCTCAAGAACAGAAACAGGAGGAGTTGCACAGAAAAGTCAGGATTTAACAGGAAAAAGGTGAAATTAAGAACAGGGCCAAAAGGATATCTATGCATTTTGATATGAAATTAAAAAGCAATAAGGAAACTTAAAATACACAACCAAGACCTGACACTTTTTTAAAAAAACCAGGATTCTAGCCCATCTTTCCACTAGATCTTGTTGGATTTTTTTTTTTTGTAATGGAATTTTTATCTAGTCGTATTTTCAAACTAGACCAGGAGGCCTCTTCAACTTCTATTTTTCATTTTTTAAATTTTCCCAGGGGGCACATGCACTTGCCAGACAGAGAGACAGAATGAGAGAGAGAGAGAGAAAGCGAAAGCACTCCTCACGGGGAATGGCATCTCTCCTCCATTTCTCCCCTCCTTTCAAGATTTTGGGAATGTACACATACATGCCCAACAGGTTTTCCACATCAATGGGTCTGGGACTTGAACCACGTAATCAGCCATGTGGGATCTAGCCACCACCACAGGCTGGCACAACTTCTTTTGTTAAAGTTAATTTATTTTATTCATGATAGTGCATATGTGTGCATGAGAGAAAAAGAGAAGCACCCTTGACAAGGTCTTATCATTCCATGGTACCCCCTTACCCCCAACCCTCCCACTTGTCATGATCTTGGATACATCTCCGGTCCAGGGGAACATGCCATTGGCCATGTGACTTACAGCTCTGTGGTTCAACACATTACCTACTGCACCCTGAGGCTGAACCCCTCCTCAGCTGCTAAAATGAAAACTTCTTTCTGCTCTGCTTCTCAAATCTTTTCAGATTCTAGATACACTTAGTAACTGTGAACTTTTTAGTTAGCTCTTTGCCTCTGTTAGGAACGATTTCTTCTACTTTAGAGGAAATTCTGGTAACACACCCACTTTACAAGTCAGAAATTGGAAGAACAAGGAGGATACATTTTTCTCAAAATGGGAGGGGAGAAAATAAAGGAAATGAACAAATACACTACTCAATGCCGGCATCACACGTAATCAGCCATGTGGGATCTAGCCACCACCACAGGCTGGCACAACTTCTTTTGTTAAAGTTAATTTATTTTATTCATGATAGTGCATATGTGTGCATGAGAGAAAAAGAGAAGCACCCTTGACAAGGTCTTATCATTCCATGGTACCCCCTTACCCCCAACCCTCCCACTTGTCATGATCTTGGATACATCTCCGGTCCAGGGGAACATGCCATTGGCCATGTGACTTACAGCTCTGTGGTTCAACACATTACCTACTGCACCCTGAGGCTGAACCCCTCCTCAGCTGCTAAAATGAAAACTTCTTTCTGCTCTGCTTCTCAAATCTTTTCAGATTCTAGATACACTTAGTAACTGTGAACTTTTTAGTTAGCTCTTTGCCTCTGTTAGGAACGATTTCTTCTACTTTAGAGGAAATTCTGGTAACACACCCACTTTACAAGTCAGAAATTGGAAGAACAAGGAGGATACATTTTTCTCAAAATGGGAGGGGAGAAAATAAAGGAAATGAACAAATACACTACTCAATGCCGGCATCACTCTGGACCTATTTCTTGGAACCATGCCCTATGGGAATACCCATAAAAACATTAGATTGTAACTACCAAATGAGGACACTGACGAGTGTCCTCTAAAAGGGTTCCTATGGGGCCAGCTCCATCGTCTAGAGGTTAAGGGAGCCAGATCCCATTTGGCTGGCTACAGTTCCAGCCCTGGCATCTTGAAAAATACACCAGGCATGTATACGTGCTTGCCCAGAATCCTGCCAGAATGGAGAAGGAGAAGTGATTGAGGCATGACCACGTCTCATTGGCAGGTACTTTCCATACTCCCCCTTCTCTCTGGTGAGCACATGTGCCCTCTGGCAATTTTTTTTAAAGGGTTCCTATGAAAGGTGCAGTTCAGAAAATCTATGCTAAAGAGAAAAAAGACAAAACTGGAAACTCATGAAAATGAAGGGAAAGCTAAAGGCAAGAAGGGAGAAAAAAGACTGGGGAAGTAGAAAAGACTAGGAAATGTGTATGGATAATCACAGGGTAGAGGTTTGCACCATCATGAACATCTCACATTTGTAAATAAAGTTTAAGAAAAAAACATGCCTTCAAAAAATGCAGGCAATACAGAAGTGCATATGGTAAAAAGTGGAAACATACTCACACAATCCACACAAATCCATACCCACAAACAGAAGTGGGAGAGGTCAGGGTGGCAGTGAAGGTGGGAGCCATAAGCACCAAGCAAGTGACCAGCACACCAACCTGCCCAAGACCAATCCCCAGACAGTTGTGGCTGAAAACAAACATTTACAGCCAGTGGTGTAACAGAAAGCTGTTAGACAAGATTCCTGCCCCTAAAAATGTGAGACAAATTGCCAACAACAACAAAATCACACACACATTAAAAAAAAACAAACAAAAAAAACCCCGAAATCTAACCCTGTTTCACTTAATAGGCAAAAACAAAAACAAAAATCTGTATTTTTTTATGCATTCCTAAAATGTTAACAATGTGCCTGTAGCTTTTTTGAACAAAGTACCTTAAGCTTTGTGAAGTAAACCTGATCAAAGTGTCTGTATGAATTAGATATACAGGTGGTGTTCTAAAGCCAGTCAATGAGATGCCATAGTGAAAGCTGAGTCAAGATTTGCCCTGAGTCAAGATTTGTTGTCTGTCCTAATTCAAACGGGATGGGGGATGGGAATGAGGATGAAGATGGAGAGGAGGGGATAGTAGAATGGTAACAAATTAAACCATGTTGAATTTCCACAGGTATGTCAGAAATTTATTTTTTTTTATTTGTTTGTTTGTTTATTTATTTACTTGCTATAGGGAGTGTGCATTCCCCAGAGAGAGACAGTAAGAAAGAAAGTGAGAATTCACCCTTTGGGGGATGCCCACACCACAATCCCTTCTCCTCCATTTTCTTTTTGAAATTTTGGGCATGTGCACACACACATACCTGGTGTGATTTTTAGGCTGGTGGGTCCAGGATTCAAACTATGCAGGTGGTCATATGGGATTCCAGTCACCTTAACCTCCATGCCACCTGCTGGCCCCAGAATTTTACACATTTTTAAAAATGATAATGTGTACATACTCTTGAGTAGGAAGAGAGAAAGAAAGAAGTGCCCTCGACAGGGTCCTGTCACAGCATAGTCTCCTTTCTCCAGCCTGCTGTATCCTCAGGATCTTGGGCACAGACAAATGTGTGCGACATGTTTTCAGGCCGACCTGGGGATTCGAAATCATGGTCAGCCATGTGGCTTCCAGTCTTACAGAGCACTTATATTATAGTGGCTAGGCCAAGAATTTTACACATTTTATAGAGAGGTTTTTTTTTTTTCCTTTAAATTTATTTATTTTTTACATTAATTCACTATACATCATTACAGCATACAAATGAATTTTCCATCCAAAATACACTGTATATTGGCTCAATCAAGCACATCAACATACACATTATCAGCAAATAATTTTCCATTTCTTATATCTTGTTTACTTTGCTTTTTGTTTTGCCATCCTTGATTCCCTATCCCTCACCCTCTGCCCTGTCCCACCCTCTTCCCACATTGTCTCTGGTATCCATGGTTGCTTTCTATGCCTTTCCCCCCCAATTTAATTGATTTGCTAATAAACTCAATTAGTCTAAATATTTTCAATAGCAAGTGCAGCTGATATATACCTATGCATGAACCCAAGTCTGACTTTAGGTATAAACCTCAGTGAGTAGAATGTACATACTATAAAGTAGTACCTAACTGGGGCTATATAGCTTACTGCAGTCATCAAATATGCATTTACCCCATGTGTGACCCTCTGCCCTTTCCCACTCTCTTATTACACTATCTCTGCTATATACAGTTGTCTTCAATTCCTTTTCCCCCAACATTTTGTTGATCACACAATATCATAATTAATCAAACTACTTTCAATAGCAAGTTCAGCTGGTAATTTCAAGAAAAGTAATTGGCTATGTCGCTGGACTCTCACGTAGTCGACTGCGGTTCGCATCCTGGACCCAGTGGCTTAAAACTCATGCCGGGCGCATGTGCGTGCGTGCCCAAGATCCTGAGAGAAGAATGGAGAAGGGATTGTGACGTGACCATTCCCTCTGGGGGGTGATTTCTCACTTTCTGTCTCTCTGTCTCTGTCTGTCTGGCGAGCGCACGCACCCTATAGCGAAAACCTCTCCAAAAAAAAAGAAAAGCAGTTTTGAACTGGTAACAATATTTCCTTGAAAATTAAAGCCTAGAAACAGGTAAGTATTCTGTCTTGAGCTGTCAATAGGTTCATGTACCTACTATTTGAACAGAATATAGAGAGGTTTTGACTAGTCTGATACACTTTTAACTTAAGATCATTAAATCTGAACCAAGGTTAATAGGTAATAACTACAAATAATATACATAGATAATAAAAAGTATTTATATAATAACTGGATATTCATGTAATAATGTATGTATGTAATATGAATGAATGTGTAATTGCTACAAATGAGTCAAAATTATGTAACAATAATTAATATTTATGGGTGAACAGATTCATACAATTATAAAAAGAACTCTAATGTATTACTTTATTTATAATCCTATATATAATTCTTTATTACCAAAGCATCAGTTTGTATCTAGACACACATACACATACATATATATATATGAGAGTACTTCAAAAGTTTGTGGAAAATGGAGTTAAGTTAGGAGTTTATGGGTCAGCAGGTGGCATAGAAGTTAAGGAGGCTGGACTCCATGGTTCAAGTCCCAGACCTGGCGGCTTGAGAGTCATATCTGACAGGTGTGCATGCATACCCAAAAATCCTGAGAAGAGAACAGATTACAGCATGACCATTCCCCCTGGGAGGTGATTTCTCACTTTCCCTCTCTCTGTCTCTCTCCAGTGAGTGCATGTGCCCAAGGGTGGCAGGGGGGAGGAGATAGTTTATTTTCAAGAAAAAATTTTAAATCCATGAATAATTTCTTTCATAGTACTCATTTTCCATGAACTTTTGAAGACTATATATACACAAAGATATATATACTATAGTTTTTAAATGGAGATATATATATGCATATACTTATTTATTTACTTTTTTTTAGTAATTTTTTACTTTTTTTAGGGCACATGTGCTTGCCAGAGAGACAGAGACAGAAAGAAAGAAAGCAAGAAGTCACTCCCAAGGGAGGGTGGCCATACCACAATCTCTTCTCCATTCTCCTCTTGGGATTTTGGGCATGCAGGTACCTGCAACTGGTGTGAGTTTCAAGCCACTGGGTCCAGGACGCAAACCGCAGTCAGACACATGGGAATCCAGTGTCTAATGTATTACTTTATTGATAATCTTATATGTAATAATTCTTTATTAATTATTAGACACACACATACACACATATATGAGAGAACTTCAAAAGTTTGTGGAAAAATGGAATTAAGATAGGAGTTTATATGCCACCTGCTGGTCCCTTTACTTATTTTTCATGCTATACCTTTTCTAAACAGCAACAGAAGAAAAATGCAAAAAATATATAGGCAAGCTGGGGTAGATACTATGCAGTGAACACTTGGGATCCCTATCAGAGAATCAGATTTCAATCTCTGCATAATTATTCACATCAATACAATAGAATTAGAAATGTGAAGACTTATCTCAAGAAGATTCAGTCATCTCAACAAAGTCCTTTTTAAAAGTGTTTATTAGTTTTTGCTATAGAACATATGTGCTCACTGGAGAGAGATAGAAGGAGAAAGTGAGAAAGCACCCCCAGGGGGGATGGCCACACCACAGTTCTCCATTCTCCACTGAGAATTTTGGACACACACCCATGCACACCTGGCATGATTCTGAAGCCACAGGGTTCAGGATTCAAAATGAAGCTGGTCATTTGGGATCTTGCCACCTTAACCTTTGTGCCACCTGCTGGCCCAACAAAATCCTTTCAAAGATCAGTCATCAGACTCCTTTTGACTCCAAAGGAAAGGAATACAAACACTGCTGTTCCTAGGGAGCCAATCCTCTATAGTTAATCTAGTCAAACCACATAGCTCTATATAATAACAGTGTTGTAACTACACATCAGGGAGGAGGTGCCAAACATACCTACTGCATAAAATTCACTTTATTATAATATATATTAAATTTAAAAACATAGAATTCCCTGGGGGATAATAAAATCAGGAATGTTACAGTAACTTGAGCCATCCAGGCATAATTGCTAACCAATAAAAATGAACTATTCCATAATACTCTCAGTTTTCATTAAGTATTGGTTTATAAGGCTTTGTTCTGTTGTTTGCTTTGGTTAAAACAAAGTCTTTAAAACCAATACACCATATCTGTCAGCATAATGAAGGAATTTTGTGTGTAGAAAGCTGTCTAGGTTCTAGCTATGGGGAAAAGCAGAGAGCACAAGCCACAGGAGTGTCATTGTGGCACAATAGTTCTTGGGACTGGATTGACTAGGCCTTACCAACAGACCTTGAAAAAACACAGGTAAAGATGGAGAAACAGAAGTGAATGTCTTGAGGAACCAGTAGATGGCATAATGATTACATTGCTGGATTCCCACCTAATCAACCATGGTTTGGTTCAAGTCCCAGACCCAGCAGCTTAAAACTTATGCCAGGCACATGTGCATGGATGCCTAAAATCCCAAGAGATGACTGGAGGAGAAGGGATTGAGGTGTGGCCATTCCCCCACCCCTCACGGGTGTCTCTCTGTCTGTCTCTTCAGCAAGTGCATGTGCCCTATAGCAAAAAAAAGTAAAAGCAAATGAAAGTCTTGACCAGTGAGGACTTTTGAAAGAAGTCAGAGCACAAAGGAGGGTTGACAATGGAAGAATAGCAGTAGTTAGAACTTGGAAGTAAAAGATAAAGTAAAACGAAGCTTCACAAGGCCTGAATCAACTAAAACTAAGTTCAAAACTAAGACTATGAATGACAAAGTGTGCTAGAATATTCCCCAACCTCCTTAAATTAGCAATTTAATTTATACCAATAATTTATGGCCAAAGGACCAAAACAACAACAACAACGATAATACTACTAATAATAATCATAATGTTTTCTTCCTGAATTCTAGGCAACTTCTAAACACAAGCAACAAGTGGATACTGTCACAGAAGCCAGAAATACTCAGAAATATTTTGTTCTCTCTGCAAACATACGTAAGAATCAAAAAGTGGCTTGGTAAGTGAGGAATCAGCACAAGGAAATTCAAAGACTAAAGTCACAATTGCATTTACTCTCCTACAGCATCTTCATTAGGGTTAGATTTGTCATGGAGACCAGAAATGTTGGCAGTCCTATGGGATTCAGAGGCTGTGAAAAAGGGAGAATCCAGGAGTCTAGTTATTCAGTTTCTATAGCCTAGGCAATGTATAGGATTTCACAGTTTTCTTTTTGTAAACTGGTGATTTTTTTTCAAGTTTAATGCATTTTTCGTAGAACCCAAAAAAGCTCCTAGACTCTTGGCATTGGATCTATAGTATTCAATGGGTAAAATGGTCCTATCGGGACCAGCAGTTAGTGTAATGGCTATGTTGCTGGACTCACATCTAGTCGACCATGGTTCGAGTCCTGGACCTGGTGGCTTAAACTCACGCCAGGTGCATGTGCGTGCGTGCCCAAGGTCCCAAGAGGAGAACGGAGGAGAAGGGATTGCGGCGTGACCATCCCCCCTGGGGGGTGATTTCTCGCTTTCTGTCTCTCTGTCTCTCTCTGTCTTTCTGGCAAGCACATGCACCCTATAGCAAAAACCTCTCCAAAAATAAATAAATAAATAAATAAATAAAATAAAATGGTCCTGTCTGTCATAGCCTCAGCCATTCCTGATAGAATTAAAGGAGCTGGGGACCAGCAGGTGCCATGGTGGTTAAGGTGCTGGATTCCCACATGGCTGACCACAGTTTTAATCCTTGACCTGACATCTTGAAAAGCACACTGGGCACATATGCATGTGTGCCCAAAATCCCAGGAATGGAAGGGATTGTGGTGCGGCCATCTCCCTGGGGGGCGATTTCTCACTTTCCTCCTCACTGTCTCTGTCTCCCTCTCTCTCTGCAAGCACATGCACCCTATGGCAAAAATCTTTAAAAAAAAAAAAAAGAAAAAGAAAAGAATTAAGGGAGCTGCAGTTATGGTTACTAGGATTAAGCTACCAGTGGAGGTGCCATGGGAGAAGGAATAAAACTATATCCCCAACACCTACGTAGGATCTGGCTTATAATAGGTGAAGAAAAGTATTTAAAAATTAATGAACAAATTAAAAGTTAAAAGTCAAAGTAGAAGGGGAATGAGGAAACTAGATTTAAGTAAACAAAACCCCAAGAAACCAGAACCCAGGAAATTGAGTTAAGGAGGAAAGGATCTAGCACCAAGAAACCAGCACCCAGGTCTAATTAGAGCAGTGGACTCTCAAGTTTCCTGTTGAACCAGGGTGGCATTATATTTCTAGACATATTTTCCCAACGTCTTAGGAAAATTTCAAAACATACAACTAAGTTGAAAAACTTTTATAGTGAACACCATATATCTACTGCCTTGACTCTATCATTAACATTTTAATATTATAGCTTTATTAGTCTTATTCTTTTTTCTTTTCTTTTCCTTTTTCTTTTCTTTCCTTTTTTTTCTTTTCTTTTCTTTTTTTTGGAGAGGTTTTTGCTGTAGGGTGCATGCACTTACCAATAAGACGGAGAGAGACAGAGAAACAGAAAGTGATAAATCAACCCCCCCTGGGGGGGGAGGGAGATGGCCACACCGCAATCCCTTCTTCTCCATTCTCCTCTTGGGATCTTGGGCATGCACGCACACGCGCCTGGTGTGAGTTTAAGCCACCAGGTCTGGGACCCAAACCACAGTCAACACATTGGGAGTCCAATGACACAGCCATTATACCAACTGCTGGTCCCCATTCTTATTCATTTTTATATTCACTCATCAACTAATGTTTTGTTTTTGTTTTTGTTATATGGCATGTGCACTCTCCAGAGACAGAGAGAGGGAAAATGATAAATCACTCCTCGTGAGGGACGGCCATGCCGCAGTCCCTTCTTCTCCATTTTCCTCTCGGGATTTTGGGTATGCACACACACACACACACACACACACACACACACACACCTGGTGTAATTTTCAAGCCACCATATCTGGGACATAAACCATGGTCAGCCATGTGAGGGTCTAGTGCATTAATCACTATGCCAACTGCTGGCCTCAATTCATGTTATGTTTTTAAATACATCTCAGAGTAAATTATAGAGGTGATTCTGTGGTAAAGTCAAAAAGCATTGCTCAAGAGACGCTGGATAACACATGACAACCATGGGTCAAAAACCCCAGCCTTGTCAGCCTGAAACAGTTTGGGCACACATACAAGGGCCCAAGATCCAATGAGCTGGAGGACTGGAGGAAGGGGTTCATGTTGTGACTAGACCCTGTGGAGCATGCTTGCCACCTCTCTGATGTACATGCATGCTATCGTGAATAAACGTCAGTGAACATCAATACGTTGAATGAAATAAATATTAGATTGAAATATTCGTTGATTTTTAAATTTTGAAGCACAATTTATATGAAATCCACAAATCTTAAATGTAAGTTCTGAAATCTTAATAACTGCCTACACCTGTATGCCCCAAATTCCTATCAAGATATAGAACACTGCTATTATCTCAGAAACTTCTCATAATTTCTTAGTGTTATTTTTATTTTTATTTTTTTTTGAGGGACGGGGGTTGAAGGGGAAAGGATTTTAGACATGTTGAAAATTCAGCGTGCTCTGATTATAGCTTTGAATTTCTGAGGAGGGCTGGCCTGTGCCTGATGATCAAGATGGCTGGATACCACACAGCTGACTACATGGTTCAAGTCCCAGACTCTGTGGCTTTCATATATACCTCCATTGACAAACACACAGATGGAAGGGGCTCCCTTACCCCTGTCCTGTTTCTTGAAATTCAGACTCCCTGAATATTAATGCCAGGGACCACACTGCTCTGATTAGCTTTCTGTACTTTTCCTAGTACAAAGGCAAATTAAATTCTTAAAATCAATAAGCTGGGCCAATGGGTGGTGTGAAGATTAAGGCACTGAGTCCCCTTATGGCCAACTTGGCAGTTTGAGTCTTGGACCTGGCAGCTTGAAAAACGCGCTGGGTGGACGTGTGTATTTTTCCAAAATCCCAAGAGAAAAATGGAGAAGAGATTGCGGAGTAAACCTTCCCTCTCCCCATCTCCCCGACCCGGGGTGATTTCTCATTTTCCCTTTTTCTCTTCAGCAAGTGCACAAATCCTATGGCTGAAATCTTTAAAAAGACAAAAATAAGACAAAAAAAAAAAAAAACCAATAAGCCAGTTAAGTCTTTTTTCTCCTCAAAAGTTATGTGTTGGAAACCATTCAAAATTATATAAGAAAATAAATATTTACATTACCAGACTTGATCTTCTTTTAACTAGCAGTTTGCTGTGCAACATCACAGATGCCGTTTCTGGCTTTAGAACACGGAACTTTAGTCACAGTTGTGCAGTACCTGGACATTGTGATGTCGTTAAAATACTATATTAAAATACTTTTTAAAAACTTGCACTTTGGAGGTCAGTCCCATGGTTTGGCTGGATCCTACATGATTCACTGTGAATTGAGTCCTTGCCCAGTAGATTGAGAGACATGTAAGGTGTGTGTGTATGCATGCCTAAAATCCCAACAAGATGTACAAATGGAGGAGAAGGGATTGTTGCATGACTACATCCCATTGAAGGTTGCCTGCTCCCTTTCCCTCTCCCTCTCTCTTTGTTTCTTTCTCTGGCAAGTTCATGCACCCTCTGGCAATTAAAAAAGAAAAAAGTTATACTATGGAAAATTTAAATCATTCACAAAAATAGAATAACAAATCCCCATACCACCCATAACCCAATCCCAACGAAGATAATCTTCTTAGTAAAAGTCAGTTCAGAGTCACCCATGTGGTTGTATTAACTCTATAATAGGTTCCTTTTCATTGCTAAGTAGTGTTCCATTGTATAGTTTGCCACAGTTTCTTTTTCTATTCACTTGATTACTTGTTTGGGGGCAGTTATGAATAAATATTCATGTACAGGTTTCTATGTGAATAGAAATGTTCACTTCACTTGGATAAGTATCCAAGAGAAGGATTGAAAGGTCATATGATAAGTATATGTATAACTTTGTATGAAATTGCCAAATTATTTTTTCAAAGTGGCTGTACCATTTTGTATTCTGGCAAGTAATAAATGAAAATGTCTGTTGTTCCACATCACAGCCAGAATTTTATATTCAGTTCTTTATTTTGGCCATTCTAATAAATGTGTAACAGTATCCCCTGTTGTGGAGAGTGGCCAGTTTGAGCAAACATGGACATTAGATACATGCAGAAACGTGCTTCCATGAGCTTCATTTGCATGGCTATGGAGGCATTTGCATACAAAAACCTTATCTGCCTATTATTGTCAGCTATCTGCCTGTTGTTGTCCATACCCTACTCGATAAGGATCTTTGCAATATCAGGCTAAAGGAAGCTGCATGTGTTTATCAGATTTTGCCCCAGAAAGATCAGAGAAATTACATGGTACCAGTCGTTTTCGCATCTTCAGATGATTTACATCCAAAAGGAACTGACTTTGCATCCATTTCCTCTTTCTCCATTTTCTATCCTTTAAAAGAATAAATCTGAGGCCAGTTCCTGGTAGCAGCTTTCTCCATCAGAGAAGTTGGGCCCACCCAATCCTTGCTTTTCTATACTTTTGCATCTTTGTGTGTTTGTTATTACTTTTATTTCTAATCCACAGCCTCCCCACTCAGAAAAAATGTGTTCAGCTGAGCAGTTCTGGGCACCCTGTGGCTTTAATTTACATATGCCTAATGGTTAATGATGTTTAGCATCTCCCCATATGTTTATATGCCAGTCACATATCTTCTTTGGAGAAGTATCTTTTAATATTTTGCCCATTTTCAAACTTGCTTTATTTTTAAGAATTATTTTATCTTTATTTATTTATTTTAATTTGACCAGAGAGAGAAAGAGAGAGAGAGAAAGTGAGAAAGCAAGCCACCAGGTCCAGGACTCGAACTGTGGCTGACCATGTGGGAGTCCAGTGCCCCAACCACCACACCACCTGCTGGCCCCCAAATTGTGGTTTTAAAAAATTGTTAAGATTTAAGGGTTTTTTAAAAATATATGTTGGGTACAAGCACTTTATTGGTTATGTGATTTGCAAATATTTTCTCCACATCTATTGCTTATCTCTTCATTCTCTTCACAATTTCTTTGACTAAACAAATTTTTTTATTTTCATAAAATTCAATTTCTTAATTTTTTCTTCTATGGTTTATGCTTTCAGTGTCATATCTACAAACTCTTCCCCAAAGTCAAAATCAACTTCACTTTCCTCTAAACATTTTAAAGATTTTTAAATATATTTTTTATAATTACTTAATTTTACTTATTCATTCATTTATTTTATTCTTTTTCTTTTTTTTGATGTTTTTGCTATAGGGCGCGTGTGCTCACCAGAAAGACAGAGAGAGACAGAGAGACAGGAAGCGAGAAATCACCCCCCAGGGGGATGGCCATGCTGCAATCCCTTCTCCTCCATTCTCTTCTCAGGATCTTGGGCACACATGTTCATGCGCCTGGCAGGAGTTTAAGCCATCGGGTCCGGGACTCGAACCGCGGTCAACGATATGGGAGTTCAGCGACATAGTCATTAA
The DNA here is from genome assembly GCF_000334495.1 of Tupaia belangeri chinensis. Classification (NCBI taxonomy): domain Eukaryota; kingdom Metazoa; phylum Chordata; class Mammalia; order Scandentia; family Tupaiidae; genus Tupaia; species Tupaia belangeri. Next base: position 775,575 of record NW_006159479.1, on the reverse strand, counting down.
GCTAACTGCTGGTCCCACATTCGTTTATTTTAATTTGACCATAGAGAGACACAGAGAGAGGAAGAGTGAGAAAGCAAGCTGTCAGGTCCAGGATTCAAACCGTGGTCGGCCATGTGGGAGTGTCCAGCACCTTAACCACCACGCCACCTGCTGGTCCCTTATTAATATATTTTTTAAATAATTATTTTATTGGGGCCAGCAGGTAGTATGGTGGTTAAGGGCACTGGAAGAGAGAGAGAGAGAGAAAGAGGGAGAGGGAAAATGAGAAAGCAAGCTGCCAGCTCTGGGACTTGAATCATGGTCTCCCATGTGGAAGTCCAGCATCCTTAACCACCAGCCACCTGCCAGCCCCTATATTAATATATTTTACATTTAATTTCCACCAGCAATGAATAAGCATTCTTGTTGATTCATATCCTTGCCAACATTTGACATTATCAGTGTTTTGGAATTTGGACATTCTTTTTTTTGGTGGGGGGGGGAAGGATTTCATTATTTGTTTAGATGTTCAAACTCTCACTCTCATTTTTTTTTTTTTGGAGGTTTTTGCTATAGGGCACATGTGCTCACCAGAAAGACAAGAGAGAGACAGAGAGATGGAAAGTGAGAAATCACCCCCCGGGGGGATGGCCACATTGCAATCCCTTCTTCATTCTCCTATCGGGATCTTGGGCATGCATGCACATGCGTCCAGCATGGGTTTAAGTCACCAGGTCAGGGACTCAAACCACAGTCAACTACGTGGGAGTCCAGCAACAAAGCCATTATGCCAACTGTTGGTCCCTCTCACACCAAATTTTTATGAAGTGGTGAGCACTGACCAATTATTTCTCCCACAGAACTATAACCATACATTTCCAGACTGTATAAATATATGGTTGGACTAACATTAATACACATCACCATTTTACCAATTGCATAGTAAAGCAAATTATCAAATATCCACATAATAAGTTACACAGCTCAAAGGGTATATAAAATATTAGAAGTCTGCTGGTATTTTGCTATTACAAACTATGTCTCAATGAATAAGCTGCATCATTCCATATGTGTGCAGGTATAAGAATTCACCATTTAAAAAACATTCTAGTGGCACCAGCAGGTGGCATGGTGGTTAAGGCACTGGATTCCCACATGGCCAACCACAGTTCAAGTCCCGGACCAGACGATCTGGGAATCATACCAGGTGCATATACATGCATGCCCAAAATCTTGACAGGAGACTGGAGGAGAAAATATTGTGGTGTGGCCATCACTACTGGGAGGTGATTTTTCACTTTCCCTCTCTCTCTGTGGTGAGTACATATGCCTTATGGCAACAAAGTCTAGCTAAGTGATATCTTTCCTCTCCTTATTAAAGTAACCAAATTTAAACTACTAGTGTTAAAAATGTGAACTTTGAGGGACCAGCAGTTAGCATAATGGCAATGTCGCTGGACTCCCATATAGTTGACCACAGTTTGAGTCCTGGACCCAGTGGCTTAAACTCACGCTGGGTATGTGTGCATGCATGCCCAAGATCCCAAGAGGAGAATGGAGGAGAAGGGATTGTGATGTGGCCATCCCCGCTTGAGGGTAATTTCTCGCTTTCTGTCTCTCTGTCTCTCTCTGTCTTTCTGGCGAGCACATGTGCCCTATAGCAAAAACCTCTCCCCCCAAATAAAAAATAAATAATAAAATTTTTTTTTAAATGTGAACTTTGAACCTCCTCTCAGTGCTATCAATGAATAATGATTCAGAATTTTTGCCCCCATCAGATTAAAGTTTTAGTTTCTACTATTTGAAAGTATGAAAATGATCAGGTATCTGATATTAATGCCAAATTGCTTTGTTCTCACTCAGTTGACAGCAATCAAAACCAGAAACTTTGTTCCAGTGTTGGTCCTACTTGCTCCCTTTCTAGCATTGTCCAGGTAGATCCACACACGGTAGGTAACTGCTACTGTAGGGCATAAACTAAATACCTGATCTTCCTTCTCTGCCAGGTAAGACAGCAGTTGTGCGGTGGGATGCAACTGGGAAGACACCAAATTATGTCAGAAAGGTAAATGCAGTAGTCTAAAACCAGGTTCTGGTTCAAAGATTGTAAGAATAATTCTTCCCTGGAATGATAGCATATGTCCAGGGACATAGTGATTTATCACAGTGATTTGGAGGGTGGAAGCAGTACTGGTATTTAATGGACAGGAGCCACATGGGACAGTCCTGTCCAAGAAGTAATTTTCCCATGTTGTGTTGAAAATGGCATGCTGAAAATCCATGAAGGTGAAAACCTCTATCATAATCCAAATCTGAAAGTAAACTCCTTTTACATATGAACACGTAATAAAAATATATTTATGAAATTTTTCAAGAAGGCAACAGTCACATAAATCAAGGGAAAATAGCATTTTGATACATTCAAACTTTATCAAAACTGTTCACTATTTTAGAAAATCACTTCTCCAATTAAAAAATTGTTCATGATATGTGAATCACCAATATACCAGTATGAATCCACATTTGTGCTGTCACCTTTATGGTAAAGAGATAGGTAGGTACATAGGTAGATAGCTAGAGATAGCAATATGTACATTTAGTATAGATATACAATAAATATATCTATGAATATTTTTATTTAGCTCTTATTTCAAAATGTCCATTATGAAAGAGGTGGTATGGAAACAGTAAATGGCCTAATGGTTACGTCACTGGACTTCCACATAGTTGACCACGGTTTGAGTCCTAGACCTGGTACTTAAAACTCACACCAGGCATGTGAGTGTTCATGCCCAAAATCCTGAGAAGAGAATGGAGGAGAAGGAACTGCAGTGTGGCCATCTTCCTTGGGGAGTGATTTCTCTTTCTGTCTCTCTGGTGAGTGCTTGTGCCCTATAGCAAAAAATCTCTCTAAAAAAAAAAAAGGTGGCAATATTTCATTGAATATTTGAAGTTAGGGTTCATCACTTTGCTCACAAAGTACCCATCCTGCCAATATGTCTTTCTAATAAAGAAATAAAACCATCAAGATTAAGTGTGTATTTTAAAGAAAAATAGTAGCTCCTCTAGTTTAGATGGAATTGCCTGGGATGGGGCAAAAGGAACCTTCTAGTATGCTGGAAATGTACAATTTATTGATGTAGGTGACGTTTATGTATCTACATATTTATAAAAACTTACAATGTATTTTTTCTGTTTTTCTATGTAAAATTGTGCCATGACTTTTCTGACAACTCAATACGAGTGCACTTTACATATTTTACTGTATCAGTTTCCTTTGCTGTTGTAACAAAGTAGTCACAGACTTAGTGGCTTAGAACAATAAAATTTTATTATCTTATCATTCTCAAAGATAGGAGTCTAAAATGGGTCAGCGAGACTGTGTTCCTTCCGATGGTCTAGTGGAGAATTCTTTCCTTTGACTTTTCCAGTTTCTAGAGGCTATCCACATTTCTTGGTCCATGTCACTTTGACTTCTGCTTCCACTGTCATGTCTCCTTCTCTGACTCTGACCCTCCTACATCCCCTTTATAAGGACCCTTGTGATTACCCTGGGACCAGCTGAGAAAACCCAAGATAATTTTCCCATCTCAAAAACCTCCATTTAGTCACATCTCCAAAGTCCTTTGTCATTGTAAGGTAATATATTCAAAGGTTCTGGGGATTAAGACATGGCAATTTAGGAGGCCATTAGTCTGCCTAACAAGTATAAATTATTATTTTTTATTTGTTTTTAAAAAAGATAAGCAAGTCTCTGATTGATAGGTGATAGATTGTTTCACAACTGCAATGATAATGACAAAGAATGTGAAATTTGAATGCTTTTTCAAGCTTGCCAAAGGAAATAGTTTTAAAAGCCTTTGTTCATTATTTGGTACTATTGTAGACATTTTTGATTCAATGAAAAATTAAACATTGAAGTTAAGATATTATAAAACTATATGACATATCTTTTCAATATATTTAAAAAGTTAAATGAGCTTTTTTTTAAGCTGCCAGAAAATCAGAAGAATCTCATTAAAGTGAAGGAAATTATCAAGGAATAAATTAGCAAACTGACATGATTTCGAATAACCTTCTTCTTCAAGATTTTTCCATTTCCAGACCAGTTATGAGCTGCAGCAGTAAATTGCTGCTCAAGAGAAGCTAGATCCTATATGGCAACCGCAGTTGGAATTCCCAGCCCAATCAGCCTGAAACATGCTGGGTACACCAAGTGTCCAGGATCCAGTGGGCTAGAAAATTAAAGAAAGAGGATCACACCATACCCAGACTCTATTGGAGTGTGCTCGTCTTTCTTTCTTCCATGTGTGTGCAATTTTAATTTCTATTCTTAGAATAAATTAATAGGAATATTTTTAATGATACTGATTTGGAAACATATTGCTCTCATTTAAATGTTATATTTAAAGGCATGATAACTAAATTTAAAGATTTCTATGAACTTAACAAAACCAAAATTGGGAGACCAGCAGTTGGCATAATGGCTATGTCACCGGACTCCCATGTAGTCGACCGCAGTTCGAGTCCCAGACCCAGTGGCTTAAACTCACACCAGGCACGCCCTTTTGGCTCTCTGAGTAGCACTATGGCGGTTGGCAAGAATAAGCGCCTTACGAAAGGCGGCAAAAAGGGAGCCAAGAAGAAAGTGGTTGATCCATTTTCTAAAAAAGATTGGTATGACGTGAAAGCACCTGCTATGTTCAACATAAGAAATATTGGGAAGACACTGGTTACCAGGACTCAAGGAACCAAAAATCGCGTCCGACTTAAGGCCGTGTGTTTGAAGTGAGCCTTGCAGATCTGCAGAATGACCCAGTCGCATTTAGGAAATTCAAGCTAATTACTGAGGACGTTCAGGGCAAAAACTGCCTGGCTAACTTCCATGGCATGGATCTCACCTGTGACAAAATGTGTTCCATGGTCAAAAAATGGCAGACCATGATTGAAGTTCATGTCAATGTCAAGACTCCCGATGGTTATTTGCTTCGTCTCTTCTGTGTTG
>NW_006159479.1:742014-770444 GCF_000334495.1 Tupaia belangeri chinensis | reverse complement strand
TAGTAGCTCTGGAAAAGCTACTGGGGATGAGATGGGTGCCAAAGTTGAACGAGCTGATGGATATGAACCACCAGTCCAAGAATCTGTTTAAAATTCAGACTTTTAATAGTGACAAATAAAAAGTCCTATTTGTGACAGTTTCCATCTGAACATTCTTTTTAAATAACCTGAAAGCTTGGTGAATCAGATACTCTGATTTGAAAATGAAGTTTTTTGACCTGTATGAGTTTTATTAAATAGTTGAGAAGGAAAAACAAAACAAAACAAAACAAAAACCTCACACCAGGCACGTGTGAGTGCGTGCCCAAATCCTGAGAGGAGAATGGAGGAGAAGAGATTGCAGCATGGCCATGATTTCTTGCTTTCTGTCTATCTGTCTCTGTCTTTCTGTTGAGCGCACATGCCCTATAGCAAAAACCACTTCAAAAAAAAAAAAGAATTGGTGGTCTATATATTTGAAACAAACGTGGAGCTTTGTAGAAATCATTAAAACAAAACAAAATACTTGCAAAATAAAACAAAGACTTTGAGACTACAGAACAATTTAACCAGTCTAATTACAAAAGGTTTCTGATCCAGTTAAAATGTCCATACTTACTTCCTTGGAAAGAAGCTAAATTAATAATAATATTTCTACTATTACTAGTAAAATTCATTGAAAAGAGGCTCATGGACCAGCAGGTGACATGGAAGTTAAAGCAGCTGGATCCCCTATAGTGTAGTTAGAATCCCAGATCTGGCAGCTTGAAAATCATGCCATGCATGTGTGCATGTGTGCCCAAAATCCTGAGAGGAGAATGGAGTAGAAGAGACTACAACATGGCCATCCCCCTGGGGACATGATTTCTTTCTTTCTCCTTGGTGAGCACATGTGCCCTATAACAAACTAAAAAAAAAAGAAAAAGAAAAAAAAAAAAAAAAAGAAAGGAAAAGTTCAATTCAGCAGTGTGGTCATTGCAAAAGGAACAAAACCTACTATGAATATGTAAGACAATGGTTTGGAGTGTTGTATTAATAGACACAGAGCCAATATTACAAAATTAGTTGAAATACCTAAGTGCATGGAGTTTTTTAAATTGCATTTCATGAATAAGACTATTTACAAATATCTCATATTACTGTCATGATATATATCGCACATATATAAGTAAACTTTTTTGTATCATAATAACATTATTTGTGGAAATTATTTCTTTTGGGGTGTTATTTGACTTGTTTTAACTCTTAATTTAACACCATCTTGAGAAGCCTATCATACAATTTCTTTTTAGTCTTTTGTACTAATTTCTGTCCCCAATCCACATCCTCTTTGATAGTTATCAAAGGATATACCCTCCAAGACACCATTAAACATTAAGGACTGAATGTATGCCCTGTTACTTTATAGTGACAGCATTCTATTGATTTTTTTTAATTATCTATATAGATACATTATCTATGAATTGCATTGCAGGAGAGTAAAAGAGACATTACAAAGTATTAGTTATATAAAAGGAGGCTTAATCTGATGGGGATGAAAGCCAATGAGAGGAAAGGATGAATTCCTAGTGAGTAGAAGACCAAAAACAGGATGAAGAAAACCAGGGAATTGATGAGCAGAGATGGCAAGGAGAAAAAAAGCCTGACAAATTGGAGGCTCAGCCTGAAGGTTTAGGGAGGGAACATGATTATGCCCCGTACTTTTTTTTTTCTTACAAATGTAATTGTAAAATAAATAGTCAATACAAAATATCCCAGTACTCTTTGCAACCACAAATCATGCACACAGGTATTCAAAATGTTGGTATTTGGTTTCTATCTAATCTACTGAAAAAGATTAAACCAAGCATGTTTGTTCTTTGTAGTTAAAAAATATAATTAATCCAAGCTATAGAAGATCTTACATGATTTTCAACAAGGGTGCCAAGACTAGTCAATGGGTGATAAACAGTCCTTTCAACAACTGGTGCAGAATTGAATTATCTATGTAAGAAAAGAATGAAGTTGAACCCCTGCTTCATACTATATACAAAAATTAACTCAAAATGTATCAGAAATGTGGCCAGTGGGTTGCATCCCACCTGGCTGATGCTGCAGTTCAAGTCCCAGACTTGGAGACCTGAAAAACAGGCCAAACACATGTGCATGCATGCTCAAAATTCCCAGAGAATGGAGAATAAGAGATTGTGGCATGGTCATCCCTCCTGGGTGGGGGGGAGGAGAGTGATTTATCACTTTCTTTCTCTCTCTGGTGAGCACACCTGCTCTTTGGCAAAAATCTTTTTAAAAACAATGTGTGTCAAGAGACTTAGTATAAGAACTAATAGGGACAGATGGTGGCATAGCGGTAAAACATGACACTCTGTGAGGCAGTCCCACATGGAAGGTTCCCATTTTAAGTACAGCCATCTCCCTGAGTATACCGGGGATACATGTACCCATGACTCAGAACTGGCTGGAGGCTGGGGGTGGATCCCAGCATTGGGACCCTGTTGGGGATGATGTTTCTATCCTTCTCTACCTCTCTCATTCATGGAAGAAATAAATGAAATGAAAGTATGAAACTCTTAGAAGAAAGCATAGGAGTCAATCTTCCTGAACTTGGGTTAGACGATGGTTTCTTAGATATAACACCATATTAGTTAGTCTTCTCCAGAGAAACAGAACCCAAAGGATATATAGGTCATTGAGAAAGTCATGACATATTTTTCTGTTTTTCTATACAAAAATGCATCATGACTTTCCTGATGATCCAAAGAGGGAGTTTATTATGAGAACTGGCTCACTCTATTATGAATGCTGAGAGAGTCTATGATATGCCGTCTGTAAGCTACAGAGGCAGGAAAAACAGTGGTATAATTCAGTCCAAGTTCAAAAGCTCAAGAGTCAGAGGAACCAACAGTATGGGTCTTAGGCCAGCAGGTGGCATGTTGGTTAAGGCGCTGGATTCTCACATGGCCAACTGCAGTTTGAACCCTGGATCCGGAGGTTTGCTTTTGCACTTTCTCTGTCTCTGGTAAGCACACATGCAATGTAGCAAATTAATAATAACAATGACAAATAAAATCAAAGAAAATAGTATGGGTCTCAATCCAAGGCTGAAGGCCTGTGTCTTGGGTAGGAAAAGTTTGCTCTATGTCCTCAAGTCTGAAAGTCCAAGGACCAGGAGCACCAATGTCTGAAGGCAGAAGAAGATGGATGTCCAGAAGAGAGAGAGAATGAATTTGCCCTTCCTCCACCTTTTTATCTTTTTAGGCCCTCATGAATAATGTCCTCCCACATGTGTGAGGACTGATCATCTTTACTCAGTCTGCTAGTTCAAATACTAATCTCTTCCAGAAACACCCTCACAAACATTGTTAGAAATACTGTTTTATCAGCTATCTGGGAGTCCTTTAGTCAAGTCACACATAAAACTACATATCACAAATACTAAAATCACAGGTGACAAAAGAAAGTATATATAAGTAGAGCTCCATCAAAATTAATTTTTTGCTTCAAAGGACACCATCAAGAACGAAAAAAGAAGGTTAGCTTGGTGGTTAAGGTAGCGGGATCCCACATAGCCAATTGTAGCATTCAAGTTCTGGAACCCAGAAGCTTGAAAAACACACCAGGTACGTATGCATGGAAATTCAAAATCCAAAAGGAGGAAGAAATTAAGGAGGAAGGATTGCAGCATGACCATCTCCTGAGCAGGTGTCCTCACTTTCCTTTCCTCTCTCTTTCTCTCTCTCTCTCTCCACATGTCCTCTGGAAAATTAAAAAAAAAAAAAGAGGGTGAAAAGACAGCCCACAGAATGGGAGAAAGTACCTGCAAATGATATATCTGATACAGACTTATATGTAGACTATATCAAGAACTTTTACAACTCAAGAACGAAAAGATGAATGACCCAATTTTTAAATGGGCAAAGAATCTGAACAATTAATTCTCCAAAAAAGATATACAAATACCCAATAAGCACATGAAAAGATGTTTAACATTATTGGTCAATAGGGAATTATAAATCAAAATCACACTGAGATACCACATCATACCTACCAAGATGGTTAAAATAAAAAAAGACAATAACAAGTATTGTCAAGGATATAAACCAACTGGAACCCTTGTACATTGTGGGTGAGGTTATAAACTGGTGCAGCCATGTTGGAAAACAGTTTTTTCAACATGTAAACATAAGATTTGCCATATGGGATATTAATGTGCAGGAACATTATTAAGAAAATAGGTTTGGAGGGATTGTTACTATAGGTAAAATATTTTGTAAAATTTTATTAACTTTTTACATTGACAAAAATCAAATTATAGAGACTAAGTGACACTATACATGGCTTAAATTAGAAATTTTGCTGTAGTTACCTTTCCTTGTTACTAGAAATACTTTAGGATCTTTCTCACAATTTCAATGAGATACTTATCATTTTGTTTTGTTGAAGATGTTATATATACCAAAATATTGGGGTTATTTTGTTTGTTTGGTTGGTTGGTTGGTTTTCTGTGGGTTTCTTTTTTTTTTTTTTTTTTCCTGCACATGTTGAGTGCTTTTGACTTCACAGTCTGGATATAGTGTCTTTTCATCCCTGGCTTAGTAATCCAAAGACAGAGAATTACTTAAATGTCTGAGATGCTTTGGGAAACTTTTATTTGAACTATTTGGCACAGCTAAGTGTTTCCCAGCCTTGCTCTCAAGATAGCGGGTTATGCAGCCTTATCTTTGGCCGTGAAAACTTTGTACAAAACGCTTGTCATCGGCCCTTTGTAGTTGAGTCACAGGCTAATGTGTCCTTCTCACTAACAGATGAGCAGTACAGATTCAAGGTCTAACTTACTTATCCTCATCTTTCCTTTATTTCTTGAGAACGCAAAATGTATTTTGACACTTTAGTTATAGAATATCTATTATTCATTGCTTTTTCTTCTTTTTTAACACATTTTAAAAAATGTTCTTTGGGGCCAGCAGGTGGCATAGTGGTGAAAGTGCTGGACTCCCACATAGCCAACAGTGGTTCACATCCTGGACCTGGCAGCTTCAAATAATCATTCAGGGAGGGACCAGCAGTTAGCGTAATAGCTATGTTGATGAACTCCCACATAGTCGACCACGGTTCGAATCCCGGGCCTGGTGGCTTAAAAGTCACGCCGGGCACGTGTGCGTGCATGCCCAAGATCCCGAGAAGAGAATGGAGGAGAAGGAAATGCGGCGTGGCCATCCCCCCTGGGGGTGATTTCTCGCTTTCTGTCTCTCTGTCTCTCTCTGCTGTCTGGTGAGCAGACGTGCCCTATCACAAAAAAAACTCTAAAAAAAAAAAAAATCATTCAGGGAGGGACTGGCAGGTGGCATGGTGGTAAAGGACACTGGGCTCCCACATGGCGACTATGGTTTGTGTCCCAGACCTGGCTGCTTGCTTTCTCTCTCTGTCTCTCTCATCGAATTTAAAAGTAAATAAATAAAGTTAAATAGAATAATTATTTTTAAAAATGCAGGGTACATGTGCATTCATGCCCAAAATACTGAGAAGACAATGGAGGAGAAGGGATTGTGGCATGACCATCCCCCCCATAGGGGTGACTTCTCATTTTCTCTTTCTCTTTCTCTCTCTGGCAAGTGCACGTGCTTTATTCCAAAAACCTAACAACAAAAATTTAAATAATAATAATAAATAAAATAAAATAAAATAAAATAATTATTTTGTAAAAAGTAATAGCTGTAAAAGCTATAAAATATCTTTTACACTGTACATTTCAAATAAAAAAGGGGGGTGGGAACCAGCAGTTAGCGTAATGGCTATGGGCTCCCACGTAGTCGACCGTGGTTCGCGTCCCGGACCCGGTGGCTTAAAACTCACGCTGGGCACGTGTGCGTGTGTGCCCAAGATCCCGAGAGGAGAATGGAGGAGAAGGGATTGCGGCGTGACCATGCCCTCTGGGAGGTTATTTCTCACTTTCTGTCTCTATGTCTCTCTCTGTCTGTCTGGCGAGTGCACGCACCCTATAGCGAAAACCTGTCCAAAAAAGTAAAAGGGGGGGAGAATAATTCCTTTTTTTAAAAAAAAAAGATCTGAATAGCTAACCGCTTCTGGGTTTTTTTAAAATAATTATTTATTCAATTTTATTTATTCTTTCATTTGACCAGAGAGAGACACAGAGAGAGAGAGAGGGAAAGTGAGAAAGCAAGCCATCCGGTCCAGGACTCAAAACTGTGGTCAGGCATGTAGGAGTGTCTAGCACCTTAACCACCACGCCACCTGCTGGCCCCCAGAAATAATTCCTTTTAAAGTAATACAGAAAGAATAATAGAATCCCAGATATAAGAAGACAAAGTCTGTGAGCTCACAGATGACATTCATCTGCCAGGATAGAGAAATCTGTCAGGAGCTAACCGTCTTCACTTGCTTCCTTCAGCCAAGTGCTCTTGAGCTGCTACAGTGGGGCCAAGTGCCCTGGGCAGTACCCTGCAAATTACTTTTCCAGCCAGGAAAGACTTCTGCCTCTCTACATTCATGGCCAATTCACAGCCATCTATCAGGCTTTTTACTGATGCAACTGATTTTAATGGCTAAATGTTTATTAAATATTTAGTACATGTACCATTCTACTTTCAATGATATTGCTGAACAGAAGTTTTACCTTTATTTTATTCTGTTATCTATACAAAAGTAGTGGCAGCTTATATCCAATGTGAAGATTAATTAAACATACAAAAGTAAAGTGTACATCTCCATTTTGAACTGAGAGCACGTTTAAGGGGATTGTACTATTATGAGTTAGAAATTCAAAATTTAAGAGATAGTATGATCTGGAGGAGAAAATAGACTCAAGAGTCAAGAGCCACAAGGCTTGGGGACCAGCAGTTAGCATAACGGCTATGTCGTTGGACTCCCATGTAGTCGACCACGGTTTGCGTCCCGGACCTGGGGCTTAAACTCACACCGGGCGTGTGTGCATGCATGCCCAAGATCCCAAGAGGAGAACAGAGGAGAAGGGATTGTGACATGGCCATCCCCCCTGGGCAGTGATTTCTCGCTTTCTGTCTCTCTGTCTCTCTCTGTCTGTCTGGCGAGCGGACGCACCCTATAGCAAAAACCTCTTCCAAAAAAAGCCGCAAGGCTCAAGAGTCACACTGGTATACTCTGAATCCTATCTTGCTTATTTCCTACTTATCTATAGCCGCACAAATGACATAATCTCTCTAAGCCTATATCTTCATCCATAAAATGGGGGACTGGCCTGTAGCCCAGCAGTTAAGTGATGTACATAAGAAAGTCAAAGCCACAGGACCAGCAGATGGTGTAATGGTTACATCACTGGACTCCCACATGGTCAGCCAGGTTCGAGTCCAGGACCTGGTGGCTTAAAACTCACACTGAAACGGAGAAGGGATTGTGGCATGGCCATCTGCCCTGGGGGTGGGTGGTTTTTCTCTTTCTGTCTCTCTGTCTCTGGCGAGCACACATTCCCTGTAGCAAAAATCTCTCTTAAAAAAAAAAAAAAAGCTGGGACCAGCGTTAGCGTAATATCTATGTTGCTGAACTCCCATGTAGCTGACTGCGGTTCGAGTCCTCGACCCAGTGGCTTAAATTCACACCAGGCATGTGTGCATGACTGCCCAAGATCTCGAGAGGAGAATGGAGAAGAAGGGATTGCAGTGTGGCCATCCTCCCTGGAGGGTGATTTCTCGCTTTCTATCTCTCTGTTTCTCTCTGTCTTTCTGGCGAGCGCATGTGCCTTATAGCAAAAACCTCTCCCCCCCTCAAAAAAAAAAAGCTGAATCCCAAATGGCCAACTATGGTTTGAATCCCAGCCCCGGCACCTTGAAAAATATGTTTACAGGGCCAGCAAGTGGTATAGTGGTTAAGGCACTGAACTCCCACATGGCTGACCATGGTTTAAGTCCCAGACCCAGCGGCTTGAAACTCAACACCGGGCCTGTGTGTGTGTGCCCAAAAATCCCAAGAAGAGAATGGAGAAGGGATTGCAGTGTGGCCATCCTATCAAAGGGTCATTTCTCACTTTCTCTCTTGTTGTCTCTCTGGCAAGTGCACACGCCCTATAGCAAAATGCTCTCTCTTTAAAAAAGAAAAAAATGATCCTGACTGGATGGAGAAATAGAGGAAAAAGGACCACCACACTTCATTGGGGTAGAGGGTTCTCTCTCTGGCAAGAGCACACCACACCGGAGTGGAGGGGTGGGGTGCCTCTCTTTCTCTGGCAGTAAAAAATATAAGGACAATATCAACTTTGAAATCTTGGAAGAATTCAATTATACCTCCTATTAGGTAAGCAGAAAAATTTTGTCTTACTAACATTCTATTCAACTCTTCCCTACCTCCTCTTGGGGGAAAAGAAAACACAGAACCCTAAATTCCCAGAATAATGGTCAATGTTTTCAGTAAATAAAATGTCATGTGCAAAATGACTGCCAAGAAAGTACTTTGGAGGAGAGTAGCAGGGGCAACTCCTAGTCAGTTTGATAATCACCTTAGTTATTAATTCTATGGTAATTAAATCTCAAAGTAAAAAACTTGGAGATGTTCCTCAGTATTATAATAGAAACATTATTTGTATAACTAGCAATGAAACCCAGAGACCAGGAAAAATTCCCTCATTCTATGGATTAAAATCCTCTGTAAAGAATATCTGTACTTAAGCCATTAAAAAGTTAGTATGGTAAGACATTACTTAGGTGATGGGCTTTTAATGTCCGTTTTCCTAGGGTTTGAAACCTGGAGGAGCCTTCAGAATGAAAAATCCGATCGGCTAACAGAGATTTGAGCCAAGTTAATTTCAGAGGCTGTGCCAGACCACCTCCGGACACCGACAGACACCAACCGGTGTCTGGAGCTGTAAAATCGACCGCGGTGGTGTGAACGCGATGACAGTTGTCGGCCACGTGGCCCTCCTACGTGGAAGCAGGTGGAACGCATGGTAGAAGCGAGAGCTTCCCTTACTCGGCAGCCTTCCCGCAAGCTCTGGGGTTCCCTTCTCACTCCTCGGAGCGCGGTGAACCAGAAAGGGTGAGTTTGGAAAAGGTTGGTCAAGAATCGCTCTCCCACCCCGCCCCAGCAGTCCCCTCCCACGGTGGCGTCCAGGATCACAAGCACCAAAGGCCAGGGAAACGCATCTCAGCACCCAACGCGCAGCAGGGACCCCTGAGAACCTCGGGTGCACGTCCACAGCGCAGTCACTAACAGGCACTACTCCCGGAGCGGTGTGCGTCTACCTAGGACCGGAAGAAATTCTTTAGAAACCAGACAAGGTGGGAGTCGGACGCTACCGTGGGGCCAAAGCGCTCTCACCCTGGGCATAGGGAGAGAAATCTCGGGCTCATTGTTTGGCAACCCCTCGGCCAGACTGATCTGCTCCTATCAGTCCATCCCTGGGACGTAGCCGCCCCGAAACCCCAAGAGTGCAGAGGGACTGTCAGCCCCACTCACCTGTCAGCTCTGAAGGCGGGCTCGAGGCAGTCTGCTGGGAAAACCACCCAGCGCGCCTGTGCGCGCGGTCCCTCGCCCGCTCGCCACGCCCCGTCACGCCACTAGGGCCCGCCCACCTCGCGGGGCCGGCCGCTCGGTCTCAGTCCCGGCGCCGGCTCTCCTCAGCCTGCGCTGCCCCCTTTTTTTCCGCGCGCTCCCCGCCTCGGAGCTCCACACACAGACGTCCAGCGCTCAGGCGGGGGCGGGAGGCGGAGCGGAGCGTAGGGGGCGGTGTCGCCGCGGTCGAGGGGCGGTGGCGGCGGAGTCAGTGGTCGCTGCGCGATGGCCGCCTCGGCGTGGTGCTGCCTACGGTGCTGCAGGGACGGCGGGAGCGGCCACATCCCTCTGAAGGAAATGCCGGCCGTACAGCTAGACACACAGCACATGGGTAAGGGCCCTCTTGCCCCCGTCCCAACGGCCCACTTGGAGCGGGCGCGCCTGGCGGAGTGGTGCGGGGTCGCAGGGGGGCCACAAGCCACCCCGTTCGCGTCCCCGTCCCTGCCACACAGGCGACGCTGGCCCCGGCACCTCTTGGTCTCGCGGGCCTCCCAGCTGCCGTGTCCCACCGGGCCCAGTTCTGCGCTCAAGGCTGCGCAGCTCTGTGCGCCTGTTGTCGGGAGTGGGTGTGTTTACCGTCCCATTTTCCCAGGAACCCCCTCCGAGCTGCCCCCCCGGGAGGTGTCAGCATCCCCAGCGAGGCTGTGGTGCCCCTCCTACAGTGCCCGCCTTTGCTCTGCAGTCAGAAACTACACGTTTTCAGAATACTTTAGGCTTGGTTTTGTTCCTTATGCCCTGACAGTCGGTTATTTCTCTTTAGCCCCATCATTTATAGGCTGAAGCTTGTTTTATTGGAAGTTATTTTCCTTTCCCCTCCTACAGTGAAAACAAGGCAGATTGCAGAAACCTGAACTAACTCAGGTCAGAACGTGCCATTTCAACTAAAACCTCCTAATGACCGACTCCTCCTTAGTCACGGTTAGAGGTGCTGTAATTTCATCTGGCCTTTTCCCAGCAGGTCAGATTATTGCAAAATAAAATAGTACTTTGCTCCTTTGCATCTGTTTTTTTTTTCCCCTTCCAATTCCAAATGGCCATATAACTTACCTTGTAACATTTCTTTCTTTCCCTTCTGTATTCTCACTCATGACTTTATTATACCTGCTCTTGTGCTTTTTTATATTGTTTCATGGTCTTGGAATATGTAGGAGAGATTACCCCATAAAATTATTTTTTTTGAGACTTTTTTGCTATAGGGCGCCTGTGCTAGCCAGACAGAGAGAGATAGAAAGCGAGAAATCACCCCCCCAGTGGGGATGGCCACGCCGCAATCCCTTCTCCTCCATTCTCCTCTCAGGATCTTGGTCACGCACACACACGCGCCCGGTGTGAGTTTAAGCCACTGGGTCCGGGACTCAAACCATGGTCGACTACGTGGGAGTCCAGCGACAAAGCCATTACACTCACTGCTGGTCCCACCCCATAAAATTATTTCAGAGTACTGTCCTTTAAATATATATATTTATTTCTTCAGAGAGAAAGAAAACCTCCAAACAGGATCTTGGCACAGCAATCTGTCCCCCACCTTCAGCCAACTTGGGGTCATGGGCAAGGGAACCCAGCATGCTCAAGATGTCCTGATGCCAACGGAGAACCTTCCCATGTGGGATGGCCCCACAGAGCATCCAGTTTAACCCTGTGCTAAACTGGCCTCCAGAGTAGTCTTTTTGTGGATTATGTTATTCTAAATATACTTCCATACTTTCATTTTTCTCACATCTTATTGTCAAAGAGACAATAACTAATATCAATAGCAATTCTTAATCTTTATAGCAAAATCCTGCCCAGATTCTTTATAATTCTGGTATCACTGTGCCCATTATATTTCTGTAGCCTGTACTAAGTACTATAATTGTGTACCCTTTGTCCCTAGGTATTTTAATTTCTAGATCTCCCAAGTGTAGTACAGAACCTTAATAAGTAAATGAATATTTATTACCCATCATCATTTGTTGACAGTACACATTCAAATCCTATAATTTCCCTCAGAAAATATTTCTATTTCATTCATTAACTGGTATTTATTGAGTGATTATCAGATTGAAGGCATTGTTCTTAAGTGCAGGGAATACAGTGAAAGACAACAGTGCATAGTGCCTGATCAACTTCAGTTCTCCCTGTCTCTGCTGTTAGACCCTTGAATGAATGCAGTCAGTTCTTTAGAGCATTTCTTTTCTCTGGGCTCTGTATTTCCAGGGAAGATCTAGTCAGTTGTACTCCTTCCACTATATTTTCTTGTCATCAAAGCTGCCTTGCCACTTTCGGCTACTAGCTAGATGAAGTAATGTCACCCCCAAATTTTCTACTTGCATGCAAAGTTTTTCTTAACCTGTCTTCCAGTAAATTCAAATTCTTCAATTGCAGAAAAGCCTGATATGAGACCTGAATAAAATAAAAGAGAGGAAAGGATCGTTGAGTTAGAAAAAGAGTATATCTTATGCATGAATTAATCTTAAATTGAAAATAAGAAAAGAAAATATGGGAGGGATCTTCATAAAGGTCTTAGAAAATGCGTATTATGGAAAAATATGTGTAGATTTCAAAAAAATTTTGCACTAGAATAAACTTGTATTTTAAATTTTATTTTCTTTTTTTGGAAACAGTCTATACATTTCGTATTTCAAATGACATTTCTTTCAGAGTTGTTGCTTATTTGGCTGATTTGCAGTACTTAAAACTATTTTAGAATTCTTTTTTTGGAATTTTCTGTGATCTACTTCTTATAAATATCTTTATTGATGAGATTCTGTGTTTTTAAATGTGAATTGAAGTTTTGGAAATAAATATCTTCCAAGACAGCTATTTTGAAAGGGTTGCCAGTCATTTGGAAATGTCCAGTGTTTCTTAAAACAAACTCTATGGCAACCTTTATATGGTGTTCTGACTGTACTCAAATTTCTAAGTAGTACCAGTGACACAAATTACATAGATCCAATATATAATATCTTTGTGGATAATAAAAATGAAATAAGATAAGCTTAAAGTGCATACTTAGTAAGTCACAGACACACCAGAATATTCTCTGAATATATTTACATTTCTATATAAAACATCTCCCCATCTAACAGTATGCTTTTGAGATAAATGATATTGAAGTTAAGAGAATACCAGTCGCAGGGTTGTTTCTGTGGTTCCAACTTGTAGAGCAGACTATGTTGCATTGACAGGCCTCTAAGACTTGCATTAACTCAGCCCCTTAGAATGATATCTCAGAAAATAAATTATCTTATTATCTTAGAATACTGGAGAAGCTTGTTACTAGGTTTTACTAGGTACAGGGACCACAGTTTATTGCCAATTAAGGAAAAACACTCTTTTGTTTTATATAATTCTTGGAAATATGTTCACTTAGAATGCTTTTAGTAACAAGTAATAAAAACTGCAATTCAGGGGGCCAGCAAATGGTGTGGTGGTTAGGGCATTGGTCTCCCACATGGCCAACCGTAGTTCAAGTCCTGAGCTTGGAGACTTCCTTTCTCACATTTCCTCTCTCTCTTTCTCTCTTTTCCCCCCCCTCTCTCTGGTAAGCATGCATGCTCTATAGCAAATTTAAAAATATAATTAATTAAATAATTCTAAGAGAAAAGAAAAACTACAATTTAGAATGATTTAACATGAGGGCTGGCCCTATAGCATAGTGGTTAAAAGGGGACCAGATCCCCCATGGCCAATTACATGGTTTGAGTCCCAGACCCAGAGACTTGAAAAATATTCCAGGCCCATGTGCATACATGCCCAGTATCCTGACAGGATGGAGAGATGGAGGGATTGTGGCAAGACCACCACCTTTGGTAAGGGATGCATTCTTTCTGCCTGTCTCTGGTGAATACATATGCACTCTGACAAAATTTAAGGGGAAAAAAAAGAAGAAAAGAAATGTATTGGTTCATGTAACCAAAAACCACAAAGGTAATACCGACTTCAGGAAAGATTCAGTGCTTCCAAGAACAGCTTGTTTTTGTTTTGTTTTGTTTTGTTTTCCCCCGCTGTCTTCTGCTGCTTATTTGCTAAAGGTTGTCTTCCATTACCGCTTGCAGAAGCTCCATGGGCTTAGGCTTTGTTGTTCAGGTCCAGCAATAATGAGAGTGTCTTTATCCCATCATTCTCTGCAGAAGTCCTGAGACTCATTCTGTTTGTGGTTGATTAGGTCATATAACCGTTCCTGACTCAGTCACTGGCTGAGCAATGAAGAATGCACTGATTGACTTAACTTAGGTCAGATGTTGTACCTCTAAAGCCAGAGATTGAGTCAGCTTCCTCGGAACTGGTTTGATCTCCAGAGGAAAGGTTTGACAGGAAAGGAAAACAGATACTACATACTTAGTACAAAGTGCTTAGCACAGCATATTTATCCATTCATTTTTCTATCAGTTATTAGTTAAGTGTCTGCTGGATGCCAAACACTGTATAGTCTTCGCACCAAGAAGGATGCTGTCCACTTGCAACTAATGGTGGTACATGGGGAAACTAGGTACAAATTATTTATAAAGGAGCTTTTCCAGAATTGGATGTTTAACACTTTTAATTAAAAAAAAAATGATGCTAATGAGTTTTTAATAATCTTATAATAGGATCTTAGTTTTGCCTTATTTAAGAGCGAGTATCTCTATTTTTAAGCTTTGTGGATTTTTTCCCATCTTCTAAGAGCAAGCAAGACAGAGAGAGACAATACCCCCAACATGGTCTTGGTCCTGCAATCTACCTGCACCCTCAGTCAACCCTAGATCATGGGTACACGCATGCCTGGGAAGTCTCTGGATATGAACTCAGAACATTCTTGTTTGGGTCAGCCTCATAGAGCATTGTATTTTACTACCATGCCACTATGCAGCCCCAAGAGTATCTCTCAAATAATTTGGTTTAGGATTATGATAGAATCTGAAAAATTTACATTTCTCTCTTCTGTTTGTTCCAGATATTTGTTTCAAACAATTTTTTATTAAATAGGAACTCAATCTCTTGTTACCATGCCGTAGTGCTATTTAACCCCCTTTGGAAGAATTCCATTAGTTTTAGTATCCAGATGTGCTTGGCTTGTACACTTAGAGGTCATATTGGCCACAGGTCTTGAGAATCACATGTCTTGGTACTATCGGATATTACATTTTAGAATTATGGTAAGTCTCTTTAACATCATTAAATGTACTTTATTCTCATGAAAATTTTAGGTTTTAGCTCAAACAACATTTACAGATAAGAGATAGAAAAACATACCAGCACTAATTCATTATTTTTTTTAAAGTAAAGCATTTTATTTAATTGCACCAAGGTTATCTTAAGATAGTAACTAAAAAAAAAAGGCCTATATTTAAACTAGTGCCCTAAGATTTACGTTTGACGACCCACTGCAGAACGCTTACGCTTACATTATCACGTTGGTTTTCTTGATACCTTGTTACGTTTTCCATCACCCATCCACACAGTAAGCTTAGCTTCCATCTGGATCAAAACATGATGGTTCTTAGGTGCTGTAGCACTAATTGTGACAGAGTACCCCAAAATGGCCACACGACATTTAGCAGAAAACATGAGCTTCTTCACAGGAACATCAGGTGCACGGAACCCTTCCTTGAAGGCCCACAGCCCACATTGGCCGGGACTCCGAACCGCACGTGGCCAACCCGTGACCTAATGAACATCTACGTCCACTCTGGCTTGGGCTCCCCACCGCCCACTGCAACAAGAGTCTTGAATCACCTGCATTTTAGTTAGGTCAGTTGGTTTTCACCTAATAATTATAGCATAGAAAATACAACCCTACGCTCATACTTGATCTTTGCGTTTCCTGGAATGTTAAAAACAGCACTAATTCATTTTTAAATCTTGATTTAGGAAAGCATGATAAAACCTTGTTTATGTGTTTGCAAAATGATTAACAGTAGCTACATTTTCAAATTATAAAATTAGCATTTTTCAGTGTCAGGTATTTCAACATAGAGATATATTCCTTTCCGTATTCAGTGTATTCTTTGCTTCTTACTTGGCTGATGCATTAAGATAGTGCCTCATACTTAATAGACTTTAGCTGTTTTTTTTAGTAGATTGTTTTTATTCCTTTGAATACAATTGAGAATTAGACCAATTCACTAAAGTTTCTTTTTTCTTCTTTCTTTCTTCTTTTCTTTTTTCCCCTCATGCAGCATGTACACTCGTCACAGAGAGACTGAGAGAGGAAAAGTGAGAAATCACCCCCCAGGTGAAATGGCCATGTCACAATCCCTTCTCCTCCATTCTCCTCTTGGGATTTTAGCTATGTACCCATATGTGCCCATTGTATTTTTCAGGCCACCAAGTCCTGGACTCGACCACAGAGTTGGTCATGTGGGATCCAGCACCTTCACTGCCATGCCACATGTTAGCCCCTAAAGTTTCTTTTTTCTAACTTTATTAGCTTTGTTCATGATATGAGAGCACATGCGTATGTACATAATAGAGAGAAAAACCCTTGGTAGGTCTCATCACATCATGATCACTTTTCCCCAGCTCTCTAGCTCATCAGGATCCTGGACGTGCACATGTGCCCAGCATATTTTCAGGCCATCCTGGAGAGCCACACCTGCTGTCAGCCAAGTGCCTTTTAGTACTGCAGTTCAGTTTGCTAACAACTGTGCAACCAGTCTGGACCCAAATTTTCTTTTAAGCATTCACATTTTGGTTTAAATTAAGAATATATGAAATCATGGGACCAGCAGATGGTGTGGTGGTTAAGGGCGCTGGACTCCCACATAGCCGACCACGGTTCGAGTCCTGGACCTGGTGGCTTGCTTTCTCACTTTGTCTCTCTCGCTCTGTCCCTCTCTGGTCAAATTAAAACAAATAAAGTTAAATAAAAATAATTCTTTAAAAAAAAAAGAATATATGAAATCATCAAATTGGTTTATTGGCAAAAAATTGAAGAAATTAGTTTGTCTTTGCCATGTTTTAAGCATTGATATAATTCATAGTTATTATAGTTTATCTAAAACTCCTTTAACAAGACCTAAGAGTTACAAATGAATATTATTTATAAATATTCTCTCAGGAAAAAAAAAATGGTGACGTAGCCAGTATCATCCCGGAGTATGGAGCTGGACACCAAATGTTGACCACAGTTTAGATCCCCAGCTGGGTTAGCCTGAAAATATGCCAGGCACGTATGCATGTACCCAGGATCCTGGTGTACTGGAGGACCAGAGGAAGGGGATCATAGTGTGACCAAGCCCTATGGAGGGTTCTTCACTGTCTCTCTTTCTCTCTTATGCACACACTCTATTGTGATTTTTTTTTTAATTATCAGTATTTTTTTAAAGAATTATTTATTGATTTTTTTTTTTAGAGGTTTTCGCTATAGGGCGCATGTGCTCGCCAGACAGACAGAGAGAGACAGAGAGACAGAAAGCAAGAAATCACCCCCCGGGGGGATGGTCACATCGCAATCCCTTCTCCTCCATTCTCCTCTCGGGATGTTGGGCACGCACGCACATTCACCCGGCGTGAGTTTTAAGCCGCCGGGTCCGGGACGCGAACCATGGTCGACTACGTGGGAGTCCAGCGACATAGCCATTACGCTAACTGCTGGTTCCCGATTTTTTTTTTAATATGTTATAGGGCATGTATGCTCACCAGAGCAAGAAAAAGGAAGTGAGAAAGCAACCCTCCAGATCCAGAACTCAAACTATGGTCAGACATATGGAAGTCCAACACTTCCACCCATGCCACATGCTAACTCTAGGATTTCTATATTTTAAAGTACATATAACATCCCTGTTTTCTATAGATTAAAAGTTAGAAATGATTAAATTAACCCTGATTGTCAGATATGAAAACACAAAACTTTATGTAATGTCTGTTTTTGTTTTGTTTAGGAACAGATGTTGTCATTGTAAAAAATGGGAGACGAATATGTGGAACAGGAGGTTGTTTAGCCAGCGCACCATTACATCAAAACAAAAGCTACTTTGAATTTAAAATCCAATCCACAGGTTGGTAAGATGGTTCTTTACTATTTGAAGTCCTAATTGTTATAAATATTAAGAGAAATTTTTGATATGAGAAGGATAATAAAACACCAAATTCTTACTTAAAAGATCTGGGTCTTCTATCTTTTGTTACATGATTCTAGTTAGCTAATTTAGTTAAATTAGGTTCAGTTTTATATCTATAAAATGGGGATTATAGAAGCTGCTCTTTCTGCCTCATAGGAGCTGTGTGTATGAAAGTATTATTTTTGGTCTTGGTTTTGGTTTTGGGTGGTTTTTTGTTTGAGTTTTTGGTTTTTGCTAGAGGGCACATGTGACTGCCAGAAAGAGATAAGAGAGACAGAGAGAGAGGGAGAGGAGAAAGAATGGTCATGCAGTAATTCATTTTCCTCCATCTGTCCCGCCTTTCAGGATTTTGGGCCTGCACACACACGTGTTCTCCATATGTTTCTCAAGCCACCGGGTCCAGGATTTGAACTCTGCATTCAGCCAAGTAGGATCTGGCTGCCTTAACCACCAGGCCATAGAACAGGTCCATATATAAAAGTGGGTTTTTTTTGAAGATTTTTTGCTGTAGGGCACATGCATTTGCTGAAGAGAAGAGAGAGCAAGATAGTGAGAGGGGAAGTGAGAAATCACCACCAAAGGTGATTGGACATGCTGTAATCCCTTCTCTTCCATCCTCTTGGGATTTAGGGCATGCAGGCACACATGCCTGGCAGGATTTTCAAGCCGCCAGGTCTGCGACTAGAACCGCTGTCAGCCATACATGAGTCCAGTGCCTTAACCACTATACCACCTGCTGGCCCTGTGTAAAAGTATTTCAAAGATAGAATATGCTGGATCAATATAAGGTTCTAGCATTAATAGAATCTAGATGTACCATTTTCTTTCATTAAACACATAAGGTACAGACTCTTGCCATTTTATCTTTGGATCAGTTCAATCTTTTGATCTTGAGTTTTGTCTTAACTTTTGTTAATATACCCTATTCAGTGCCAGATCCATAATATAGTGGTTCAGTGCTATGTACTGGAAGCTGATTCCACGTAGCCTGCTGTGGTTCGAATCCTGGCCCTGATGACTTGAAAAAAGTCTTGATATATGTGCATGCATGCTCAAAATTATGAAAGAATTGAAAATGGAGGAAAAAGGATTATGACATGACTGTGCCTTATTACAGGGTACTTTTCTTCTCTCTCTCTGGTGAGTGTATACACTCTTGAACAATTAAAAAATGCAGGGAACCAGCAGTTAGCGTAATGGCTATGTCGCTGGACTGCCATGTAGTCTACCGCGGTTCGCGTCCCGGACCCAGTGGCTTAAAACTCATGCCAGGCGCGTGTGCGTGCGTGCCCAAGATCCCGAGAGGAGAATGGAGGAAAAGGGATTGCGGCATGACCATCCCCCCTGGCGGGTGATTTCTCGCTTTCTGTCTCTATATCTCTCTCTGTCTGTCTGGCATGCGCACGTGCCCTATAGTGAAAACCTCTCAAAAAAAAAAATGCACACATGCATGCACACACACACACACACACGCACACACACACCCTATTCAGTGTCTCCAGAAGCAGTCATCAGATTTAGAATTCTTTTTTTTTTTTAGAGATAACCCCTAGTATTTTTTTTTCAAGAATTGTTTTATTTATTTATTTATTTATTTATTTATTTTTAATTTGACCAGAAAGGAACAGAGTGAGAGAGGGAAAGTGAGAAAGCAAGCACTAAGTCCAGGACTAAAACCAGTCAGCCATGCAGGAGTCCAGTGCCCTTAACCACCATACCTCCTGCCAACCTTCAGATTTAGAATTCTGATAGAACTCTAAACTGTACTTTTCTTTCAAAAAATTTGCAGTTTCTTGAATTGTATGATAATTCTATGTGATTATTGTAACAGGTTAGTTAACTTGTGGCACTGCTGTATGTGAGGATTTTTTTTTTTTTTTTTTTTTTTTTGGGAAAGAAGTAGAGAAAGGGAGAGGAAAGGAGGTAGCCTCCATAGGGTCTTGTTATGCCATAGTCCTTCCCCATCCTCCCGTCTAGCATCATGGGTGCTTGCAGGCACATGCCCAGTGTGTCAGGTCAACCCAGGCCTCATATGACTCTAGTATCACACAGCAGTGCTCCACCCCCCACTCCAGACAGGGATTGCTTTCTCACTTTCCCTCTCTCAGTCTGTCTCTCTCTGGGCACCTGGGCCCTCTGCCAAATTGTAAATACATATATATTTTAGGGAATAATAATAGTGACGATAATAGTGAAATTTCTGAGTACATCCTGTGTTCTTTGCTTATGCATCTTTCTGAGTACTTACCACTGTTTGAGGTGTTTTACTTGGATTGTCTTATTATATCCATTTATAACCCTGTGAGGTAAGTACTGTTAGAATCTACAGTTCACAAATGAGGACAGAAGTTAAGTAAATTTGCCCAAGGTGACATAGCTGAGTCAGGATTTAAACCTCAGCAATATAAATCCAGGGCCCATTCTCTTTTGTTGTTGTTTGTTTTGCTATTGGGCACATGCACTCACCAGACAGAGACTAATAAAGAGAGGGAATAGGACCAGCAGATGGAGTAATGGTTATGTCACTGGACTCCCACGTAGTCAACCGTGGTTCGAGTCCTGGACCCAGCAGCTTAAAAAACGCACGCTGCATGGATATGCTTGTATGCATTCCCAAAATCCCAAGAGGAGATTGAAGGAGAAGGAATTGCAGTGTGGCCATCCCCAGGGAGGGTGATTTCTCATTTTCTGTTTCTGTTTCTGTCTCTGGTGAGCTCACACGCCCTATAGCAAAAATTTGTCTTAAAAAAAAAAGAAAAAGAGAGGGAAACGAGAAATCGCCCCTCAAGAGGATGGCCATGATGCAGTCCTTTCTTCTCCATTCTCCTCTTGGGGTTTTAGGCATGCATACACACATGCCCTTCGTGTTTTTCAAGCCATGAGGTCCGAGACTGGAACCTCACAGTCAGCCATAGGGGAATCTAGTGCCTTAACCTCCACACCATCAGCAGCTGAGCCCCAGGACCCACTTTTTTTTTTTTTTTTTGGAGAGAGATTTTTGCTATAGGGTGCATGCACTTGCCAGAGGGACAGACAGACAGACAGAAAGCAAGAAATCACCCCACAGACGGATGGCCACAGCTCAATCCCTTCTCTTCCATTCTCCTCTTAGGGTTTTGGCCATGTACACACATGCACCCGGGTGAGTTTTAAGCCGCTGGGTCCGGGATTCACACCACTGTGTGGGAGTCTAGCGACGTAACCATTACCCAGTCTGCTGTCCTGAGTGCAGTGGGCACTCTTATTTCCTCAGCTCACTACATCCGTAGAGAACAAAGTACAGTTTGCAGACTGCTTTTAAATGATCGTTTTTTTTTTTTTTTTTAAAAAGATGAACATAAAGAAGTAGTTATGGTGCTTCTTTTGAGAACAGTTTATACTCTCTTTTAAAGTAACTCCTTTCTTTTATATTAATATTCTTTAGATAATGAGGGCATTTAAATTCTTCCATTTTTAGGAATCTGGGGTATTGGTGTTGCAACTCAGAAAGTTAACTTGAATCAGATTCCTCTTGGCCGAGACATGCACAGTCTGGTGATGAGAAATGATGGAGCCCTATATCACAACAACGAAGAGAAAAACAGGCTGCCAGCAAACAGCCTTCCACAGGAGGGAGACGTGGTGGTGAGTGCCCTGGTGGAGTTATTCTCCACCGTAAGTTGCTGAACTTGAATTGCTTTTAATACATGCAGCTTTGTCTGGGCCTTTGCAGTTTGAATTTCACAGCACTGGCATTAGATCTACAAGTGGCACATCTTTCAGAGAGAGCATTTAGTGTAGATGCTGCAGCCTTCCCTAACCAGCCTCTCCGTTTTTAGAGCTGTCATTGGCCATGAGACTCCCCTTTCCCCTCAGAACTAATGACAGGTTGACTTCAGATCAACATTCCCTGCTTCTCTCATTTTAAAGAAGTACTGATACACAATTTTCTCAGAATTTTGGCTATGCACACACGCACATCATTTTTCAAGCTGCTGGTACTAGGATTTGAACTATGGTTGGCCGTGTGGGATCTGGTTCCCTAGGCACAGTGCTTAACCACTCTGCTTCAGGCCTGGCCCTGCAATTTGGAAAGTTTGCTGACCCCTATATTAGAGAATGTTAGGTATTGGGCCAGCAGGTGGCATGGTGGTTAAGGTGCTAGAATTCCCACATGGCTGGCCATGGTTTGAGTACCAGACCTGGCGGCTTGCTTTCAAACTTACTCTCTCTCTGTCTTTCTCTGGCAAAACTCATGTGAAAAATAATATTAACAATCATAGTAATAAATAATTCTTAAAGAAAATGTTAGGTGTTTTTCAAAGCTTATTACACCTCATTTATTATGAACTTCTTTTAGAAAATTATAGCATTATATCTGAAATGTTAGTCTTCATTAAACTTAATATAATTAACTTTTGTTTTCAGAACTCTTCAAAGACCTGGATTTAAAATTCTAAAGCTTAATCCTAGAAAAGTATTTTTAGAAAGCAGAGGTTAGGGGCCAGCAGATGGCATAATGGTTATGTTGCTGGACTCCCACATGGCCAACCGTGGTTCGAGTCTCAGACCCATTGGCTTGAAACTCATGCTGGCCATGTGTGCATGCATGCCCAAGATCCCAGGAGGAGAAGGGAGAAGAAGGGATTGTGACATAGCCATCCCCCCTGGGGGTTGATTTCTCACTTTCCTTCTCACGTTTCAGTCTCTATCTCTGGCGAACTCATGTACCCTAAAACAAAAACCTCTAAAAAAATATATAGAAAGCAGAGGATAGGAAGATTCACATGTAACCAAGATGTCAACTTCTCGATCTTTATTCCCGACAGGATATACTTATAATTTTTTTTTAGGTTTTTGCCATAGGGCATGTGTGCTTGCCAGAAAGAGAGAAAGACAAGAGATGGTGAGAGGAAAAGTGAGAAATCATTTTCCAGGGGGGTGGCCACAGCACAATCCTTTCTCCATTCTCTTCCTGGGATCTTGGACACGTACGCACATGTGCCTTGCATGATTTTCAAACCACCAGGTCTGGGACTTGAACCACAATTGGTCATGTGGGAGTCCAGCACCTTAACCACCAAGCCACCTGCTGGCCCCTGATCTCTTTTCTGCAATTTAAAAAATGCGAAGAATAGTTCTTAAAGTATTGGAAAAAATTTCCCGCTAAATTGACCAAAGAAAAAGAGGAAACAAAAGATATAAACCATTTTTAAAATCTGCTTTTATTCACTTTTTTTTTTAATAATTGACTCAATACTCGTGGATCTTTAGATGTCCAGAATATGGAACATCCTTATTCAAAAGGTTATTTCTTGAAAAGGAATCTTGAAGTCAAGTTGCTTCTGTCAGTCTATTTACCTAAAAGATGACCTTCAAATATAAGAAATGATAATAACAAATACTTTTCTTTGTTGATATACTGGACTTTTGCCATATGTTATTCTTGTCTTCCTGTCTCATCTCATTCATTGAGATGACTAATACCACAATTGACAGATTTTAAAAAGCCATTCAGTCTGTAAACGTTATTAGACTTTCAGTTTTTTGTTTTGTTTTGTTTTGTTTTGTTTTTAGAATTATTTATTTAATTTTTCAAGAGAGAGAAGGTGAGAAAGTAAGCCACCCAATCTGGGACTCAAACCATGGTCAGCCATGTGGGAGTATCCAGTACCTTAACCACCAAGCCACCTGCTGATGCCTATTCTGGTTAAAAAAAAAAAAACAACAACTGAAAAACCCAAAATATATGCACTCATTCAATCAGCCAATAAAAGCATTATCCTGCCATGTTAACTTTATCTCCCTATAAACACTTGAGAATACATTTTACCAGATTGTTGACAGTAACATAGGAAAAGTAGAATGGTTGATAAGATAGGAAGAACATCCTCATGTGTTCTTTAGTATCATTATAGCCAAATCAAACCCACTTCCTACATTATATAAAAAGATAAAGTTAGAGAGTACTTGAACTAGACACTGTTCAGGGTTGCAGGGAGGTTTCCTCACATCCTCCCTCACTTCTTTCTTTGGTACTGGGATTTTGCTGTTATACTAGAGGCTTGGATTTAAAGCTTGCTTGCTTATAATAGATTACACTGCCACTCGCTGGTGAAGGTGTCTGGATTACGACCCAGTGAATCTAGATTTCCTGGAGTCCTATAAAGAGAGCATTTCTTTTTTTCTTTTTTTTGTTTTTTAATGGAATTACAGTTTTGTTTTTCTGAAATGAAAACAGACCTCTTCATTTAAAAAGTTCATTCTGCGGGCCTGCAGGTGGTGTGGTGGTTAAAAGTGCTGGATTCCCACGGAGCTGCCTGCGGTTTGAGTCCTGGACCTGGCAGCTTGCTTTCTCACTTTCTCTCTCTCTCTCTCCCTCTCTGGTCAAATTGAAATAAACAAATGAATAAGTAAATTTAAATAAAATAATTTTTTAAAAAAAGGTAATTCTAGGACCAGCAGGTAGTGTAGTAGTTACATCGCTGGACTCCCACATGACTGACCACAGTTTGAGTCCCAGACCCAGTGGCTTCAAACTCACTCTAGGTATGTGTGCATGTGTGCCCAAGATCCCTGGAGGAGAAGGGATTGCTGTGTGACCATCCCCCTGAGGGGTGATTTCTCTCTCTCTGTCTCTCTGGTGAGCACACATGCCTATAGCAAAAATCTACCCCCCCAAAAAAAAAAAAAAATTCATCCCAGGCATCAGTTAGCTTTATTATTATATTTATATTATATTTAAATACATGTACTAAAATGAAACAAAGGCAGTACATCTACTGTCTGTCTTACTCAGTATTCTGTAACTATTCATAAATCATTTAATCTTTTGGTAAAATGTGAGAATATTTAATAGCATTTCCCACATTGACTTCTCTGGGATTTTGCAGTCTTACCTGGAAAGGGAGAGAGTTAAGACTAGACGAGCTGGAACCAACATGAGGTGTAGTAGTTGGAATGCTGGACTCCCATGTGGCCAGCTGCAGTTTGAGTCCTGGACATGGCAGCTTGAGGCATGTGTGCATCTAGGATATGGCATGGCCATCCCCCCAGAGAGTGATTTCTCACTCTTTTTCTCTCTTTTGGGTGAGCACATGCAACCTATAGCAAAAATCTCTTCCAAAATAAATAAATAAATAGACAAACTATAAAACCTTTTTGTACCTGTAAAAAGGTTTTAAGTTGATATAATTTATCCACATTCAAAAATCCTTAAAGTGGGACCAGCAATTAGCATAATGGCTATGTCACTCGACTCCCATGTTGTTGACCATGGTTCGAGTCCCGGACCCAGCAGCTTAAACTCACGCCGGGCTCGTGTTCGTGTATCTCCAAGATCCTGAGAGGAGAATGGAGGAGAAGGGATTGCAGCGTGGCCATCCCCCCAGGGGGTGATTTCTCCGCTTTCTGTCTCTCTCTCTCTCGCTGGCAAGCACACACACCCGATAACAAAAACCTCTCAAAACAAAACAAAACGAAACAAAATCCTTAAAGTGATTTATTTCTTAGTATGTGATCATTTCTCTGTTGAAAGATTTTTGCTGTCTATTCGTTTTTTAAAAAAAGAATTATTTATTTAATTTTATTTATTTATTCATTTATTTTAATTTGACCAGAAAGAGACACAGAGAAATGGAGAGAGGGAAGTGAGAAAGCAAGCCACTAGGTCTGGGACTCAACATGTGGGAGTATCCAGCACCTTAACCACCACACCACCTGCTGGACCCCTCTGCTGTCCATTTTTAATTCTTAAAGGGAAAGATCTCTTTTTGTCATCAGTAACTATTGTATAAAGTTTTTTTTAAATTTATTTATGTATTTTTTTAGAGAGATTCTTGCTATAGGGTGCATGTACTTGCCAGAGAGACAGACAGAAAATGAGAAATCACCCCCCAAGGGGGATAGCCATGCCACAATCCCTTCTCTTACATTCCCCTCTCAGGATTGTGGACACGCACGCACATGTGCCTGTTATGAGTTTCAAGCTGTCAGATCCAGGAATTGAACTGTGGTTGACTACATGGGACAACATAACCTTTATGCTACCTAGTGGTATCTATTTATTTAATTTTATGATTTTACTCAGTAGAATTATTTTATTTGCTATAGGGCAAATGCGCTCACCAGAGAGAGAGAGAAAGAAAGGAAAGTGAGAAAGTGACCCTCCAGGTCCAGGAATTGAATGTGGTCAGCCATGTGGAAGTCCAGCACCTTAACTACCACATTACTTGTATAAAGTTGTGGATTTTATTGTTTTGTTTTGTTTTTAATTTTGCCAGAGGGTATATATGTTTTTGTTTGAGAGGACAGAGAGAGAAGAGAGAGATGAGTGAAAGTGAGAAGGTACGGTCCGCCCAGAAGGAATGGCCACACTGCATTCTCTTCTCTTAGGATTTTTTTTTTTTTAGAGGTTTTTGCTATAGGGCGCATGCGGTCCCCAGACAGAGAGAGACAGAGACAGAAAGCGAGAAATCACGCCCCAGGGGGGATGGCCACACCACAATCCCTTCTCCTTCATTCTCCTCTCGAGATCTTGGGCACGCACGCACATGTGCCCGGCGTGAGTTTTAACCACCGGATCTGGGATGCGAACCATGGTCAACTACGTGGCAGTCCAGCATCATAGCCATTATGCTAACTGCTGGTCCCGTCCTCTTAGTATTTTGAGCATACACACACGTGCGCACATGGCATGTTTCTCAGGCAACTGGGTCCAGAGTTTGAACAGCACAGTCAGCCATTTAGGATCCAAGAACCCCAACCACCACACTACTGACTGGGCAACTATTGTATAAGGTTTTAAAGACAAGTAATATGGCATGATGATTATGAACAAGTATTCTGGGACCTGCAGGTGGCATGGTGGTTAAGGCACTGGACACGCCTACATGGCTGACCATGGATCGGGTCCCAGACCTGGTGGCTTGCTTTCTCACTTTCTCTCCCTATCTCTCTCTCTTTCTGTGTTTCTGGTCAAATTAAAATAGATCAATAAATAAATTTTTAAAAACTAAAATAATACTTTCTTTAAAAAAATAAAGAAGAACAGATGTTCTGAAGCCATACTGCATAGGTTTAAATCTCAACTTTACTATTCCCTAGGTGTGCAACCTTCAGTAAATTACTTAGCCTTGCAGTGCTTTAGCTGCTTCATCTGTAAAATAAAAATAATATTAGATTGTTGGGAAAGTCATGACATATTTTCTATATTTTTTCTATGCAAAAATGTACCATGACTTTCCTGATAACCCAATAATACCTACTTTGTTGTGAAGATTAAATTAGTACAAGCAGTATGAAGAAGAGTGACCCCCTAAAGGGAATGCTAAAGGAGATAAACCCAAAGTGAAGGATGAACCACAGAAAAGATCTGCAAGATTGTCTGTGAAACCTGCTCCTCCAAAGCCAGAGCCCAAGCCTAACAAGGCCCCTCCAAAGAAGGGTGGGAGGGTACCCAAAGGAAAAAAGGGAAAAGCTGATGCTGGCAAGGATGGGAATAGTCCTGCAGAAAATGGAGACGCTAAAACAGACCAGACACAGAAAGCTGAAGGTGCTGGAGATGCCAAGGGAAGTGTGTGCATTTTTGATAACTGTGTATTTGTGGTAACTGTACAGTTTGAAAAATTATTTTTTATCAAGTTTTATTAAAAAAAATCATTATTTTATCTTTTTTTTTAAGCTATGTTATTAGCACACAGAACACTTTACTGTTTTTTGGGGAAGGAACTTTTGTTACTAATAGAATGTCTTTGAAGCTGAGTTGATTTGGACATTTTTTTCTTCTAGTTTTGAGAGACTTCCTCTTAGTTCCCAAGAGGAGTGATTCTCCGATGTTGACATACATAGCCACCTTGGCACAGATGCCTCGTGGTATAGTAAACACTTGTTTTTATGTCATCTCCCTCTGACTTCAGCATAGACTTAACTCCCTTAAACCAGAGACCTGTTAGGACCTCACCACAAAATTTGGTTACCGGGAACCAGCAGTTAGCGTAATGGCTATGTCGCTGGACTCCCACGTAGTCGACCGCGGTTCACGTCCTGGACCCAGTGGCTTAAAACTCACGCCGGGCGCGTGTGTGTGCGTGCCCAAGATCCCGAGAGGAGAATGGAGGAGAAGGGATTGCGGCGTGACCATCCCCCCTGGGGGGTGATTTCTTGCTTTCTGTCTCTATGTCTCTCTCTGTCTGTCTGGCGAGCGCACGCGCCCTACAGTGAAAATCTCTCCAAAAAAAAAAATTTGGTTACCAATATATCAGGCAATCTGGACTTTCCAATGACATTCAGATGGCATCCTTCAAAGGAGCAAGCAGTTCCTTTTCTATATTGTTGGATCTTCACGTTAATAATTCTGCCATTTTTGTTTCCCTAAAGTCACAGTTGGCTTGTGAAAAGTTGTTAAACAACATGCTAAATGTGAAATGTCAACCCTCACTCTAAACTTTCCCTGTTTAGAGCATCAAATGAAGACTTCGTTGGATTTTGTAGTGGCTTTCTGATTTTGGTAGTCCATTGAAGAAGGGAATTCAAAGAATGTTATGTACTGTTAATGGTTGTCTGCCCATGTCCTGCCTGAAATACTACGATTGTTTATGAAAAGTATCTTTAATAAAGCTGGATACAGTTTGGCTTGGGAAAACAAATGAGTAAATATTGGGCCAGCTAGTGGTGTGGTGGTGAAAGCAATTGGATCTCACATGGCTGAGTGCATGGTTCAAGTCCTGGACCCAGTGGCTTGAAAATCGCACTGGGCACATGTGTTTACATGCCCAAGATCCTGAGAGGAAAATTGAGAAGGGACTGTGGCATAGTTACCCTCCTAGGGAGTGATTTCTCACTTTCCCCTTTTCTCTGTTTCTCTCCAGTGGGCACATATGCCCTATGGCAAATATATATATATATATATATATT
>NW_006159479.1:730595-741477 GCF_000334495.1 Tupaia belangeri chinensis | reverse complement strand
GAGAGGAGAATGGAGGAGAAGGGATTGCGGCGTGACCATCCCCCCTGGGGGGTGATTTCTTGCTTTCTGTCTCTATGTCTCTCTCTGTCTGTCTGGCGAGCGCACGCGCCCTACAGTGAAAATCTCTCCAAAAAAAAAAATTTGGTTACCAATATATCAGGCAATCTGGACTTTCCAATGACATTCAGATGGCATCCTTCAAAGGAGCAAGCAGTTCCTTTTCTATATTGTTGGATCTTCACGTTAATAATTCTGCCATTTTTGTTTCCCTAAAGTCACAGTTGGCTTGTGAAAAGTTGTTAAACAACATGCTAAATGTGAAATGTCAACCCTCACTCTAAACTTTCCCTGTTTAGAGCATCAAATGAAGACTTCGTTGGATTTTGTAGTGGCTTTCTGATTTTGGTAGTCCATTGAAGAAGGGAATTCAAAGAATGTTATGTACTGTTAATGGTTGTCTGCCCATGTCCTGCCTGAAATACTACGATTGTTTATGAAAAGTATCTTTAATAAAGCTGGATACAGTTTGGCTTGGGAAAACAAATGAGTAAATATTGGGCCAGCTAGTGGTGTGGTGGTGAAAGCAATTGGATCTCACATGGCTGAGTGCATGGTTCAAGTCCTGGACCCAGTGGCTTGAAAATCGCACTGGGCACATGTGTTTACATGCCCAAGATCCTGAGAGGAAAATTGAGAAGGGACTGTGGCATAGTTACCCTCCTAGGGAGTGATTTCTCACTTTCCCCTTTTCTCTGTTTCTCTCCAGTGGGCACATATGCCCTATGGCAAATATATATATATATTTTTTTTTTAAATGAGTAAATACAAAATACCTTGAATTTTGTGCTTAGTACATGGTATAAACTGTTTTCTAGCATTTCAATAATAATAATTATTGTGATTTTTTTAATCATCAATGATGTGCAAAGCATATTTTATAGTCCTTTTTTAAAATCCTGTAAACTGTTTTTCTATTTTAACTGGATATTAATTACCAATTATATTCAGTTGTAAACACTAGCTTTACTTTGGTAATATACTTGATATATTTTAAAACAATGTGAAGAAATGTAGAAATGGGTGATTTCTTCCTGGAAATAAGTGTCCAAAGACATTCCTTCACAATTTGAAAACAGTGACAGATATAATAAATCCTAATGGTAAAAATGTCATTGTTTTTCCTTCTTAAGAATAAATCTTATAAAGAGCTAGCAGTGTTTTTTGTATGAGTTTAAAGGTCTTTCTGTTCATGGTATGCAAAGTACAGCTCTTGGGATTTTACCTGACTTTTTTCCCTCACATAGTCGTTACTATTTTTTTTTTTTTAGTTCAGTTCAAGTAGAATTCTACCATGAGATTAAAAGGCATATGAAAAAAAATGTTCAAAGTTTCTTGTCATAAGAGAAATGCAAATTAAAACCACATTGCAATATCATTTAATCCCTGTTATTATAGAATGGCTAGAATCAAAAAAATAAAGAACAGCAAGTGCCAGTGAGGCTGTGGTGAAAAGGAAACCCTCTCGCTGTTGGTGTGAATGTAAATTGGTACAGCCTCTGGAAAACAATATTGAGATTCCAAAAAAAATCTACAAATAAAACCAGCAAATAATGAAGGGCACGTACACATACATGCCTGGTGTGTTTTTCCAGCCACAGAGTCCAGGACTTGATCCATGCACTCAGCTATGTGAGATCCAGCTGCCTTAACCACCACACCACTAGCTGACGCAATTACCCAATAATCCCACTCTTTGGTATTACTGAAGGATAGGAAAACACTCATTTGGAAAGACACTTGCACATCATGTTTATTGCAGCATTATTCACAATAGCTAAGACATGGAATGAACTTGAGTGTCCAAAAACTGATGACTGGATTGAAAACCTGTGGTACATATATACTATGGAATATTACTAAGTTATAAGAAATAATGAGACCCTATTGTTTGATTCAAAGTGGATGAACATAGAAGACCATGTTGAACAAAAGGAGCCAGATCTTGAAAGATACACTGTTATATGTATCAACTCAGTATGTACCAAATACTGAATGACCTGAAGATACTGTAGTAGAGAGGATAAGTATAGATACCAGAGACTGTAAGGGAGGGGAGTGGATGCTTGAGAGTGGGTGGTAGAGGATGGGTTTGAAGTATAAAGGGAAGAAACAGACAAAAATAAAGTTCTCTGTTGAAAAAAAATATACATTGTGTACATCATGATGGGGATTTTTTTTTCCCGATGACCCAGTATTTTATTTTATTTTTTTCTTATTTTTTTACCTTCAATCACTGTATATCTTTACACTGAAAATGAATTTTCCCACCATGAGTGTTTTTAAAGCCATCAAGTCCAGGACTTGAACCATTCAGTCAGCTATGTGAGATCCAGCTGCCTTAACCACTATCATTGGTTGGCCCCCAAACTCCCAGCTGTTTTATGTGTTTCCAATGATGGGGACTTTTTGTAATTGAAATTAATCTGAAAATTTAAATTAAAATTTAAAAAAGAAAAATTTAAAATAATTCTACCAAATTGTAAATCCTTAGTGAAAACTATTGTGACCCTATCCTTAGTATTTTTGTTTCCAATCAGTGTTTTCTGACTTTTAAGGTTTTTATGGAATATTTGTGTTTTTATCTTTTTAATTTTTTTCTTTCATAGGGTATTACATATGACCATGTAGAATTAAATGTATATTTGAATGGAAAAAACATGCATTGTCCAGCATCAGGTATACGAGGGACAGTGTATCCAGTTGTTTATGGTAAGCTAAAATATTTCTTACATACTACTAGACATAAATTAACTCTCATTTGGCATTTATATTAATTTTATTAATATAATCATAAATCACAAGCATGGACAAGTTGTTAATAAGAATTTTTATGTATGGAATGTATTCAATAAGATATAACAATCCCACTTTGCATAATTAAGAATAGTTTTTGTTTCACACCTAATTGGGGCCAGCAGGTAGCATGGTGATTAAGGCACTGGACTCCCACATGGTGGTTAAAGCCCCAGACCTAGTGGCTAGAAAATCATGCCACGCACCTGTGTGTGTGTGTGTGTGTGCCCAAAAATCCCAAGAGGAAGATGGGAAGAGAAGAGAATATGGCGTGGCCATCCCTCCTTGGGGGAGGGGGATGGGAGGGTTTATCGCTTGCCTCTCTCTATCTCTTTGTCTCTCTCTCCAGCAAGTACATGCACCCTATGACAAAAACATTAAAAAATATTATTTAAAAACCTAACTAATCTCTCAGTAGTTTTGGGGAATTCTTATACATCTCTGTGCATACCAGATCTTTACCGTGTGGGTGAATTTCCTACTTATTTTCCACAAATGCCCTTGCCTTCTGTTTTATAAAGAGATGGAATATCACCAGTGATCCATCTCTGTCCCCTCCCCTCCAGTCTTGCATTTTTCCATCCCATTTCAGAGGAAGTGGTGCTCTAAGCATTCCAAAAACTCTCTATTGCGGGCTCCAAACTCTGAAACTTCATTTTCTAAAGCTTTATTTCACCTGTTTCTCATGTCATCAACCTCTCTTTTCAGTGTTTATTAAACATTCTGAGTCTTCCTTATCCTAAAAGCTCTCCCTTGAACTTGTATCACTCACTAGTCCTGTGTTACCCTTCTCTGTATGGCCACATGGCCACATTTCTTCTAGAATGGTCTACACCCACTACCTGTATTGTTTCACTTCATTTGTTCTGCAATCCAGTCTGGCTGCTGTAACCAGAATCTGATTGAAACCACCTTTGTTAAAAATCACTGGTGACTTCATCATTGTCAAGTTTAGTACTATTTTTCCTGCGTTTACTATAAGTATAAAATATATAATCAGATGCACTATAAACATATATGTGCAGTTTAACAAGTAGCTGTAAAGTGAACACCCATGTCGTTAACACTTAGGTCATGAAATAAACATTTTCAGGACCCAGCCTGGAGCCCCCACCACAGCTGTAATCCTACCCCAGGGGATGATCATACTATTCGACATTAGTGCTAATTCTTTGCTTGCTTTGCTTTGTGGTAACATTTTGTTTTGTCATTACCGTGGTAAAGTTAATGAACATATTTGTCACCCAAAAGTTTCCTTTTTGCCCCTTGTATCCTTTTTACTCACCTTCCACCCCATCCCAGCCAAACAACCACTGATCTTCTTTCTGTTGCTAACGCTTAGCTTACATTTTCTGAAATATTTATATGAACAGAATCGTACAGTTTGTTGTTCCTTATTTTTCATTTTTCCCTTTATATGATAAAGAGCATGTGTGTATGCAGGAGAGAGAGAAGCACCTTTTACAGAGTCTGGTCTTATCACAATTCCCTTCCTCCAGTCCTCCAGCCCACTGGGTCTTGGGCACTTGCATGCATGCCTGGTATGTTTAAGGCTGACCAGTTTGGGGACTCACTGTGTTCACCATGTGGGATCTAGTTTTTCTTGAGCCGTATATTACTGCTATGCCACAAAGCTGTCCCCTGTACTCTTTTTTTATTCTTAATCTAGCTTTTTTCACTTAGCATAATTATTTTAAGATTCACTCATGTTGTGGTCCGTTTCTATAATTCATTCATTATCATTGCCAAGTAGATAGTGCATTGTGTAGATGTGTTACAATTTGTTTATTCCTTCCCCAGTTGATGAGTATTAAGGTTTATTTTTTCCCCAGAGTTTGGCTATAAGCATTTCTATGTAAGTCTTTGTATGGAAATACCTTAATTTCTCTTGAGTAAATTCTATTTTTAAAAAGGGGGGGAGGGGAACTGAATAAGGCCAGAAGTCCAGTTCACAGTCCAGTATGCCAATGTCAGTTTCCTGGTTTGGATATTGTGCTATAATCACATAAGTAACCACTGGGAAAAGCTGGACAAAGGGTACACAAGACTCTGTAGTATTTTTGGGGGGTAACTTCCTCTAAATTTGCAATCTTTGTAAGATAAGACTTTTGTTTGTTTGTTTGCTACAGGGCACATGTGCTTGCCAGGGAGAGACAGAGAGAGAAGGAGAATGGGAACGCACTCCTTAGGGGAAATGCCCACACTGCAATCCCTTCTTCTCCATTTTCCTTTCAGGATTTTGGGCATGCACACACACATGCCTACCATGTTCTTTCTTCAAAAAACAAATGCCTTAACTGTATAAAATACAGATAGGTAAATAAGGAAAAATTTTTACCCATATTCACATCATCTACAGATAATTATTAACATATTTGGGTGTATATCATCCTAATGTTTTTGATAGACAGATTTTGTTTTTCATTGTGACATTTTTACCCAAAAGGATCATATTTTGTAACACAGACAGGTGTTTTTATTCTTGCCTATTATATTAAGGTATTATGGAAACAGTCTATTTTATTGTTTTGTACTTTGTGCAGATTAAGATATTTGCTTCTCATTTATTTTCTTTCTTTCTGTCTTCTAGTTGATGACAGTGCAATTTTGGATTGCCAGTTCAGTGAATTTTATCATACTCCTCCACCTGGTTTTGAAAAAATATTATTTGAACAGCAGATCTTCTGAATATTTTTGTTTTTGAAACCTGTATTTCTGTACTGTTCAAAGTGTTTACTATTTAATAAAGCTTTACCTGACCTATAGATGAAAATATATTCTTAAGTAATATGCTTGTCAATGTTGTCTAAGAAACCAGTGTATTCAGTGTACCACCCAGAGATTGTGATTTAAAATACTTATGTTTTATGATATGAAAATCAGCATTTGGGGCAGTTTATTTAACTCTTATTTAAATAAGTATAACTATGGGTTTAATTAACAGTATTATATGGCAGTATGTATGTAGGTAATTAAAAGGGAATCTTTCTTACATAAAATATTTGTTTTCAAAGTGATGCAGAGTTGGGTGGGATTTTTTTTTTTTTTTTTGTCATTCTGAACTTTAGACCTCATAAACCATTTTAAATCTGCAGTCTAGTAATTTTGTTCTCAGTGTCCTTTTTTACATATTATATAACA
Source organism: Tupaia belangeri chinensis (assembly GCF_000334495.1). NCBI lineage: Eukaryota > Metazoa > Chordata > Mammalia > Scandentia > Tupaiidae > Tupaia > Tupaia belangeri. The sequence goes on along the minus strand of NW_006159479.1, from coordinate 735,483 downwards.
AAGCGACAGAAGTTTATATTATTAGCAATTCATTTTTAGCAATCTGTCTACTGTATGATGTACCACTTTTCTTAAAACTTAAAAGGCTTATTTTGTTGTGTAATGTTACTGCTTATGATTTGCTTTGTAAAAGGAGGTTGGCGTCATGGCAACTATCAGAGTATTTTGTTGAAGACCATCCTGTTATGTTATTTTAACACCAGAGTAAGACATGGTTGATCAGAGATGTTGTGTACAGTGGCAGATGTTTAGAATAGTATGGTTCTTCACACCTCAATTTAAATGAGATTATTCTTTTAAGGACACTTATTTACATGTGTGTTTTCTGTAAAGAATAATAAAATAATAGTAATTAAGGAATATTCAGTACTATATTAAATATACTCTTCCTATTTTATTAATTATGCAGTAAAGTCACCCTTGATTATTTCAGGAGTTCAGAGCTAAGTGAATCCTCTCCATGGCCCTGAGTCTTTGCTCACTGTTCAGTGAGCATCACTGTCCTTTAGCATGCCCATAACTGTGGCCTGTGTCCGTTTGTGAATCCTTCCTTGGCCCTTCCACATACTCCTCCCAGGTCTAGTCCAAGTCAGTGGTTCCCAGTGGGGTGCTTCCTCGGTGCTGTGGTTCCCTCCATTATGTCATTTAACACAGCGTATCACAAGTGCCTTGGTCTGTTTTCCTTAGACAGAATTCCTCGAAGCCAGGATCATGTGGACTAACAGAGTGCCTGATCTGGTAGAGTTTAGACCCTGGTGTAACATGCAACTTTCAACGAACATTTATATATTCTTACACATTTTGCTTTGAGGGCCCAGTGTTAAATCTCTGTTCAAACCTGCAGTACTCACGGTCTGCTGAGGGAGGGTGTGGCCATGTTTGGGGATGACAGGAGGGGAGGGTTAGTTGTATGCAAGTATAACCCCTCCCTTTTTTTAGGTTTTTGCCATAGGACACGTGCACTTACTTGCCAGAGAGAGTCAGCAAGAGGGAAAGTGAGAAATCACAACTGGGGGATGGCCATGCCACAATCTCTTCTCTGTCCTACTCATAGGATTTCAGGCATGTTTGTACAGATGCCCAATATAAGATTTTCAAGCTGCCAGGTCTGGGACTCAAACAACTGTCAGCCTTATGGGAGTCCGCTTAACTACCACACCGCCTGCTGGCCCCTCACCTTCTTTCAATGCAGTTAACTCCAAGGCCATAAAAAAAGAGTGTGGGCTTACCTTTCTCTTTATCCTTGGTACCAAAACCTACAAGAAAGAAGGACCACTAGGAAGCCCCACCAGTGTTTAACTCTGCAAGCTTAGTCAAGCCATAAACCCCTTGGGACCCTGGTTTGCTCCCTTGCATAATTAAAGATAATACATACTGCTCTGGTTGTGAAGGGTAAATAATAAAGGAAAAATGTGCCTGACCCCTTAAAAAAAATCACTGTCCTTTGGTCAAGACCCTGTTGACCTGACTGTACACATCTTTAGGTATATCCTCTTGCCAAGTGAACACGCCAAGGATGTGCATGTTTCATTCCTGTTATCAACAAAAAGCGTATGTTGTGCTAGGAAAAAAAAAAAGATTTGTAGTTTTGCTGCCTAAGTCCCTTATCTCCTCAGGTGAGTCTCTCCCTCTCTCTGAGCCCCAGATTCTCTTTTTAAAAAAGGGTAATCTCACTGACTTGATAAGATTCTATAACTAGTTGGGGCCAGCCAGTGGCACAGTGGTTAGGGCAGATGGGTCCTACCTGGGAAACTGCTCATGAGGTTCGTGGCCCAGACCTGCTAGCTTGAAAGACATTTCAGGGCGTGCCTGCCCCAAATACAAAGAAGAATGAAGGAAGGATTGTGGCATTTGCCATTCCCCCAAGGGGGGTGCTTTTTCACTTTCCCTCTTTCTCGCTCACTCTGTGCACACTACTACAGCTGGGCCCCAAATTATTTTTTTAGTTCAGAAACAATAGATGTCACAGCTGTGGAAACTCAGATTATATATAGGGGCTAAATAGAACTATGAATATTATGGTCTTCCAGGTTTCATTTAAGTTTAGAAAGAGATCTCTGAAACTTCTAGTCCAATGTGCGGTCAGCATCAAGCTATCTATAAAATATTTATTAGGAGTTTTGGAAATTAGGAGAAAGTCTTATCAACCATTATAAGAAACAACATAATATTTGTCTTATCTATGTGAGAAAAGTTTGCTTATTGTACTTCAGGTGAAAAGCGGAATGGAAGAAAGCCCAGAGAAGACTAGCAAATGTGACCAAGAGAAGGGTAGGTAACTAGACAGACCTTTCAGATTAGACACCAAGAGTGAAAGGGAGTAATACCCCAAGCCATAAAATTATGGTGAGTATGGATGGACAGGGTGAACTTGGACTTGCTTACCAAATTCCACCAATAAGTAAGGCAACAACTCTTGGAGCTTAAATAAATTAGGCAAAAGCTTTATATTATAATATGTCCATGCCATGTAAAGAATATAGAATGCCTCACCCAGACATGATAAGACAGTTTTGAAACTAGATTGAAAAGCAAGAAGACATCAGGGGCCAGCTGGTGGTGTGGAGTTTTAAGGCACTGGATCCTACGTAGCCAACTCCACAGTTTGAGTTACGGACCCTGTGACTTGAAAATTACACTGGGTGCGTGTGTGTGCGTGCTCAGAATCTGAAAGAATGGAGAAGGAACTGCAGTGTGGCCATCCCCTCTGGGGGCTAATTACTTACTTTTCCTCTTGCTCTCTGTCTGGTGAGAGACACACCTATGGCACCCTGTGGCAAAAACTTTTTTAAAAGCAAAAAGTCATCTTGGAGATCATTTGTCCAAATTCTCACTTCACAGATGGGGAAAGTGGATTGGGAGAGTTTGGCTGTCTTGGTCACAGCATAATCCAAGTAATTCAACATTCATTAAATAAATATAAGCACCTATTCTACCAGGCACTGTGTAAAGTTCATTCTACCCTGCCATGTAATTAGATAAATCCATTAACAACTTCTAAAGGGTTTTTGATGAACACTAGAAGCTTAGGAGTATATCTTTTTTTAATGTTGACAACATGAAAGACAGTTTTGCAGTCCTACAAAACATGTCCTCATATAACCGTCTGAGACAGAACAAAGGCCAGGATAAACCATTAGCTAGATTCATATTTGATTACTCTTATTTAGTGATTGGTACTTGCAATGGTGCCAAAAAAGAAAAAGAAAAAAAGAACTGCTAGCCTAGATCCCATTCCCAGCATGAACAATGACAAAGACTGCCGGATATACTGGGAAAAGCATCTACAGCGTATTCTGATTAATAAAGATGTGTTTATACACTAACAACAACAAAAAGAACTAAATAACTACCTTGTGTTATCTATGCAACAGCTCTCCATTAGCACAAGTGAGCTGCAGTTAATGATCCTACATACTGTCATCCCTAGGATCTGTTCCATACCCCCAGGATGGAGAATGGCCCCAAAGGTAGGTATTGAGAAAACATTTATATTTTGGCTTTGTATTATATACTTGTACTTAGATTAAATTATGTCCACTGAGGCTCTGAAAAGTCCCAATACTTTTAATAAGGCTTACTACAACATATATAGTTGGCATTCTTGCATGTTTTCCTAGACTCTATTTCTCCCTTTAAACTGATATTTAGGAAAGGCTCATTATTTGCTAGATTTTTACAAATTCAGGCTTTCTGAATATTCAATCTCTGTAGTTGCTTTTTATGTTTTTATTTTTTTAAGGACTCTTGAAAGCAAATATAACAATATAAATTAGTTCCCAGGAAAAATGGCCAAACCCATCACAAGAACAGTTGCCCAACAATTTTTAAAAAGGTATGTCTTTCTATCAGCAATTGTCACGCTAATTATAAAACTGTTCCTATTTGATAGGAATCTTGACAAATAGATTGGTATACATAATTGTCATAACTTAATTATTCCACAGCTGTTCTTAGAGAATGGTGGTAGAAATCAAGTACATCCTTAAAATGCCAACGTTATATAGCAATATTCTTTATGATTATGATTATTTTGGGAGGACTGAGTTTATTCATTCAGTAAATATATTTTCAGCATCTTTTATGTGACATAAACTAGGCTGGGCTGGAGATGCAAAGATGGGTGAGATATGGTCTTTATCTTCAAAAAAGTAGTATGATTGCTCTACCAGGAACAATAGAATTAACACAGACTTGTCTTTTCTAGCATTACAGTGAAAGTATTTAATGGTAGCAGTAAACTAGAATCCTGGGGATTTAGTCTTGGTTTGGGGATTTTGAGTTTTTAAAGAAAATATTTAAGTCAAGGTCTCTCTTTGTCCCTACTGCAGAATTAAAACCATGATTCAGAAATGTTATGCTATTAAAAAAAAATGGAGAAAATAAAGATTTAAAGCTCACAAAAGGCAGATCTAGACAAGTACAATTGCTTTGGTAATTATTACAAATGCTGTACTTTTGCTTTAATTATTCAAGTAATTGCTGCAATTTTTATTACAAATTGGTTGTTAAAAATGACTACTGATTCAGTTGATAGATATGCCTCACAGAAGAAAAAGGAACTGAGCTAATCTGCAAATACAAATGTTGTACTTGAATATTTTTTAATGGCTATTTTAAAATGGCCTATTGAGGGACCAGCAGTTAACGTAATGGCTATGTCTCTGGACAGAGCGAGAGCAAGAGAGAGAGGGAAAATGAAAAAGCAAACCTCTAGGTCCGGGACTTGGACCGTGAATGGCCATGTAGAAGTCCAGTGCTCTTAACCACCACACCACATGCTAGCCCATAAACTCTATATACTTTTAAGCATGGTTTTTGTTTTGTTTTAAGGTTTTTGCCATAGGGTACATGCACTTGCCAGCGATGAGAAAGACAACGAGAGGGA
>NW_006159479.1:717205-730564 GCF_000334495.1 Tupaia belangeri chinensis | reverse complement strand
CAGGGGGAATGACCATACCACAATCCCTTCTCCATTCCCGTTCTAGGATTTTGGACACGCACGCACGTGTACCCGGTGTAATTTTCAAGTTGCCAGGTCCAGGACTCAAATTCTGGTTGGCCATGTAGAAGTCTAGAGCCTTAACCACTCTGACAGCTGCTGGCTCCAAGCATGGCTTTATTTCATTATTTTAGAATAGTTTCATAGATTTCTGTGGAATCTATGTCCATGGAACTTCTATTTTTTTCCAATAAAATACTTCTTTCACTTGACAAATTTAATGAATAAGTACAGGATAGTAACAGCGGTGTGTCTGGTTTCTTCTGTGTCAACTCATCTGTAAGGTCACAACCATCAGTTGACATTTATTGTCTACTTTGGGCTGGACACTGCAAATGGATGTAAAAGTGGACACATGACCGCTGTCCTTGAGACACTAACATCTGGGGTACCTAGGGCTGGGATGAACGCCATGAGAAGTCCTAAATAATTTTCTGAGTCTCTGTTTTAGGTAAAGACCCAGCTCCAGAAAGTGCATTAAAGAAAACTTTGTCATCCAGGTTTTTCATAAGGAAGCAGACCCCGGAGAATGCTCCCCTCAGTACCAGTGTTCATTTTCCTCACTGAGTTGCAACCTGCTTGGGTGGATAAAAATGAGATCATCACTCTACCATCCATGTGGAGCATGCAAGAGCCGAGACTGGAAATGAAGGTGAGTGCTTTAGGTTTCTATCTTCAGAGTGAAGGGTGGAGGCTTCAGCCTCTGCTGTTTTGAGGTTCTTAAAATAAACCTCTTCCAGAACAGTAAGAGCTAGTACATGGTCTATTCAACTCTCTGTTCATTAAGAAGGCAATAAATCTTTAGCTTCATCTTATTCAGGGGGAAAATGTTGATATGCATTGATCTAGTATGAGAAAGAATGTGGCTGTTATACTAATGATAAAACTGCAGGTTTGTCACCAGAAGGTGGCTCTAAAATGCCAGCTACGGTGGCACAGCAGTCACGCAAGGCTCTGTGATGCTGATGCCACACGGGAAGGTCTCAAGTTCATGTACTGTGATCTCCCCTGTACATACCAAGTGATGCGCCTATGATCCCACGGAGGCTGGGCACGGATCATGACATGAACTCTGTTAGGATGCCTATCTCACTATTTTCCTCTTGCTTGCTCTCTCTCCTGGAAGAAATAAATAAACTGTTATTTTATTTTTTAAACTGGTCTTCTTAGTTGATTCTAGTGACTTACCCTCATCTTTCCCTCAGACCATAACAGTTGCCTCCTAGCTAGATGCCAGGCACCCCATCTAGCTCTACAAGTTAATAAATGAATGTCTGATGTATTTTTCTCTCCCTCTCCTTTTTATTAATTAATTCATTAATTTTTAATTTGACCAGAGAGAAAGAGAGAAAGCAAGTCGCCAGGACCAGGACTCAAACCACAGTCAGCCATGCGGGAGCCCAGTGCCTTAACCACCATACCATCTGCCCATCCCCTGATGTATCTTGAGCCCTCAGTTCAATCTGTTCGACTATAGGAGGTTTAGTTAAATCTGGTTCAGAAACACAGATATGCTTCAGGTTGCTACCAGAAAGAAATATTCCCATGACTGTATTTGGGTTCGCCTGACCATGGCTTTTGCCAAGCCTCTCCTCATTCCTGGCAGGCCCTGGGCAGACCCTGGGAGTGCAGGCGGCTTGATAAGACATGATGTTCTCTGCCTCTGAGGAGCTTACAGAGTAATTGCGACAAGAAATTTGTCAAGAGATCATTATGGCCTGATAGTACGAAAGAGAGAAAGCAAGTCGCCAGGACCAGGACTCAAACCACAGTCAGCCATGCGGGAGCCCAGTGCCTTAACCACCATACCATCTGCCCATCCCCTGATGTATCTTGAGCCCTCAGTTCAATCTGTTCGACTATAGGAGGTTTAGTTAAATCTGGTTCAGAAACACAGATATGCTTCAGGTTGCTACCAGAAAGAAATATTCCCATGACTGTATTTGGGTTCGCCTGACCATGGCTTTTGCCAAGCCTCTCCTCATTCCTGGCAGGCCCTGGGCAGACCCTGGGAGTGCAGGCGGCTTGATAAGACATGATGTTCTCTGCCTCTGAGGAGCTTACAGAGTAATTGCGACAAGAAATTTGTCAAGAGATCATTATGGCCTGATAGTACAAAGAAAGGATAATGGGAACACAGTGCAGGGAGCAGTGTGTTGAGCAGTTTTTCTTGGGATGGGGGAGGAACAGAACCACTTTTTTAGACATAAACAGGAATCTCAGCCTAAAGAGCACATTCCAAACAGAGGAGGTAATGTGCCACGACAAAGGCCTGGTCAGGGCATAGGAACGTGAGTGGAAGTCAGAGGTGAGGGTCCCGATAGGAAGTAGGAGCTAGTAGGGCAGGCCATATATGCCAAGCCGAGGACGTAATCCTTTATCCTACAGACAAAGAAGAGCCCCAAGAGGGTTTTGTTTTCTTTTGTTTTAGTTGCCAGAGGGTGCTGTGTGTGCTTGCCAGAAAGAGACAGACCAGGGTGGTGGGAGGCAGAAGCACCCACATGGAGAATGGTCACGTCACAATCCCTTCTCCTCCATTTCTTCCTCCTGTTGGGGATTTTGGGCATGTGTCCAAATGTACCCAGTGTGTTTCTCAAGATCCTAGGGCCTGGACTTGAACTACGAGGAATCTGGCTCCCTTAACCACTAGGCTACCAGGACAGCCCAGGAGGTTTTACACAAGGGAGATTTACTAAGTCTGGCAGCCACATGGATGATTTGCAGTAGGGAGAGAGTAGAAACTGGGAGACCAACAGGAGACAGTGACCAAGATCCAGATATTGAGCGTCAGAGCCAGTGTCGTAAACTTTGTGAAATGAAGGGGGAATTTAACAGGGCTGCAACTTGCCTTGTCAATTCACCGAGAGAAAGATCTATTTCTCTGTAGTTTTCAAGAACACTCTTAATATTAATGAAAAAGGTTTTTTATAAAGAAATCAAACATGAGACTCACAATTGAATCTCACTTTCCTGGTTTATAACGTGTACTTACCTTCTCTAATGGCTGTCAAAATGAAGCTTGCTCTTCAGGGTATCAGAAAAAGGTGTAATTATTCTTAGGGGCTATGTCAGCCACTGTTGGTTGTCTTCCAATATCTGTTTTGTTTTACTCTTCTTCAGTAACAAACAGAATCTTCAGTTGTAGCCAAACACGCGGATATAGGGAATAATAATAGAATTTCCCAACATCACTTGCAGCCAGTTGTGGACTATGTTATTAAGTTCTGTTGGCCCACAGGATGTGAGCAGACACAGTCGGTGTCATTTCCAGGAAGTATCCTTAAAGGACGTGATGTGTGCCTTCTTCCTAACTTCCTCCTTATTATTATTATTATTATTATTATTATTATTATTATTATTATTTGGCTAGAATAAGAATGTAAAAGCTAGAGCCACAGCAGCCATTTTGAACCTTGATGTGATCTTAAGATAGATGTTATACACAGCAGGGGAATAAAATAAGTTTCCTTGGTCCCTGTCACTATGGAGCTGCTGTATCAGCCCTGGAGCACTTACTGCCAGACTTATACATTAGAAGAAATAAATTTCTCTCTTGTATAAGCTATTTTTATTTTGCAGTCAAGCCTAATCCTAATCCTAAATGATATTATGTGAAATTTGAAAAGGAGGCTAGAACCTAGCTTTGTTACGGTATAGCCCTTTTCAGACTTCAGTGATCTCAAACCCTTAGTGACTTAATTTTGAAAAGCTTGATACTTGCTCACTCATTTATTTATGCAGTCTAGAAACTATCTCAATTTGGAAAAGAAAGAAGACAACATTAAACAGTTTTGAGATTGTTGCTTCACTACAAGGATGAGGAATCTCACACTTTTAAAAAATCATTATTTATTTACTTCTTCTATGAAAAAGAGAGAGAGGTATCCTACGAAGGCCTTTGTGTCATGGTCTAACCCCAGGTCTCAGCCAGCCCAGATCATAGGCATGTATGTACACAGTGAGCTGAAGAGGTCCCAGGACATGAACCAGAACATTGCCCATGTGAGTTCACTTACGTTACTGCTGTTCCACCGCCTGACCCACAATCTACTGCTCTTGATGGATTGGCCTGGGCATGTCCACGGGGAAGAGTTAGGTCATTTCCACCAAGACAGCACTGTCTTGCTGTAGCAAAGAGGACAATCCTGAGCTAATTAGAGAGGGTGCCTAACCAAGTGGGGTGTGACATTCAGTAACGGCTTACGGTTCAAGCTTCCCTTGTGAGAGGCTCGCAGACAGAGGACGCAGATGGGCATTTGAACGTATATTTATTGCAGGGGGAAAAAACTCACAAAGGATCAAATCGACGGTGGCGCAGGTTGTCGTAGGCTGGCTTCAGTGGACGTGACACGGGTTCCAACACTGGAGCACCGAGTCTATGCCGAAGCGGACTCTCAGCGCCATCGTGGATAAGCAGGTGGGCAGTTGGCCAGAGGAGACAGGCTGGAGCTGGCGGACGTTGTTACGGGGGTTAGCCCCAACCGAGATGATGTTCCGAGAAGCCGGTGATGGCGCATCCGAGACCATGGGAGGACTCTGTTAGCTCCGGCTCACAGTTTGAAAGCCAAGATTGAGGGAGGACTCAGCTCCATTGGGTATGTGTGTGTGTCCATTCTGATTTCTCAGAGTAACCGAGTAGTTTCTGTGGAGGCCCTGGTTTTATAGGCCACCCAGGCGTGTCTAGTTTCTTTATCGTGGTTGTAGGGTGGTGCTATTACATGTCACAAGTCACAAAATGGCGGTGCGTTACAAAATGGCGTTACTTATGCTAAGCTAACAATGTAGTTCTATCTAAGGTGTAACACCTGACTCTGAGTCTTCCCCTGAGGCATGCTGGGAAAAGGTTAGGTTGGTCTGAAAGTGAATGTGCTGCTACTGGCTGTTGTAACGTGTGTGTGTGGGGGGCGGGGATCACCTTCGTTAGCAGGGAAGGAAAGCCACACAAAGATATTTCTTTTATTTAAATATAGGTTTTGAAAAAACACTTGTTATGCAGTACTCCCAAAATAAAAATGTTTTTTTCCTAAGAACAGCTCAAATATTCAGTGAGATATTAGGTGAACTGCAATTCTTATCAGTCATATTCAGAAAATCTAATGTGTTTACTTGCATCTTGAGTCTCTTCCAGGCTGATGTTTTTCAGCTTTGGTGATTAACTTCTCAGTGCCTCTTTTCTTTCCCTGAGGCTGATTGAGTTTGGCCTGTCTATCAGCCCGAATCTTCTGCCAATATCCCTGTTCGTGAACCAGAAAAGATCGCAAGTGTCCAGCCGTGCTTCTTTTTCACTTCTGCATGTGCATTTACTACTGAGCACGCATCCTCGAGTGTTTTAAATCTGGCACTCCATGTCTCTGTCCAGCAGGTGGAGGAAGACGACCTCCAAGATGGCACTCAGGGCATCCCGGATTTGTTTCCTGCCAGGCCTGGGCACTGGGCTGAGGATCTTCACCATCACCCTGCTCACAAACTGTGGCTGACTCACAAACTGTGGCTTGGTCACAGTGGCTTTCTCCCTGGGGTAACACTCTCCAGTGCCCATTTTTTCATTTTTCATTCCAGATGAAGTTAGGTACTCCACTGTCTGTTTCCATTTCTGACTCCAATTTTATTTGGGCTATTGTTTTTTGTTTTTGTTTTAAAGAAGCCACACTGGCTTTTTGCAGTGCACAATACTCTTTTCAGATCCATCCACTCACACGTGGACAGCACACGTAATGGTATGACCTCTTCCCCCATCCCGTGTTTCTCTTTATGCTTTTTCTTGTGCATCCTCTTTGTTTTTCAGAGAAAGCCATCTTTGATATTGCCAGTTTCTTTCTCCTCTTCGGTAGAGACTTCTAAATCTCTGTTTTCTTTGGAGACCTCTGCCCCTCCTTTTTTAGTGTCCTTCTGAGCCATTTTCTTTACGTTTGGCCAGGGAGCCTGGCCTCCTACGTCTGCAGAGCTGCTTCTCTTTCTCTTTGCAGTCCTTTCATCAGTAAGCTGGATACTTCAGATCTCTCTCATTTTTTCTTTTTCTTTGAAGGTTGCTTTTGGGGTTCAACAGTTTTTACTTCCGAGTCCCCAGATGTGGTCCTTGGTCTTTTGGTTTTACAGACACTTGTGTTGGTTGTGTCCATATTTAACTTCTTAGCCTGGACAGTGTCTTCCTTCTTCACTCGGCCTTTCTTCTTTTTCTTTTCCTCAGCTAACTCTTAAGGCTGGGATGGGCTTATTTTTCACTATCTTAGGAAATATACTGGGTTTTCTTGGTGCTTCTTCTGGAGGGTTGTTGAGAAACTCCATAGCTTTTACTGCTTGTTCTTTTGTTTCAAATTCCACAAATGCAAATCCCATCAGATCGCCAGTGGACTTGTAATGTGGTATACTTATATAAGCAACATTGCCACATTTCCCAAATACCTTTCAATCCATCTGTGGTTAACATTTTTGGGAAGCAATTCCACGTACATGGTTCATTTGTCTTCATCCTTGGGTCTTTCACCCAGAGGCTGCTCTCTCTGATCCTGGCCCCTTCTAAATCCAACTCCACAACAGCTGAACCCTTCAGTGCTCTGGCTATTAACCTCCCATCAGTAGTCAGTTTTTCTTCTTGTTAAAAGATACGAGAAGTGATATATCCACATATCAGTCTCTAGATTTTTCTATCTTCTCTCAAAGGAACTTGTCCTTGTGGAGATTGGCATTCCAATCCCAAGTGGACCAGAAGTACACTTGCTTAACGATATCCGCAAGCACCTGTTTAACTTGAGACCATTTCTTTTTTTCCTGCTTCTTTTTTCTTTTCAGTGCTTTCCTCTTCAACCACTTTTTCTTGATTTCCGCTCGGAGTTTCCATTCCTGTGAAACATTTGGTCCCCAGAATACAAGGCTAGAGACAGCAGTTCCCCACCTCCCAGGCCATAGAGTCATGATTACTTCGGCATCATTGGAGAAGCGACTCTGTTCTCTAGTGCCACAGGAGAATAGCAAAAAAAAAAAAAAAAGTAAGTTAATAATGTTATAGAAAATAAAACAGTCAAAGGGACCAGCAGTTAGTGTAATGGCTATGTCGCTGTACTCTCACGTAGTCGACCGCGGTTTGAGTCCCGGATCCGGTGGCTTAAACTCACGCCGGGCACTTGTGCATGCGTGCCCAAGATCCCGAGAGGAGAATGGAGGAGAAGGGATTGCGGCGTGGCCATCCCCCCTGGGGGGTGATTTCTCACTTTCTGTCTCCCTGTCCCTCTCTGTCTTTCTGGCGAGCGCTCATGCCCTATAGCAGAAACCTCTCCAAAAAAAAAAAAAAAAAAGAAAATAAAACAGTCAAAGAAAATTAAGCAGAGATATAATTTGAAATGCAAAATCACAGAATGCTAGAGAAAACTGAAACACAGACATCTTTTTGTGAAAACTGAAACACAGTCCCTTCTTCATTCTCTTCTCTGGATTTTGGACACACATGCACATGCAGCCAGCACACTTTTCAAATCGCCATGTCCGGGACTCGAACCACACAGGGAGCCATGTGTGATCCTGGCACCCTAACCACCATGCCACTTGCTGCCCTCAGACAATATCTTACTTAAAGAAGAATGACCATTGTTGCCATTTTTCAGAATAGTATTTTATTCTGACTATAAATTATCGTGGAATTAGCCATCAGAGAAATGCAAATCAAAATCACAATGAAGGCCAGAGATGTGTTACAGGAAAGCACAAGGCTCTGCAAAGCTGATCCACATGGGGTTCTGCATTCATATCCAGAGATCTCCCTAGGAACTCTAGGCACATGCATGCCCATGTTCTGGGGCAAGCTAGAGCTGGAGTTGTGGTAGATCACAGTGAGGAGACCCTGGTGGGAATGTTCTCTCTCCTTTTTTGTGTCTCTCACTTATAGAAGAAATAAATACACAAGCCTAAAAGCATAAAGCACAATAAGATACCATTTCGTACCTCCTAGGTTGCCTATAATAAAAAACACAGAAGATAGCAAGTGTTAGTGAGGATATAGAAACATACACTGTTGGGGACCAGCAGTTGGCTTAATGGGTATGTCACTGGACTTCCATGTAGTCGACTGTGGTTTGAGTCCCAGACCTGGTGGCTTAAACTCACGCCGGGCACATGTGCATGCATGCCCAAGATCCCAAGAGGAGAATGGAGGAAAAGGGATTCCAGTATGGCTATCCCCTCTGGGGGGTGATTTCTCACTTTCTGTCTTTCTCTGTCTTTCTGGCGAGCACACACGCCCTATAGCAAAAAAAAAATCCTCTCTCTCAAAAAAAAAAAAAGCACTGTTGGTGGGAATGTAAAATGGTACACCACTTTCAAAATAGTCTGGCAGTTCCTCAATTAACAGGGAGTTAACACATGATCTAGCAATTTCACTCCTAGGTATATATACCCAAAAGGAATGAAGACTTATGTCCACACAGAAACTTGCACATGAACGTTCCTAGAAGCATTGTTCATATAACAAAAAAAGTGGAAACAATCCAGGGGCCACAATCAGATGAATGGACAGATAAATGAAATGTGATATATCCAAACAGTAGAATATTATTTGGCAATAAAAGGAAATGAGGTACTGATATATGTACCATATTAATGAACCTGAAAACATAATATTAAGTGAAAGAAGCCAGTCAGGAAAATCCACATATTATATGATTTCACTAATGTGAAATGCCCCAGATAGGTAAGCTATAGAGACAGATAGTGGATTGGTGGTTACCTAGAACTAGAGAACTTGTGTGGAAATATGGCTGGTTATGGATTTGGATGTTTTGGGGGGGTTTTTTGTTTGTTTTTTTGGTTTTTTTGGCTTGATGCAAATGTTCTAAAATTGACTGTGGTTATGACTTCACAGCTCTGTGAATATACTAGAAACCATTGAATTGTACTCTTCCGTTTAAAATTTGTTTTAATTATTATTTTCGTTTTTTGGTATGGAACTCACACACTGTCAGAGGAGGGGATCGGGGGAAGGGCCACACCACAATCCCTTCTCCATTCTCCTGTCAGTACTTCAGGCATGCACACATATTCAGCCATGTGGAATCTAGCTGCCTTAATGGCCACACCCCCAGCTGGCACTGAATTGTACTTTAAATGAACAAAATATATAGTGTGTGAATTAGGTCTCAATAAAACTGGTATGTATCAAAAAGGCGAAAAAAAAAGTTAACGGGACCAGCAGATGACATGGTGGTTAAGGTTCTGGATCCCACATGGTCATTTCTGTGGCTTGAGTCACAGATCAAACTGCTTGAAAAACATGCCGGGCAGGACCAGCAGATGGCATGATGGTTATGCCACTGGACTCCCATGTAGTCAACTGTAGTTCGAGTCCCAGACCTGGCAGTTTAAAATTCACACAGGGGAGCTGGCAGGTAGCTTGGTGGTTAAAGGTGCTAGACTCCCACATAGCCAACCACAGTTTGAGTCCTGGACCTGGCGGCTTGCTTTCTCACTTTCTCTCTCTCTCTCTCTCTCTGTCCCTCTCTGGTCAAATTAAAATAAATACATAAATAAATAGATCAAGTTAAATAAAATAATTCTTAATAAAACTCAGACCGGGAACATGTGCGTGTGTGCCCAAGATCCCGGAAGGAGAATGGAGAAGAAAGGATTGCAGCATGGCCATCCCCCGGGGGGTAATTTCTCACTTTCTTTCTTTCTTTCTGTCTGGCAAGCGCACGTGCCCTATAGCAAAAATCTCTCCAAAAAAAAAAAAAATGCTGGCATGTGTGTGTGTGTGTGCCCAAAATCCTGAGAGGAGAATGGAGAAGAGGGTATTGTGGTGTGGTCATACCCCCTTGGGGGGTGATTTCTCACTTTCCCTCTCAGTTTCTCTCTGGCAAATTCATACACTCTATGGCAAAATATCTAAAAGAAAAAAATGTTACTAACATATTAAATAATTCATTGTTGTAAGAGAGAGAAAAAATGATGTAGAGTGTGTAAGCTTTCTTATCAATCTGCAGAACCAATGTCCATCACATTTCTCCAGATGGCCACATCATGCCCTTTGAGTCCAAGATTCTAACCAAACACACTGGGCTTACGCAAAGAGAGGAGAGTCTTCCTTTGTTATCACCAGGGCTCTGAGTTCCCATTCCTCTGTGCTTCTGCTCCTGAGACTGGATCCATGGTGCCACCCGATGCCAGCCATGTAGATAGAATGTGGTCAGTATAGTGTTGCTGTAGTGGAGCCCACAGTTTAAAGGAACCATTCATGGGCTGGTCCCATAGCTTAGTGGTTAAGGGAGCCAGATCCCACATGGCTGATTGAGGTTTGAATCCTGCCCCAGTTGTTGTAAAATTGTGTGGGTACCTAAAATCCCATGGGTTGGAGAAATGGAGGAGAAAGGATCATGCATGACCACACACCATTGAGAGATACTTTCTCCTCTCCTTCTCTCTCTATTTCTCTGACAATTAAAAAAAAGGGGGGGGGCAAAGAAACCATTTAAATGTCCTTCTGCAGGAGACCCTGTCACATAAAAGTCAAATTGATAATGTTATATACTAGATTATTAAAGAAAAGTAGAATTCATGTTATGCATAATGTGGTCCTTTAAGAATGTTTATAAAGCAGTAAGTGTGTTTCCATAGAGAACATAGACACAAAAAAGTGTTGGCTTTGGGTTATTTGGGGTGGCACAATGACAAACAAGGTTATACAGTCTTATTTCTTTAATTGGCCACGAGGCCCTTATTGATCTCTATGGCTTCTTTCATTACCCATTCTGTCTCCCACCCCTGCCCTACCCATGGCTAGAACCTCAGCTGGTATGGTTCTTTACCTGGTGGAATAACCCAAATTTTCACTCTCAAAAGCACTGAGGAGCCGATTATCTTGCTTCTTTCATTTGTTTCTATTAACCCTTAACATTGGACATAGAAATACTAAAGAATCACCCCAGAAAGCTCCTTGGGTTTAAGACATAGTCCTCCTTGCCCCATTCGTTCTCCTTTGCAACAACTCAATTTCTCTTTGGTAATTAAGATCAATCACTCCAGCCTATAGAGTAACCCTTTCCTGCCTGTTGGTTTGATGACAAAATGACCAGACAGAAGAACTACTTTTCCATTTAATGGAACCATTATTGCACACCGTGGTAGACAGATTTCCTCTTTGATAATTAACTGTTTTAAACCAGCAGGGCTCAAGATTAGCAGTATAATGGACCAGCAATTAACGTAATGGCTATTTCACTGAACTCCCATGTAGTTGACCGTGGTTCAAGTCCCAGACTTGGCAGCTTAAACTCCCGCCCGGCATGTGTGTGTGTGCCCAAGATCCCGAGAGGAGAATGGAGGAGATGGGATCGCGGTGTAGCCATCGCCCCTGGGGGGGGTGATTTCTCGCTTTCTGTCTCTCTTTCTTTCTGGGGAGGGCACACGTCCTATAGCAAAAAAAAAAAAAAAAACCTCTCAAAAAAAAAAAAAAAAGATTAGCAGTATAACAAAACTAAACCGTAAGTGGGTTATGGGGTATAATAGTGAAAACAGCCACTCTTGCTTCTACCCTTAGATTCTAAATGATGTGTTCTAGCTGTATGGGAGATAGAGGGTTCTTTCTCAAGGGGCACCAGCCTCCTCTTTAGTCTAGGATCTTGGTCTATAATTTAATGTAGATCTCAAAACTGGACAAGAAGCCACAACTGCCCACAGTAATAAGTCATATTTTGGCTAGAAGACCTAGAGGTTTTTACTGTTGTATAGA
This sequence comes from Tupaia belangeri chinensis, assembly GCF_000334495.1. Taxonomy (NCBI): domain Eukaryota; kingdom Metazoa; phylum Chordata; class Mammalia; order Scandentia; family Tupaiidae; genus Tupaia; species Tupaia belangeri. Next base: position 718,791 of record NW_006159479.1, on the reverse strand, counting down.
TCAAGCAATACTCTAGCAGACTACCCATCTATTTCATTCCTAGGAACACCAGGATAACTTCACCACCATCAAAGATCTCTGCAGGCCAAAGCATTCCAACTACCCTCTATTGTAAATGCATCTACATCATTTTTGGTGATTCAGTTCATTGACTGTCTGTACCCTAGCAAGATCCCATCAACCCCATTGAAACCAGGGTGATCATGTCAGTGATGGTATCATCTGCCTGGTCTACAAGGAAGAGCAACCACAGAGCTCATTAGTGCATTTCTCAGTGCCTCAGTGAGAGACATGTTTTCTAGGCTTTCTCATAGACACACCAGGTGTAGGACAGAGCAAAAATTTGATGAGAAAAGTAAAATAATGGCATATGCCACCTATGGGCTCTGTGTATGATTGACTAATTTTTTTCTAATAATGTAGACCTTGTAGGTATTTTAGACATTTTAGAGCATAACAGAAGATGATTGCAAAATATCAGAGTATTTCATGAATTGCAAACTCAGGAGGAGCAGAAACCAAGGAAATCTCCAGGTTTCTTTGCTGCATTTATTTATGCATCTTTTTTTTTCTTATCCCCTGTTTCTTACCCTCTGCCATTTATACCCTCTTCCCACACTATTTCAGGTGTCTACAGTTGTTTTCCATTCCTTTTCCCCCCACATTTTGTTGATGCACAAAATTTCTTTAATCTAACTACTTTCAATAGTAAGCTATAGCTTACTATGGTCATTAAATAGGTATTTCTTAATATATTTTTTAATTTTAAGAAAAGCAGTTTTAGTTTTAATAAATCAAAGAAATGCTAAGGAACTTTGCTTAAAACTTAAAGCCAGAAAACAGGTTAGGATTCTGTTCAAATAGGAGGTATATGAATCTATTGGCAGCTCAAGACAGGACAAAAATCCTTAAAACCAAAAAACAATGCCTAGAAGAAAATCAGCAATGATTTAATCAAAAGTCATAAAATGCTATTTCACCAGTTCAGTCTCATGTACTTAATCTATCTTCTGTTATGGTTCTATCTCCCCGATTAAATTCTGGGATATAATATTAAACTCCAGATGTGTCCCTACAATTAAGTTGACCCTTTTCTTAGTTTTTGAACTCTTATTTCTGCGTATCTGTATTTAATTTTTCTGGTATAGCACTTCCTTGAGAAATTCTTGGAGATCTGGTCTTGTGTTAGTAAATTCTTTCAGGTTTTGTTTATCTGAGAAAGTTCTTGTCTTTTCTTCCCTTATGAAGGATAGTCTTGCTGGGTACAGTATTCTTGGTTGAAATTGCTTTTCCCAGGACCAGCAGTTGGTGTAATAGCTATGTCACTGGACTCCCATGTAGTCAACTGCAGTTCAAGTCCTGGACCCAGTGGCTTAAATTCACACCAGGCGCGTCTGCGTGCATGCCCAAGATCCTGAGAGGATAGTGGAGGAGAATGGATTGTGGCACAGCCGTGCCCCCTGGGGGGAATGATTTCTCGCTTTCTGTTTCTCTGTCTCTCTGGTGAGCACATGTGCCCTATGGCCTCTCCCAAAAAAAAAAAAAAAAAAAAAAAAAAGAATTTCTTTTTCCTTTAACACTTAGAA
>NW_006159479.1:696312-714049 GCF_000334495.1 Tupaia belangeri chinensis | reverse complement strand
TGTGCCCTATGGCCCCTCCCAAAAAAAAAAAAAAAAAAAAAGAAAGAAATTGCTTTTCCTTTAACACTTTGAGTATATTTCCCCATTCTTTCCTTGCTCACATTGTTTCCAATGAGAGGTCTGCTGTTAGCCTGATGGGATATCCTTTGTAGATAACTTGACATTTCTCTCTTGCCAATCTTAGTATCTTATCTTTGTCTGTGGTTTTAGTCAATCTGGCTATAATGTGTCTTGGAGAAGATCTTCTTGGGTTGATTCTATTTGGGATCCTTTTTTAGGACTGGATCTTTGAATGCCTCTCTAGGTTTGGAAAATTTTCTTGCAGGAGTTCATGGAATAGATTATCAATCCCCTTATGAGTCTCTTTGCCTTCTGGGATACTGATTATCTGGATGTTTGGGTGTTTGATAGTATTTAATATTTCTCGTATATAATTCTCATTTTTTAGTCAATTTTCTCAGTCTTGGTGGTGGATTTTTCTAGACCAGTGATTCTATCTACTACATCTGAGATTCAATTTTCTGTATGATCTAGTCTGCTTCTAATATTTTCAAGGGAGATTTTGACTTCCTATATAATAGCCTTGATCTCTAACAGGTCCATTTGATTTTTTTTTAATAGTGTATATTTCCTCTTTTAGAGCTTGCAAGAATTTCCTCACCTCCTGGAGCTCGTCAGCTCCTTTCTCCTGCCTCTTCTGCAGTTCATTGTCTCTTCTCTTCCATTTTTGTTAGCTTTGTCACTGTGAATATTCTAAATTCTTTATCAGACATTTCCATGAGTTTCAGTGTACTTTCTGGGGATGAACAGGAGTTATTCTTTTCCCTTGGAAGAGAGGTATTTTCTCATATTTCTCATGACCCTGCAGTGATTTCTAGTCATCTGATGGCTGGTGTGTTTCTTCCTAATTCTTGAAGTTCAGTCTGAGCGTCCAGAGGTGTGCAGGAGGAGATGATCTGCAATCTCTCTTCTGTTCCGTTTTCACTCTTTTGTGCATCAGATTCATTGTGAATAGAGGAATATTTAGATGTTTGGATCCTGTTCACTTGGACTTGTCTAGACACGTAGTGCATAGAGACCACTAGAAATGATTCTGGAGGGGGAAGTCTCCCCAGAAAATCTTCATTTTTGGTCAAGAAAAGCAATATTTCACAGCTCAAGTTCAGAATCCATCTCAGGATAGGCCTTGCATCTTTTTTTGAATTCTGTTATCATTATGATAATTTCCCATTTTTTTCTTTATTCATGTTAGAGCATATGTGCACACACATGAGAGAGAGAGTCAGAGAGAGAAATGAGTATTGTCCATGGGTGTGGTCACACCACGATCTTCTTCTCCAGTCCTTCAGCCCAATGGATCCCGGGCATTCTTCTGTCTATTCAACCCTAGAAAAATATAGCCTTTTCTTTTTCTCCTGTTTAATCAATATTCTTGGAGCTGCTACTGATCAAAGCCAAATTCAGTAACAAAGCATACTTTTTTTGAGAGGTGTTTTTTTTGTTTTTGTTTGTTTTGTTTTTGTTTTTTTGGGTTTTTTTGCCATAGGGCACGTGTGCTCTCCAGAAAGACAGAGAGAGACCCATTCTCCTCTCGGGATCACCCCCCAAGGAGGTTAGCCATGCTGCAATCCCTTCTCCTCCATTCTCCTCTCGGGATCTTGGGCACGCACACACGCATGCCTGGTGTGAGTTTAAGCCACCGGGTCTGGGACTTGAACTACGGTCGACTACGTGGAGTCCAGCAATATAGCTATTGCGCCAACTCTTGGTCTCAACAAAGCATACTTTTAACTGGCCTGTCTGGCATGTATTTTAAAAACAAAACCTTTTCATATCGACTTCCACAGATGCATTCAATATTATGCTTTTAAACTGGAAAATGTTCTTGGGAATTACACAATGGTATGTAAAACCTGAACAGGCTGTACTTGCAAGGAAAAATATGTGATTTATCTAAGCATAGTAAATACTTCAGAGTTTAGTTTTCAGGGTAAGAATGTCTACTGTAAACAGTAGACATGACTATCCCTATAGCAAAATTTCCAAGCATGAGAAGAAATCAAATTTTTATAAAGAACATTTATTTAGTAATATCGTTGCCCTTTTATTTATATGATAGAAGAGGGAAGAAATACGAGAAACATCATTATAATAGCTTCTCTGCTCTCATATAATTTTCCTTACCAAAAACAAAAATTTTTTTTTGTGCAATGTCATATCACTAATGCTGTCAAGTCCTGCACACTCTCTTCATGATGATTCAGTGCTCCTGGATTGGCAAACCTCTTCTCCCTGGGTGTGGGCATCCCTCAAGAATTCTAGACCCCTGTGTCTGTACTGTTTCTGAACAACTCACTAGCAAGATCTTGAAAGACGAACTGAAACCTCTTTAGTAATGCCAAGTGACATGGATTTGTGCTCTGTCAACTCTATTTTGATTTTTTGCCTACAGAATGTGGGATACGTGACATGCCTGAAATGTATTGTTTTTAAAAATGAAAAACAGCTCCAACATTTCAAAAACAGATGGTAGGAATGTATGCTGAGAAAAACATAGTCAAAAGATTACATTCTTATCCGTGAGCAATGAAAATCAGACTTTCTTGTTTTCTTCAACCTGTGTTTTGTTGTTGTGTTTTCTTCACCCTTGGTTGTGTTTTTGTTTGCTTGTTTGTTTAGTTTCTGCTGTAATCCTTGATTTTACATTTTTCAGCTAGTATTTCCTGCTAAAGCTAGTTCTGTCTGTACATCTCTTAGACAGTCCCCAGCAATGTATGCTCTTATTTTTAATAGGAACTGGTCTGCTTTTTTTCTTTTTCCATCCACTGAGCTGATTCTATTCGCATGCAATGAATTTTCCGTTTCTGGATTCCTTTATTTTAATCAATTGAACTTTCTAACTACAATGGCACACTAAGTCCTGAACAAGCCAGACCTACATGTTTGGCCTAGACTTCTTAACCACATTGCTAGTTTGGGAGAAAAAGCTCCAAGTTGTGAAAATCAAAGTGAGCTAGAAACAATAGTTTGTAGAATCATTGACTAATCTAGACAAGCCCAACTATTTCAAGCATTGAATAGCCTCAAGAGCACAGGATGGAGTAAGATTAGTCCTAACCCTACTTATAACAGACTTCCTCAGTGGTCCTTGAGTGAGTGGTCCTTGAGTGACTTCTTTCATTAGATGTGACTATATTGATATGGACGTAAATGTGGATAAACATTCATGAACCTGACACTCAAGGCAAAAACTAAGACTTTGACAACTTATATCTTACCATGTGGTTGCTCCCTCATCCTGTCTCTCTGCATTTCCCCATTCAAGGAAATGACCACGAGACATTCACATTATCATTTCCTTGCCTTCCATTTTGTGTAGTTTAATTGTCTATTTACATTCATAAAAAAGAAAATATTGGGACCAGCAGTTGGCGTAATGGCTATATCACTGGCCTCCCATGTAGCCAACTGCAGTTCGAGTCCCGGACCTCGTGACTTAAACTGACGCTAGGTGCATGTGCATATGTGCCCAAGATCCCACGAGGAGAATGGAAGAGAAAGGATTGCAGCGTGGTCATCCCTCCTGGGGGGTGATTTCTCACTTTCTGTCTCTCTGTCTCTCTTTCTGGCAAGTGCATACTCCCTATAGCAAAAACTTCTCAAAAAAAAGAAGAAAATATTTTTTCCTAGTCATTTTTAATTTTATTAAAAAGGGCATCATGCTGTATATAACTTTCTGGGATTTACTTTTCTTATATTGCTAAGTTTCATCCATATTTTAATGTGTAGCTATAGTTTATTCAACTATATTGACCCTGAATAATAAGCCATTGTATGAATTTACTTACAACTTTTATGTTTCTTATGCTTTAGTTTTGTCTCTTGCTAATAGCATGTACCTGTATTTTTAAGTGTAATTTGTCCATCTTTGTTTTTAATGAATGAGTTTAGTGTATATATATATATATATACATATATATGTGTGTGTGTGTGTGTGTGTGTGTATATATATATATATATATATGTTTTTTGCCATGGGGCACATGCATTCGCCATAGAGAGACATTGAGAGGGAAAATAAGAAATCACCCCCCCCAGGGGGGATGGCCCCACCACAGTTTCTTTTCCTTCATTCTCCTCCTGGGATTTTGGGCACATACACACACGTGCCTGACGTGAGTGTCAAGCTGCCAGGTCCAGAACTCCAACAGTAGTTGGCCATGTGTGAGTCCAGTGCCTTAACCAACATGCCACCTGCTGGCCCCAAGGAGAAAGCTTTTTTTACACACTTAAATATCTCATCTCTACTCCCTTGACCTCCTATATGTTTTGTTTTGGAGGGATGGGGAGAGATTTTTGCTATAGGATGCATGTGCTTACTGGAGAGACAGAGAGACAGATAGCAAGAAATCACCCTTTGTGGGGGATGGCCACACTGCAATCCCTTCTCCATTTTCCTCTGCCCAGAACTCAATGTGAGTTTTAAGCCACCAGTTCCAGGACTCAAATTGCAGCATGGCCATCCCTCCTGGGGTTGATTTCTCACTTTCTATCTCTCTGTCTCTCTCTCTCTCTCTCTCTAGCGAGAGCACACATCCTATAGCAAAATCTCTCTTAAAAAACAAAAACAGAAACAAACTTATCAATACCTCAAGCACAGTTATTGAATCTAAGGATGTGGTTCTGATTTGATGCCCTTGTGTGGTGGACAAACCCCTGGTAGATTGATCAATAATCACTGTTCATGCTAACATTGTCCTCCAGAGTAGAAGGAAATCCCCTTTGTCCAGAGACATCTTTTCTAAGAACTCCCTCTTCCAGATCATACCATTTTGCATTTCTTCCTGCAGTTCTTTTTCTTCCTTTTCTTCTTGAGACATTTATTAAGGCCTATGGTGAGTCAGGCACTATGCTGGGTCCTGATTTGGGTAAGTATGTGGATGAAATACGCTTAAAGAATAAAAAAAAGGGCCAGGTGCAGTGGCGCGCACCTGTAATCCCAGCTACCCAAGAGGCTGAGACAGGAGGATCACGAGTTTGAGGCCAGCCTGGACAACATAGGAAGATCCTTTGTCTTTGTTCTCTCTCTCTCTCTCTCTTTTATTTTTTTATTTTTAAGATTTGTGGGCGTGTGTGCTTCCTGGAAAGAGAGAGACAGACAGTGAGGAAATGAGAAATCACCCTGGGGAGGGGAGACACAATCCCGTCTCCTCCACTCTCTGCCCAGTAGCTTGAGCATGCATGCACACGTGCCCAACATGATTTTCAAGCCACTGAGTCTGAGACTCTAACCATGGTCCTCCCCTTTGAGAGCCCAGCAACATAACCACTATGCCATCTGCTGGGCCCCAATCCTGTGTCTTCAAAACAGAACAATGGAAATGAAGCCAAGGTTGGGGCACTGAAAACAAATTTGGCCTCCTTTCCCTGACAAGCAAAACAAGGAGAAAAGAGCTTTCCTCTGACGTGGAGCCTCTAGACAATGATGGAAAGGTGCTCTAAGCTAGTGAGTCTAACCATGGCTCTTCTATGGAACCATCTAGGGAACTTTTAAAACTCCCAATGTCGGGACCAGCAGTTAGCATAATGGCTATGTCACTGGACTCCCATGTAGCTGACCACGGTTCGAGTCCCGCACCCGGTGGCTTAAACTCACGCTGGGCGCGCGCGTGTGTGTGTGTGTGTGTGTGTGTGTGTGCACAAGATCCCGAGAGGGGAATGGAGGAGAAGGGATTGCAGCGTGGCCATCCCCCCTGGGGGGGTGGTTTCTCGCTTTCTGCCTCTCTGTCTCTCTCTGTCTGTAGCAAAAACCTCTCAAAAAAAAAAAAAACCTCCCAATGTCCAGACACACTCTGTGTCAATTAAATCACAATCACTGGGAATGGAATTAAACCATCAAGAGTATTTTAAATTGTCCAGTTAAATCAAATGTACATCCAAGTTTGAGGACCTCTGCTTGACTATCTAAGTAACCTCCAGGCTTAGAATCAGGTGGTCTGGGTCAGCTCATGTAATGAGTTTAATCCTGACCACCCTCCCCAAATTCATGTGTTTTGGTTCTAATCTCAGCACCTCAGGATGTGACCTTATTTAGAGATAGGATCTCTTCAAAGGTAATCAAAATAAAATGAGCTCCTTAGAGTGAGACCTAACTCAATATGCCTGGGTCCCTTGTGAAAGGGGAAATCTGGAGGCAGCCATTAGTGCAGGGAGGACTTGGTATGGACATGAAGACAGCCAACTGCAAGTCAAAGAGAGAGGCCTGGGGCAGATCCATACCTCACAGTCCTCAGGAGAAACTAGCCCTGCTACAGCCTTGATTTCAAACTTGGAGCTTCCAGAATTGGGAGACAAGGATCTCTGGTTTACACACCCAGTCTCCGCCCTTTGTACAGCCTCCCTGGCAAACCAGTGCAAACCCTAGCTAGCCATGTGCCAACTGTGTGCAAATAACTGACCTCAGGGTGCTTCACCGACCTTAGTAGGAGAGAAAACTGAGCGCACCTTCGCAGGGTTGTAGAAACGTTTCAATGAGAAAGTGTTAAGTAAAAGCACAGATTGGAACATGGTGCTCTGGGAATGCTGAATTGAGTCCCTCCTGAGTGAGCAAACTAAGTAGCTTTTCCAGCTTTGTTTACAGCAAGGAGCGATAGGCCACTCTAGGCCTCCAGAAAATGACGTGGAAGTCTTCGCCAGCTCTGGGTAGCCCCGTTATCCACGCGGTGCATTGTCCTAAGGCGTCTCTAAACTTACTCAGTCCGGTCTTGGAAGCAACCCTTGTTCGCAAGGTCGGCCCCTAGGGGGCGCGCTGTGTTCAGGACCCTGCGCCGCAGAGGAACGCCGAAAGCAGCCGTGGATTGACAAAGGCGATTGCCTCCAGCCCTCTTTTTTTCTACTGGACAGCCGCTTCCCTTACGCCAGATGTGCTACATCCCTCTGAACAGTACTGTTCTTTCTCTAAATTAGTAAATTAAGGTTCAGAGACGTTAGTAACTGCTCAAGGGTCACACAGCTGTGGGAACTAATCCGGACCTGTCTGACTTCACAACCAGCAAAACACTTGTGGCCACAAGGAGTCCCAAGTGTCCAGCCCTCCAGCGGGTAGGAGAGTGGCCTGTAGACTCAGAAGCCCAAGAAAGACCCTAGAGGAGAGGGGAGCCACAATAGCCTTTATAACCTTTCTTTCTCTGATCTGAGCCCCGCTGCTCTTTACATGGTAGTTTTCTTTTTAATTGCCAGATGGTGCATGCAGAGAAAGACAAAGAGGGCCTGGGAGAAAGCATCTCCCCAGTGGGGCGTGATCACAGCACAATCCCTTTTCCTCCATTCTGTCTGGATTGGGGAATGCACATGCACACCTATGACACGTTTTATTTTCTTTCTTTTTTTAAGAGAGATTTTTACTGTAGGGTACATGCATTTGACAGAGAGACAGAGAGAAATTACCCCCAGGAGGGATGACCACACTGCAATTGCTTCTCAGGATTTGGGGCATGCCCTCACTAACACCCCACTTGAATTTTAAGCCACTGGGTATGTGGGAGTCCAACCATTATGCCATCTGCTGGTCCCACACCCGGGACATTTGCAAGACACCAGGACTGAGACTTCAACCATAGTGGGCCATGTAGGAACTGAACTGACTCCCTTAATCACTAGGCCACTAGGCCAGCCCACCATGGGCCTCACTGATTTTTTTATTGCTTTCACTGCCTGGACTTAGTCTGAAAATGAAGAAATTACAAGTTTATTCCTTTTGTTTATTTTCTCCCCTTTTCTGTCCCTCAGTTGATTTTTTGCAGTCACTCCAAAGGAGCACATGCAATGGTTTAAAAGTGGGTGCTTATTTACTGCCTCTTCACTAAATAGGGTCAGTGCCTGATTTTTTAAAAATTATTTTATTTAACTTTATTATTTATTCATTCGTTTATTTAAATTTGACCAGAGAGGGACAGAGAGAGAGAGAGAGAGAAAGTGAGAAAGCAAGCCACCAGGTCCAGGACTCGAACCACGGTCGACCATGTGGGAATCCAGCGCCTTTAACCACCATGCTACCCACCGGCCCCATGTGCCTGATTTTTTTTGTTTTCTGTTTTTGTTTTGTTTTGTTTTGTTTTTAAGAGCGATTTTTGCTATAGGGCGTGTGTGTTCACCAGAAAGACAGAAAGTGAGAAATCACTGCCCCCTCCCCCCCGGGAGGGATGGCCACACTGCAATCCCTTCTCCTCCAAGGATCTTGGGAATGCACACACATGTTCCTGGTGTGGGTTTTAAGCCACCTGGTCTGGAAATCGAACCGTAGTCCACTACATGGGAGTCCAGTGACGTAACCATTTCACCATCTGCTGGTCTCAGGACCTGTTTTTAAAAATAAAAAAAAAATCTGAAGTGATAACTACATGTACTGTCACTGAATGCTGATGTCTACAGTGCTGGGCAATGGCAGAGGGTTTCCTCCTAAACATAATCTGTCATGCCAGAGAAACGACCCAATGTTGATTTGATGTTCCGTGTGAGAATTTGTACTGGGAGGCCTTCCAGGTGATGTTCTCCCACCCCTTCCGGCAAGCTCTCATCCACCCACCCACCCATCCATCCCTCCCTCCCTCCCTCCCTCCATCCCACCAGCACCTCAGAGCCAACAATGTGTGAATCCCGGTGTGTGGCTGTAGAGAGGTGGACCTGTCCTGGTGTCTGCCCAGAAGACGTCCATGGTCCTTCAGGGTGACACTTGCAGGGGAACCAGCATTAAGACCATATTCAGAAAACACTCTTTAATGAAGGCCATACTCATGCAGAAGCTGCCAATTCTCTCTGGAGTCTGCTCTGTTTGATTTTGTGGCATTTCCTTAAAGAGGATTAAAGTGATTACAGGAATAAAGTGGGAGGCTGGGATTCTGGTCTTCTCTATTGTACTAATCAACCCAGAGTCTGAGGACAAGGCCCTTAGCTCCTGTGTTTGTAAACACGGAACATGACCACAGTCTCAAAACCCCTCTACTATCCCTCCTGCCTGCACCAAAGCTGACAAGGCATATTGCTATCCATGTGCAAAACTAATGAGTTGAGACCCTGGAAACAAAATGCCAGGGCCATGGCAGCCCCCTTCCCCTTCTCTGTGTTCCTCGTATAGGTTAGCAGATGCTAAGAGGCCCTCCCTGAGCCCTCACTCTTCTGTTGTCTTTGTTCAAAGGCATAATCACCAATATCTGAGTAGATGTTACTGGGTGCAATGGAGGGCTGAGAGTCTTGAGAGGTGCTTGGGAATGGAGGTCCCAATTCTAGAGCAGAATGTCAACAGAAAATTCCTATGCCTTGGGTAGAGCTAGCTGAATAATCCTCAGGCCTCAGACCTAGCTCCCTTTCTGTGTCCCCATGCCTAGCTGAGCTCCCTTCCCCAAGCCTTGGGCCCAGAGCCCTAAGCCTGCTAGAGCTGCCTGCAGGAGCAGGGAGAGGTCAATGTCAGAGGCAGGTGGGACAAGGGGCAGGTGCTGCTCTGCCCTCCACAAACTCTGTGACTTTGGATGGGTCTCCTGACCACTGAGCCCAGCACCATCGTCTGTAAAATGAGAAGAGCAATATCTAGGGCACAGGATTCCCTTGAGGCACATGGAATGATGGATGTAAAACACAAGCACATGGTATGTGCTTCGTCAGTGGGAACATATTTTTGTAAAGAGCATTACCTGCCCAAGGGTACTTGCATTTTTAAAAAAGTTTTCCCATAGGGTGCATGTGCTTTCCAGAGACACAGTGAAAGGGAAAGTGAGAAATCATACCCCCCTTAGGGGGATGGCCACACCACATTCTCTCTCCTCCATTCTCCTCCTGAGAGTTTGGGCACATACACGCACGCACCCAGCATGAGTTTCAAGAGGCTAGATCCGGGACTCAAACTGTGGTCAACCATGTGGGAGCCAACCTTAACCAGCACACCACCTGCAGGCACAGTACTTGCATTTTTTTTTTTTTAATGTTTTTGCCATAGAGTGCGTGCGCGCTCCGGAGAGACAGAGACAGTGAGAGGGAAAGTGAGAAATCACACACACACACACACACACCCAGGAGAATTGGCCACACTGCAATTCCTTCTCTTCCATTCTCCTCCTAGAATTTTAGGCATGCACACATGTGCCTGGCCTGGATTTCAAGTTGCTGGATCAAGGATTTGAACTGTAGTCAGCTATGTGGGAGTCTAGCACCTTAATCACTACACCACCTGCTGGCCCCGGTACTTGCATTTTATAGTCAAAGGAAGATGACCTCATGTTGTGAAATGCAGACCTCAATCAGGAAGAAAAATATATTTGGCAGGCTTGGTCATCTTTCCACTGCCAGCAGGCAGCTATCCACAAGAGACACAGTCTTGGGAACCAGCAGTTAGCGTAATGGCTATGTCGCTGGATTCCCACGTAGTCGACTGCGGTTCGTGTCCTGGACCCGGTGGCTTAGAACCCACACCGGGCGCGTGTACATGCGAGACCAAGATCCCGAGAGGAGAATGGAGGAGAAGGGATTGCGGCGTGACCATTCCCCCTGGGGGGTGATTTCTCACTTTCTGTCTCTATGTCTCTGTCTGGCTAGCTCACGCGCCCTATAGTGAAAACCTCTCTCAAAAAAAAAAAAAAAAGAGAGACACAGTCTTGATACTATAATATTACAGTAATTATTAGAATATTTTTAATACTGTGTAGCTTTCATTTGTAATAAAAATATTTAGAATTATTCCTTAATTTTTTGAGTTTGTTTATTTCTGCCATGAGTGAGAGAGAGAGGAAGAGAGAGATAGGGCCTCAAGAGTTTTGACTCCACAATCCACTTCTAGCCTCAGCCGGCTGGGATCACAGACATACCTATGCTCTGTGTACTTACAAAGGTCTCTGATTGCAACCCAGAACCTTCCCATGTGGGTCAGCCTCACTGAGTCCTGCTTTCCCACTGAGCCACTGCCCAAAGCCCTACTGATGACCTTTCATTCTCCTTGACGCCTTTGACTCGAAGAGTGGCTCCTTTAGACAGTTAGGGCAGACATCAGAATTCTATTTAAGAATATGTGGAGGGGGAACCAGCAGATGGTGTAATGGTTACGTCACTGGATTCCCATGTAATTGACAATTCAAGTCCAGGACCCAGCAGCTTAGAACTCATGCTGGGCACATGTGCATGTGCCCAAAATCCTGAGAAGAGAATGGAGGAGAAGGGATTGTGGTGTGGACATCCCCCCGGGGGGTGATTTCTTACTTTCTTTTTGTCTCTCTGGCAAGTGCGTATACCCTATAGCAAAAATCTCTCTTAAAAAAAAGTGATTATGGGGGACTAGCAGGTGGCATGGTGGTTAAGGGGCTGGACACTCCCACATGGCTGACCATGATTCAAGTCCTGGACCTGGCGGCTTGCTTTCTCACTTTTCTCCCTCTCTCTCTCTCTCTCTCTCTCTCTCTCTCTCTGTGTGTGTGTGTGTGTGTGTGTGTGTGTGTGTGTTCCCACATGACCAATCACAGTTCAAGTCCTGTACCTGGTGGCTTGCTATCTCTCTCTCTCTCTTTCTCTGTTTCTCTCTCTGTCCCTCTTTGGTCAAATTAAAATTAATAAATTAAATTAAAAATTATTCTTTTGGGACCAGCAGTTGGCGTAATGGCTATGTCGCTGGCCTCCCATGTAGTTGACCGCGGTTCGTGTCCCGGACCTGGTGGCTTAACACTCACGCCGGGCGTGTGTGCATACGTGCCCAGGATCCCAAGAGGAGAATGGAGAAGGGATTGCGGCGTGACCATCTCCCCTGGGGGGTGATTTCTCGCTTTCTGTCTCTCTGTCTCTATCTGGCTAGCGCACGCACCCTATAGCAAAAACCTCTCAAAAAAAAAAAATGATTCTTAAAAAAAATGATTATGTAGATATGAATTCTCAGAGGTGAAGTAGGCTGGGGCATAGATGAAATTGGTTTTAAATTAATCACTGACACTAAATGATAGGTATATGGGGGATTCATTATTCTATTCTCTCTCCCTTTTTAGTTTTTTTTTATTTTGGGATTATGTTTTAATTTTCTTTATTAAAAAATGTTTTGGGGACCAGCAAATGAAGTAGCAGTTATGTCGCTGGACTCCCACAACAGTGGTTCAAGTCCCGGACCTGGTGGCTTGAAAATCAGGCCGGGCACATGTTCACCCATGCCAAAAATCCCAGGAGGAGAATGGAAGAGAAGGGACTGCTGTGTGGCCAACCCCTGTGGGTGATTTCTCACCTTCCCTCTCACTATGTCTCTCTCTCTTCCTCTCCTATGAGCACACACACCCTAAGGCAAAAAAAAAAAAGAAAACTCTCTTCAAAAAAATGTTTTTAAATGAGTCAGTGTTCAGAAAGTAGAATGGTGAGGCGGCTTGAACCAGATTCCTGGCCTCCCGCTTTCCTCTCCAGACAGCAGGAGCTTCACCACCAGCTCCACCACCTTCACCAACATCCTGTCCTGGGCTCGGTCCAGGGGTCCTGACACTGGTCCAGTCAGCCAGCAGCGCCGCCAGCGTCTACACAAGCGTCGGGACTCAGGACTCCCGATCTCAGCACCAGCAGCGTCCCGGGCGGCTGGGGGTCTGGGTCAGGTGGCGGGAATGGGGCAGGGGGTATCTGTATGAGACGCTTCTGGGCCTGCCTCACACCCTCCTGACCACTCTACCTGTCTATCTACCTCTCTGTACCTATTGTCTATCATCTATATATCTATATACCGTGTATCTGTCTATCATCTGTGTAGAAACGCTGGTCACTGTGGAAACTGGTTAAGCTGATACTCTGTCCACCCCTCCCCTTGTCTGCTTGTCCAATCTTTAGCTTCTGTTAAGGGGTTACAAGAGAGGAAGCCAGTGGGGAGTCATTTAGCCATTTGGATACGTACAAAAACCTGGAAGTATTAGGGAGTGACCGACATTTAGGCAACCCCTGGACAGTTGTGGTACCGAGACAATTCTCAGCAACTCCGAATCCCCGGGGGGATGGAGTCCCAGTTGTCCACAGCAGAGACTGACTTAATAACTCAATAACACTCTCCCTCCTCTTAACCAGATCCCACTCTCATTCCTGGAGTGACTTCTTAAACTGCCTACTCAAAAGTCCTGTCACAGGGTCCCTCTGGGGAAGTAGGTAGTACTGAGTATCTTAAACAAAGAGAATTTATTCAGAGGAATGGCTTCAGTTATGACAGAAGCTGAGAGACCCACCACAGCAGTGAGCTCACAGTCACAAGTCCCCTCTCTCAGGGAGAAAAGATGGAGATGTTGTCACCAGAGCCCAGAAGGTGAGTTACATGGTAGAATCACAGTGGGCTTATCCAGCAGGGCCTGGAGCCGTGGAGGGGACACTGCCACAGAAGAGATGCTGCACTCCCACCTCTTACTGGCTGAGCCCAGCCAGCCACTCACCAACCAGGGACCTTGAGGGATCAAACGCCGCAGCAGGGAGGAGAGCTGATAAGGGCTATGAAGACAAACTGGTCTAGACTTGCACAAAGGGACAGGGAGAGGGAAAGAAAGCAAAAGGTTGAGACTAAACAGGCACTGAATTCTAAATCGTTCCAGTTTTGTCAAATGTGCTTTCTAAGGGACCAGCAGTTGGCATAATGGCTATGTCGCTGGACTCCCATGTAATCAACCGCGATTCAAGTCCTGGACCTGGTGACTTAAAATCATGCCAGGTGGGTGTGTGTGTGTGTGCCCAAAATCCTAGGAGCAGAATGGAAGAGAAGGGATTGTGGTGTGACCATCCCTCCTGGGGTGGGGGGTGATTTCTCGCTTTCTGTCTCTCTGTCTCTCTCTTTCTGGTGAGTGCACACACCCTATAGCAAAAGCCTCTCCAGAAAAAAAAAATATATGCTTTCTAAGATATAAGGATCCTTCCTAGTTATTCCATACACGTACATGTATGTGTCAGCTGAAAAGACCTGGACTCAACCACAGCCCAGTAGTAATGAGTTCAACTAGGTTTCTAGTACCTCTTCAGTAAAAGGGACGAGGGGGCCTGCAGTAGTGCAGGCAGTAACACATCAATCCACAGTGCTGGAAGCCACATGATTGACTGTTGGTTCGAATCCCTAATTGACCTGAAATATTCTGGGGACTCACACCCAAGATCCTGACTAGCTAGAAGACTGGGGAAGAGGATTATGATGTGACGGGACCCTGGGAGGGTGCCTGTCTTTCCCTCTCCCTCTCCAACATGCTCCTTCTTGAGTGTGTGTTCTTTGTCACACTCTGTCTTGAAAGAAAATAAACTTTAAGATTAATTAATAATTAAAAGGAACTAGAGCTTCTTAGAAAAATGACAGATTTTAGGATTGAGACAGGAGATAAGCAAGATGAGCCTGGAGCATCTTGTAATGCCAGAAAATAAGGAAATACTCAAACAAGAAAAACAAAACATGAGTCAGCTGATGGCATGGTGGTTGGGCAGCTGAATCCCACATGGCCAACTGCATGGATTGAGTCCCAGACCCAGTGGCTTGAAAAACATACCGGGCAGACCAGCAGTTGGCATAATGGCTATGTCACTGGCCTCCCATGTAGTCAACTGTGGATTGAGTCCCAGACCTGGTGGCTTAATCTCAGGCCGGGCGTGTGTGTGTGCATGCCCAAGATCCCGAGAGGAGAAGGGAGGAGAAGGGATTGTGGCGTGGCCATCCCCCCTAGGGGGTGATTTCTTGCTTTCTGTCTCTCTGTCTCTCTCTGTCTTTATGATGAGAGCATGCGCCCTATAGCAAAAATCTGTTGAAAGAAAGGAAGGAAGGAAGGAAGGAAGGAAGGAAGGAAGGAAGGAAGGGGAAGGGGAAGGGAAACATACTGGGCATGTGTGCATATGCGCCCAGAATCCTGAAAGAAATAGAGGAGAAGGGATTATGGCATGGCCATCTTCCCTGGGACATGATCTCTCTCTCGCTCAATCTCTCTCTCTCGACTGTATGTGTCCTACAGCAAAGGAAAAAAAGAGAAAAAAATTTACCAGAAGAAAAACAAAAACAGAAGTCTGCAATAACTGGGGTATGCCAAAGGAACACATGAGCCAAAGCGCTCACAATGGCCAAAGCTGGAAAAAATGTGAAGAAGAAAATAAAAACAGTAATAGCGTAGAACCCAAACTTTAAAATAAATGTCCTTGAGTCCATACTGGTATAAATGACAATTGAAAAAATAAGTAAATGGGAGAGAATAGACAACCCCCTCCCCCCTCAAATTAGAATTTCTAATCCTCTATGGAGGTGTTCCGCCCTCTGGGAGGTGAATCCTAACTCCCATTTCTTAAAAGTGGACAATGCCTAGTTGTCCAAAGACTAGAGCATGAAAGGAGGGGTGGGGATGAGCAACTTCCCAGTGAAGCCTGACAAAAGCACATCAGCCAGATGATCGATGTCAGCATCAGCAATGACAAGTCATATTGATAGCATACCCTTGATACAATGTGATCACAGTGACACGCCAACTGTGGTCTTCCTAACAAATCAGCCCCAGACAAGAAGAAAAACATCAGACAAGTCACAACTGAAGGGCACTCTACAAAACAGCTGACTAGCCCTCTTCAACATGGTCAAGGTCATTAAATACAAGGAAAGTCTGAGAAACTGGCAGAGCCATGAGGAGCCTAAGGAAACATAACAACTAAATACAATGTGGGTTCTTGGGACAGAACAAAAGAACATTACTTAAAAAGAAAAAGAAAAAGAAAAAAGAACATGTTAATGTATTATAGACTTTATTTAATAATAATTTATCAATATTGGATCACTATATCAAGTGCACATACTAATGTTAGGTATATTTTTTTGAGTGGTTTTTGCTATAGGGCACGTGTGCTCTCCAGGCAGACAGAGAGAGACAGAGAGACAGAAAGCAAGAAATCACCTCCCAGGGGGGATGGCCATGCCTCAATCTCTTCTCCTCCATTCTCCTCTCGTGATCTTGGGCATGCACACTCATGCGCCCTGTGTGAGTTTTAAGCCGCCGGATCCGGGACTTGAACCGCGGTCGACTATATGGAAGTCCAGCGACATAGCCATTATGCTTACTGCTGGTCCCAATGTTATATATTAACGATAGGAGAAATTGAGTGCTGAACATGCAAAAACTCTATACTGTCTTTGCAATGCTTCTGTAACTAAAACTTTTCTAAAATTTAAAAGTTAGGGCTAGTTGGTGGCATGGTGGTTAAGGCAGCTGGATCTCACATGGCTGATCAAGCCTTGGACCCAATGACTTAGAAACACACTGGGTGCTTATGTGTGCATGCCTAAAATCTCAAGAGAAGGGACTACAGCATGGCCATCCCACCTGGGGGGTGCTTCTCACTTTCCCTCTCTCTCTCTCTTTTTCTAGCAAGGACACACACCCTATGGCAAATTTTTTAAAAATAATAAGTTTTTTAAAAAGAAACCCCATTCAAGGATAAAGTTGTCTAACATTCCACTGTACAGACATTTATTAAATGTTCTCCTAGGCAGACATGGGCTACAAGATCTGAAGACACAATAAACTCCCTGCCATCAGTAAACATAGACAGCTATGATACAAGCTGCAAAGAATACTGTGTATACAGTAATAGAACTATACACAAGGCACAAAACTGTTAAAGGATGGAATGATTGTGTCAGAAGGAGCCTCAAGGGGCTTGGAGGTATTTTTATACAAATAGGATTTTGAGAGACAAGTAGGATTTCATTAGGAAGACAACAGAGGTGCTAGTGACATCTAAAGACTTAATGCTGAGAGAACAAGGATGGGGTCTACCTATACCTGACCATAAATATGTGTAGCCCTAAGGCCTCTCAGAGGCTATAGCATATCTAGACTGGTCCATTCTTAGAGTTGAGTTCTTTGCATTTTGTTCCCCACCCACCACATACTAGCCATGTGCATCAGACTCACCTCAGCCTCATCTGTCTCCTCAGCCCTCTGTTCTGCCTCAGCTGCTGTGAGAGGCCCGCATCACCCACTACTGAAATATGGTTATGACTCTTCCCACCATTTACAAATCCAGACTGGGAGCAAACCCACAGGGCATGAGATTTAGCTTCCGTGCACCCGGAAGGAGGAGGTTAATGACTGACTCTGGGATGAACTTGGGCTAATGGAAGATAGGAACCTGGGGAGACAGGGCAGCAAACTCAAACTCCCTGTCCCCTTTCTTCTCTAAGGACTGTTCTGAGGTGCCTTTTTGCCACACAGCCAAAGTGGAGATATTCTGTTAGGTCAGGTTGCTGCTCCTGCCACACGACCAGGGGCATTCTTCACGGCTCACAGAGACGTGGTAGCCAGCGTGGGAACACACCCCCTTGCATTCGCTTCCTAATCTTCCCTGCCTTTCATCCCTTTCAAAGCCCTCATTCTCACCACCCTGGAATAGCACCTACCAAAAACATTAGCTTTTGGCCATGATTTAGATTCTTTCTTTCTTTTTTTTTTTTTTCAGGAAACTTGAATAAATCATTGTTTCTCTGGGCCTCAGTTATTTCACTTGTAAAATGGAAAGAATAACAGTACCCACCTCAAAGGAATTAAGTGAAATAATTCATATATTTTAGTTTACTTAGGTTAGTATTTAGCATATAAGAAGTCTTTGATAAATTTTAGCTGTCGCTAGGCCAGCCTGTGGTGTGGGGGTTAAGGCACATAGCCAGCTGCCCTGTTTGAGTCCCAAACCTGGCAGCTTCCCGGGCACATGTTCCCTGGGAAGTGCTTTCTCACTTAACCTCTTACTC
>NW_006159479.1:692595-696290 GCF_000334495.1 Tupaia belangeri chinensis | reverse complement strand
ATAGCAAAGCTAAAAATAAATAAGTAAATAATTTTAGCCATTGTTTTCTGAAATGACCTCTCAATTTTGCAGCGCTGGATTATAAAGTTCAAAGAGCCTTAGGAAGTGCCCTAGGATCACTCAGTGGTCAGTCACAGAACAGGATGAGAATCCAAAGTGATACACTGGAGCGATCAAGAACATAATATAACAGTATACATTGTAAACAGACTACATTATGAATAACATAATAAACATATGACATAAAACAATGAACATAAGGCCAGCTCTGTGGTTTGATGGTTAAGGTAGCTGGATTGCATGTAGCTGACCATGTGATTTGAGTCTTGGACCCAGTCACTTGTGAAACATATTGGGTGTATGCATGTGTGTCCAAAATCTCAAAAGGAAGGAGAGATGGAGGAGAAGGGATTGCAGCATGACCATGCCCTATGGGGAGTTGCTTTCTCCTCTTCTTTTTCTATATCCTTCTGTCTCTCTGGAGAGTGCACATGCCCTCTAGCAATTTTTTTTTAATGAACATAATACATTATGAATATTAATGTTGATGAACAAAACTATTTTATTGGGTATTTTTTTCTATGCAAAAATGCATCATGACTTTTCTGACAGCCCAGTATATCGATGAGGAGGTCTTGCCCTTGGGCAACAAATCAATGCATTGAGCTGTAGTATTTAGGCACACTCAATAGAAGATGAGCATAATTTTAGGGACACTGGGAAGACTTAATACCTTTGTCATCCATGCTTTGCTGCCTAAAATTTGCCTTTTAGTATGTTTTTTTTTTTTTCCAAAAAGCTTGAACTCCTTTTTATTCAAGTCCTTCAGCAAACAATACTTCGAAGTTTTTACCTGGCAGTTATCTAACACAACTGTTTGTACATAGAAAGCCCTATGGGATGAGTACTACTGAGTAAACAGATTTGTAAGAGTGTCTGTTGACACCTTGGTGAACATCCCATGGGGGTGGCTTAGGAGATATGAAGAGACTCCAGAGTCCTAAGAGACAGTTTGGGGAAGAAGTAGGAGGTAGCATCAATTAGTAAAAAGGTGAAGACAAGACAAAACAAGAATCTGAACTTTAATGTTCCTCTTCGAAATATTTCCGAGTGCTAGTAGCAAAGTTCTCTGCTGCAATACAACTCTTACAGATGTTACAGATACCCAGCAAAAAAGAGAAGGAGTTTTCTATGTAGAGTGGCTGAGTGTGAGAAAACTCCTACAGTACAGAGGGAGCAGGAAGTGATGTGAGGAGACAGTGACAAACCCAAAGCAGAAGCAACAGAAACCTCAGTTCTGCTAGCCAAGGACAAAAATCTTCAAGGACTACTGGATATGATTTGGGATCAACTGTAACTGAACATAGGATTTGGAGTCAGAGGCCTAAAGGGCTAAAGGATTTATTCTCCTGATCAGCTTAAAATAAGGATGATGACAATAATAATAATGAAAAGACTTACCTACTTGGGCTGTGTAGATTCAAATCTCCAACCTAACAGGTTGTCAGAAAAGTCATGATGCATTTTTTCTCTTTTTTTGGTGATAGATGGCGTTAGTTCGTTTTTGTACTTCACGATCATTATTCTTGTCATTTGACAGATGACAGTTCAGCCGCATTCAAAAAAAAAATAAATAAATAAATACGCAATTTGGTTGAGTTTTGGAGTTTTAATTTTACAGCTTGAAGTTGGAAAACCAAACTGCATTTTCGCCGTATTTTACTGTTTTACTTCCCTAAAGGGAAGAACACATGTCAAGCTTGTGAAAAGTGGATAAAGTTCACAGTGACAATGTTCTATGAGAACAGCAGTTCAATGATGGCTCACAGAATTCCGTGCTGGTGATTTTGATCTCATTGACACTCCTCAGTCAGGGAGGTGCACTGAGGTTGATGACAACAAAATAAAGGCATTGATCAAGTCAAACCAATGTTATATGACGAGAGATGACAGAAACATCGAACATCCATCATTCAAGCATTCACAACCACCCAAAGAAGCTGGGATATGTAAGCAACCTCGATATTTGGGCTCGTTTGACAGCATGTAAACATCTATGATATGCTCATTAAACATGAAGAAAACCATCCTGTTTTGAAGCGACTGATAACTGGTGAGGAGCAGTGGATTGTTTACAACAATGCGGTGCACAAATGGTCTTGGTTCCAGGTGATTTGCCTCAAATGATGTCAAAAGCAGACATTCACCAGAGAAAAGTTAACCTCTCAGTATTGTGGGATTTTAAAAGTGTCATGTTTTTTGAGCTCCTACCAAGGAACCAAACAATGACTTCAAATGTGTACTGTCAGCCATTGGACCGTTTGAATGAATCTGTCATCTGAAACCATCCAGAGCTCACTGATAGTAAAGGAGTTGTATTCCATCATGACAACGCAAGACCACACACAAGTTTGATCACCCATCAAAAATGATTGGAGTAGGGCCAGCATATGGCATGGTGGTTGAGGCCATTGGCCTCCCACATGGTCAACCACGGTTCGAGTCCTGGATCTCATGGCTTGCTTTCTCACTTCCCATCACTCTCTCATCTCTCTCAGGTGAACTAAAAAAGTAATGATAATAATAAGTGAAATTAAATAATTCCTTAAAAAACTAAATAAATAAAATTGGGGCCAGAAATTAGCATGGTAGTGAAGGCACTGGGCTCCCAAATGGCCATCTGCAGTTCGAGTCCCAGACACAGCAGTTTGAAAATCACACTGGGCACATGTGCATGCATGCCCAAAATCCAGGGAGAAGGGATTGCAGAGTGGCCATCCTTGCTGGGGGTGTTTTCTCACTTTTCCTTTATCTCTCTCTCTCTATCTCTCCCCCACACTGGCAGGTGTATGTGCCTTATGATAAACCTAAAAAATACTTAATACTGGGACCAGCAGTTAGTGTAATGGCTATGTCGCTGGACTCCCACATAGTCAACCGTGGTTCGCATCCCAGACCCGGTGGCTTAAAACTCACGCCGGGCGCGTGTGCATGCATGCCCAAGATCCCGAGAGGAGAATGGAGGAGAAGGGATTGCAGCGTGGCCATCCCCCCTGGGGGGTGATTTCTCGCTTTTTGTCTCTCTGTCTCTCTCTGTCTGGCGAGCACATGCGCCCTATAGCAAAAACCTCTCAAAAAAAACAAAACAACAACTTAATACTATGGGGGGGGGCAGCAGGTGTTGTGGTGATTAAGGTGCTAGACTCCCACGTGGTCGACCTGGTTGGAGTCCCAGACCTTGCCACTTGAAAATCTCATAGGGTGTGCGTGTGCATGTGCGTTTTGTGTGTACATGCTCAAAATCCTAGGAAGAGAAAGTAGGTGAAGGGATTGTGGGACATGGCCATGCCCCTGACAGGGTGATTTCCCACTGGATCCAGGACTCAAAAAGCAATCAGCAAGAGTCCAGCACCATAACCACCATGCCACCTGCTGGCTCCCTTCATAATGTTTAATTGTGCATTAATTCACTTTTTAAAAAAATTTTTTAAGAGAGAGATTTTGTGCTATAGGGCGTGTGCACTTGCTGGAGAACCAGAGAGAAAGAAAGTGAGAAATCATACACACACACACACACACACACACACACACACAAATGCATATATGTACAAACATCTTTTTTACATTAACTAAAATTTTATCTGTCAGCTCCTAATTATAATTCATTATTCTTCTGCCTGTTTTTCTAAATGTGT
>NW_006159479.1:659514-691687 GCF_000334495.1 Tupaia belangeri chinensis | reverse complement strand
TTTTTTTTTTTTTCCAAAAAGCTTGAACTCCTTTTTATTCAAGTCCTTCAGCAAACAATACTTCGAAGTTTTTACCTGGCAGTTATCTAACACAACTGTTTGTACATAGAAAGCCCTATGGGATGAGTACTACTGAGTAAACAGATTTGTAAGAGTGTCTGTTGACACCTTGGTGAACATCCCATGGGGGTGGCTTAGGAGATATGAAGAGACTCCAGAGTCCTAAGAGACAGTTTGGGGAAGAAGTAGGAGGTAGCATCAATTAGTAAAAAGGTGAAGACAAGACAAAACAAGAATCTGAACTTTAATGTTCCTCTTCGAAATATTTCCGAGTGCTAGTAGCAAAGTTCTCTGCTGCAATACAACTCTTACAGATGTTACAGATACCCAGCAAAAAAGAGAAGGAGTTTTCTATGTAGAGTGGCTGAGTGTGAGAAAACTCCTACAGTACAGAGGGAGCAGGAAGTGATGTGAGGAGACAGTGACAAACCCAAAGCAGAAGCAACAGAAACCTCAGTTCTGCTAGCCAAGGACAAAAATCTTCAAGGACTACTGGATATGATTTGGGATCAACTGTAACTGAACATAGGATTTGGAGTCAGAGGCCTAAAGGGCTAAAGGATTTATTCTCCTGATCAGCTTAAAATAAGGATGATGACAATAATAATAATGAAAAGACTTACCTACTTGGGCTGTGTAGATTCAAATCTCCAACCTAACAGGTTGTCAGAAAAGTCATGATGCATTTTTTCTCTTTTTTTGGTGATAGATGGCGTTAGTTCGTTTTTGTACTTCACGATCATTATTCTTGTCATTTGACAGATGACAGTTCAGCCGCATTCAAAAAAAAAATAAATAAATAAATACGCAATTTGGTTGAGTTTTGGAGTTTTAATTTTACAGCTTGAAGTTGGAAAACCAAACTGCATTTTCGCCGTATTTTACTGTTTTACTTCCCTAAAGGGAAGAACACATGTCAAGCTTGTGAAAAGTGGATAAAGTTCACAGTGACAATGTTCTATGAGAACAGCAGTTCAATGATGGCTCACAGAATTCCGTGCTGGTGATTTTGATCTCATTGACACTCCTCAGTCAGGGAGGTGCACTGAGGTTGATGACAACAAAATAAAGGCATTGATCAAGTCAAACCAATGTTATATTCCAAAGATGAACAGAGCAGAACACATTGACACTTCAGTACTCTCCCTGAATCCTCCAAGTGTCCTCCAATTAAAGCAACCTCGATATTTGGGCTCGTTTGACAGCATGTAAACATCTATGATATGCTCATTAAACATGAAGAAAACCATCCTGTTTTGAAGCGACTGA
Source organism: Tupaia belangeri chinensis (assembly GCF_000334495.1). Taxonomy (NCBI): domain Eukaryota; kingdom Metazoa; phylum Chordata; class Mammalia; order Scandentia; family Tupaiidae; genus Tupaia; species Tupaia belangeri. The sequence goes on along the minus strand of NW_006159479.1, from coordinate 690,358 downwards.
TAACTGGTGAGGAGCAGTGGATTGTTTACAACAATGCGGTGCACAAATGGTCTTGGTTCCAGGTGATTTGCCTCAAATGATGTCAAAAGCAGACATTCACCAGAGAAAAGTTAACCTCTCAGTATTGTGGGATTTTAAAAGTGTCATGTTTTTTGAGCTCCTACCAAGGAACCAAACAATGACTTCAAATGTGTACTGTCAGCCATTGGACCGTTTGAATGAATCTGTCATCTGAAACCATCCAGAGCTCACTGATAGTAAAGGAGTTGTATTCCATCATGACAACGCAAGACCACACACAAGTTTGATCACCCATCAAAAATGATTGGAGTAGGGCCAGCATATGGCATGGTGGTTGAGGCCATTGGCCTCCCACATGGTCAACCACGGTTCGAGTCCTGGATCTCATGGCTTGCTTTCTCACTTCCCATCTCTCTCTCTCTCTCTCTCTCTCTCTCTCTCTCACTCTGTCCCTATCTGGTCAAATTAAAATAAATAAATAAAATTAATAAAGTTAAATAAAATAATTCCTTAAAAAGATTATTGGAGCAGGGCCGGCAGGTGGCATGGTGGTTAAAGGCACTGGACTCCAACATGTCTGACCTCGGTTTGAGTCCCGGACCTGGCAGCTTGCTTTCTCACTTTCTCTCTCTCTCTCTCTCCCACTCCTCTGTCTTTCTCTGGTCAAATTTAAATAAATAAATAAAGTTAAATAAAAATAACTCTTAAAAAAAAATCAGGGTTTAAAAAAAATTATTGGATCTTGTATGGGATGTGTTGCCACACCCACCATACTTGCCTGACTTCGTGCCATCAGAGTTCCACTTGTTTTACTCTCTTCAAAACTCCTTTCACGGGGGAACCAGCGGTTAGCGTAATGGCTATGTCTGTGGACTCCCACGTAGTTGACCGCAGTTTGCGTCCCGGGCCCAGTGGCTTAAAACTCACGCCGGGCGTGTGTGCGTGAGTGCCCAAGATCCAAAAGAAAAAAATACTCCTTGTACGGTATAACGTTCATTTCAGATGAGGCTGTAAATCGCTTTGTTTAGATTTTTGCTAATAAAGACTGGTCCTTGTATGAACAAGGAATTATGACACTCACTGAAAATGGCAAAAAGTTACTGAACAAAACAGGCAATGTATCATTGATTAATCTTTGTTCTTTATATAAACAAATTACCTTTTCTCTTTTTTTGGAGAGGTTTTCGCTATAGGGCGCGTGCGCTCGCCAGACAGACAGAGAGAGACAGAGAGACAGAAAGTGAGAAATCACCCCCCAGGGGGGATGGCCACGCCGCAATCCCTTCTCCTCCATTCTCCTCTCGGGATCTTGGGCACACACGCACATGCGCCCGGTGTTGAGTTTTAAGCCACCGGGTCCAGGACGCCAACCGCGGTCGACTACATGGGAGTCCAGCGACATAGCCATTACGCTAACTGCTGGTTCCCAAATGACTTTTGAAAAGTAGAAAAAAATATGTCATGACTGTCCTGACAACCCAATACTTTCTATTGTCATTAGTTTTCAGCTTAGATGCTAGAAATTCACTTTACTTTGAAAAGTGTTCCTTTTCTAGGAGGGGAATTCACTTTGCTGAAATTGATCTTAGGGTCAATTTGCTGCAAGTAAAACCTCTTCATCCTCAGTCTTCCAAGCAAGGGCAGGCTCTGGGTATAAGGACCATGTAGGCCACTGAAGAAGTCCACCTTCAAATGGAAGGCTAGAAGCATTTGTCTAATTGGATATTATTTGGATATTATTTTCATGTTATTTGATAAGGATTAAAAGGCTACAGAGGCCCACCCACGGCGGTGCACAGATAGCACCACGATTGGGAGACTAGAGTCTGCATGGGAGGCCCAAGTTCGGCTCCCAGGTCAACCTGTACATGCCAGTTGCATGCACCTGTCATCCTAGCAAAGTGGGAAACCAAAACAGAAGCACCATAACACAGCAAGACTCAAAAACAAACAAACAAACAACTCTCTCTCTCCTTCTCCACACATGCCCTTATAAAGGGGATAAAAAGAAACATATCGAGTAACAAAAGGGGGGAAAAGAGATAAATCTCCATGCAGAATTCCACGTGATTTATGTGGATACTCCACCTTTAAGGATATGGAACATAGCTCCTCATTCCTTAAGTGTGGGCTCTGTATAATGACTTCTTTCCACGGAGAACGGGAAAAGTATGTATCTTCACTGTAGAGTAATTTGACAAAAACTGCCTCGGTTGGATGACCAAGGTGAACATTGACAGTCACAAGTCAGTATTATGTGCATTTGATATGATGTGATAAAAATGGCACTTTTGCATCTGTGATCTTCTTCCAACCCATAACCCCAGTTTAATCATGAGAAAAGCATCAGATAAACCCCAGCAGGGGGCCATCCTACAAAACACCTGACCCATACTGCTCAAAACTGCCAAGGTCATGAAAAATAAGAAAAGCCTGAGAAACTGTCGCAGCTGAGAGGAGCCAAGGAGAGATAATACAATGTGGTATTTGGGAACAGAAAAGGTCATTTGGCTAAAACTTAGGGAATCTAAATAAAATGTGGATTTTATTTAGCAATAATGTACCAGTATTGATTCATTGAATGTAATAAGTGTATTATACTAATGTGAGATGTTAGTCATTGGGCAAACTTGATTGGGGGTTATGCTCAGAAATTATACTATCTTTACAATTTTTCTGTAAATCTAAAACTGCTTCAAAATAAAGTTTTCTTAACAATTATTTATTTATTTAATTGTTTTTTTTTTTTTTGAGAGGTTTTGGCTCTAGGGCGTGTGTGCTCACCAGAAGGACAGAAAGTGAGAAATCACCCCCTTCCGGGGGATGGCCACGCCACAATCTCTTCTCCTCCATTCTCCTCTTGGAATCTTGGGCACGCACACACACGTGCCCAGTGTGAGTTTAAGCCACGAGGTCCAGGACTTGATCCATGGTCGACTACACGGGAGTCCAGCAACATAGCCATTATGCCAACTGCTGGTCCCTTTAATTGATGTTTTATTATTATTATTTTTTAATTTGACCAGAAAGAGTGAAAGAAAGGGAGAGAAAGGGAAAGCGAGAGAGCAAGCCATCAGGTCTGGGGCTCGAACTGCAGTACTCCATGTGGGAGTCCAGTGCCTCAACCATTATGCCACCTGCCAGCCCCTAAAATAAAGTTTAACTTTTAAAAAGTTTACTAACAAAGTCAAAACAAAACAAAATTTAGAATAATAATAGAAGAGGTATCTCAGTGCAGAATACAATTAACTGACAAATTAATTATAGAGATGATAATTGTTCTGAAAGTTCTGTGGAGGTGAGGAAGATCACATTAGGTTAGAATTCCCAATGAATGCTTTATAGAGAACAGTGGGATTTGAAATGTCTCTTAAAGACTGATAAGATATTCACAAATAAACATTGGCCCAGCCCTATCTTAAGAGCGATTGTAGTATCTTTATTAATTAGTTGATGAATTGTTCTCTCTCTCTTGTTTTTAAATGTCAAAGGGTACACGCATTCACCAGAGAGAGAAAGCATTCCCCCAGACAGTGGGGCCAAGCCACACCACAACACTTCTCCATTTCTCTATCGCACTGGGATTGTAGGCACACACACACACACGCACACACACAAGGGCTAGCATGTTTTTCAGGCCACCAGGGTGGAATTCAAACCATGGCTGGCCGTGTGGGATCTGGCTTCCCTAAAGCACAGAGCTTACACAGAGCCCTGTGTAATAGGGCTGGCCTGATGAACTGTCCTACTGAAGTCCAAAAGTAAATTTAAACAGTTACCACTAATATATAAATACCAATTTTATTACATAATTCTCTCTTTCTCTTTTTATTTTAGATTTTTGCCATAGGGCACATAAACTCATCAGAGAGAGAGAGAGATAGAGACAGAGAGACAGGGAAAGCGAGAAATCATTCTTCAGGGAGATGGTTGTGCAACAATCCCTTCCCCTCTACATGTGTTTGGTATATTTTTTAAGCCTCCTGATCCTGGACTAGAACCACAGAGTGACCATGTGGGAGTCCAGTGCCTTAACCACCATGCCACCCCCTGACCCTTTACTAAATGAATCTTAAAGTTAGCCTTCAAATACAGAGAGCTTCCTTGTGTCTTTCTAAAAAGTACTTTAAATTAAAAAAATAGGGCCAGCCCCTAGTGTGATGGTTAAGGTGAACTGGATCCTACCTGGCCAACTGTGTGGTTTAAGTTCCATACCGAGTGACTTGAAAAACACACCGGGCATAAGTGCATGGGTGCCCAGAATCCCAAAAGAAGGAGACATAAAGAAGGGATTACAGTGTGACTGTCTCCCTGGGGGGGTGTTTCCTCATTTTCCTTCTCTCTCTGTCTTCTCCAGTGAGTGCATGCACCCCCTGGAAAAATTTTATAAAACAATTTTTTTTAACAGAATATACAAAGAACAGAAAACAAAAAAGAACATGTGGAATCTTTTCACCAGCTTCTACCTAGACTGCTCCATAAGCAGTGTCTTCAAAGAGCAGTTAAATGAAACTAATTGAGAATAATTAAAAAGAGACGAACTATGGAAGCCCCTTGAGGATTTGTGTATCTTAGTATCTGCAGTGCCTAGCTCAACTCTCTTGGTTTAACTCTAACTTCCATGATCTCTTTTTCTCAATCTCTTTTACTACTCAGTCTCTCTCTCTCTCTCTCTTTTTTTTTTTTTTTTGGAGAGGTTTTTGCTATAGGGCACGTGCACTCGCCAGACAGAGAGAGACAGAGAGGCAGAAAGCGAGAAATCCCCCCCCTTGGGGTGGCCATGCTGCAATCCCTTCTCCTCCATTCTCCTCTCGGGATCTTGGGCACGCATGCACACGCGCCTGGTGTGAGTTTTAAGCCACCGGATCTGGGACACAAACCGCGGTCGACTACATGGGAGTCCAGCGACATAGCCATTATGCTAACTGCTGGTCCCCAACTCAGTCTCTCATAATCTACTCATTAGGAATCAAAACAGATGTGAAAGAAATATAAAGAACAGTAAGAAAATATTTTGTGCAACACTCTAGGAATGCCTCTGAAAATATAGAGGAAATTGATGGCTCCTTAGTAGATGGTAACCTACCAAAATTGATCCAAGGGAAGGAAAATCTAAATAAATTAATATCCATAGAAGGAGATTTAAAACATACTTTAAATCTAACATTTGAAAAAGCACCAGGACCAGGTAGCTTTGCATGCGGGTTCTGTCCACCCTTTCATGCAGTGCTACTTCAAGCAGCAAGTTGTAGAACTGTTTGCTACTGGTCTGCAAGGAAATGACTTTGTGCTAGAACATAAATCAACATTTTACTTCCTTCATCTGCAAAGTCTTCCTAAATAAATGAATAAGAGAAGAAAAGAAAAAAGAAACAGCTGCATTAAATAGTATGTTTAGTGACAAAGTTGATTTATGCTTTAGTGCCTGCAACTCACATTTTGAGTAGCATTGCTTTATGAACGGATCATTTCTATGTTATTTAAACTATTTCAGGCTGTAAAATAAAACAACCATAAAAGTCCCTAAAACAGTTTATGAAAGTAGCTAAGTTTTAAAATCTAATTAAAATACTAACAGGAAAAAAAAAAAGAGATGAAAGAGAAGAATTATAGATACTGAAGATGTCACAGGGAAGCAACAGAGTTCTGTAGGAGACTACAATCCAGAAGAGGGAGACCGTCACAAAAACAGAACACTGCCAAGTGCTATGAAGAGGGTAAAGCAGGTAACATGGTGAAAGTGACTGGGCAGTGGGTATCCACCGTAACTACTATAACAGAGACCACCGACTGGTAGCACAGTGGTAATGCAACTGAACCCACACGAGAAGGTCCTGAATTCAGGTTCTGGAAACTCCCAGAGATATCAGGTGCCTATGATCCAGACCAGCTGAGATTGCACGTAGATCACTGTGTGAGGACGCTGTTCAGTTTGTCTTTATCTTCTCTCTCATGGAAGAAATATATAAACTCGGGACCAGCAGATGGTGTCATGGTTATGTCACTAGACTCCCACATAGTTGATCACAGTTCGAGTCCCAGACCTGGTGGCTTAAAGCTCATGCCAGGTGCGTGTGCATGTGTGCCAAAATCCCAAGAGGAGAATGGAGGAGAAGGAATTATGGCATGGTCATCCCTCCCTGGGGGGGTGGGGGCGGATTTCTTGCTTTCTGTCCTTTCTGTCTCTTTCTCTCTCTGTCTCTCTGGTGAGCACACAGACCCTATAGCAAAAATCTCTCTCTTTTTTTTTTTGTTTTGGAGAGATTTTCACTGTAGGGCGCGTGCGCTCGCCAGACAGACAGAGAGAGACATAGAGACAGAAAGCGAGAAATCACCCCCCAGGGGGGATGGTCACGCCACAATCCCTTCTCCTCCATTCTCCTCTCGGGATCTTGGGCACGCACGCACACGCGCCCGGCGTGAGTTTTAAGCCACCAGGTCTGGGACACGAACCGCGGTCGACTACGTGGGAGTCCAGCGACATAGCCATTACGCTAACTGCTGGTTCCCAGCAAAAATCTCTTTTAAAAAAAGAAAGAAAGAAACTTAATTTAAAAAGAAAGAAAGAAATTTAAAAAGATATGCACGCATGCCTGCTACACACACAGACACACACACACACACACACACACACACACACACAGCACCCACAATAGAATTTTGACACCGTGATCCATCCCTAGCCTCAGCCAACACCAGATCATGGGCACATGTGTGCCTGGCATACTCAGAAAGGTGTCTGGGCATGAACCCAGAACCTTTTCATCTGGATTAGCACTGCAGTGTTGTTTTACCTCTGGGCCACTGTCTGACCCTGAGACTGTCCTTTTTGAAGATATAAATTACTACAGTTCAAGTCTCAGCCTCAGTAGTTTGAAATACATGTTGGGGGGAACCAGCAGTTAGCGTAATGGCTATGTCGCTGGACTCCCACGTAGTCGACCGCGGTTCGCGTCCCGGACCCAGTGGCTTAAAACTCACGCCGGGCGCGTGTGCGTGTGTGCCCAAGATCCCGAGAGGAGAATGGAGGAGAAGGGATTGTGGTGTGACCATCCCCCCTGGGAGGTGATTTCTTGCTTTCTGTTTCTATGTCTCTCTCTGTCTGTCTGGCGAACACACGTGCCCTATAGCGAAAAAAACCTCTCCAAAAAAAAAAAAAAAAGAGAAAGAAATACATGTTGGGTATATATATATGTATGCTCCAAAACTCTAAGGAGTTGGAGAAATGGAGGAAAAAAGATTACAATATAACCACAGCCCAATGCAGGCAGTTCTCTCTCTCTCTCTCTCTCTCTCTTGCATACATGCTCTCTCTATTACAGTAATATATATATATATCCATGCTCACTGGCACATGCTTACCAGAGAGAAGATAGAGACAGAGAAAATACTTTTTAAAATAGTAATATATACACTTGGTATAAAATTCCAAAGGTATTAAGCTAGGAGAGGATGCCATTTTAGGGGACAAGGTAGAAATTCCAAATAGGTGATTCAAAACAATTCTGGAGCTTGAGAGATGTAAGAGCTGGACATGTGGGTTAAAACATCTCCCACCCACAGTCTTCAAAGTGTGAGATTCCTGAGGGCCTACCACCAGCACCTAAGGCTCTTGTACTCATGAAAAATGTAAAGTGTTATAGTTTATTACAGTTGTTAAGTTGTTGACAAACATTCATTGTTTTTTGTTTCTTGATGCCAGAAGGTGCATGCAGTTTGAGAGAGAATCCCCTAGTGGGGCCTGGTCAGCTGCAATCCTTTTTCCTTCAGTCTCCCATTCCATTAAGATCCTGGCCATGTGTGTGGGCATCCGGTATGTTTTTGATGCTGACAGGGCAGGGACCCTGGTAGGACTCTGGCTTCTTCTGCATGGCACCTAACTGTTGTGTTGCTGGTTCAGCCCTAATTGCCCTTTTTAAAAAGGATTTTAGGGAATTGTTCTTCCCCAGAGTGAGAGGTCATGTGGACAGGGGATAGAATGATAGCTTTCAGACCTAATCATTGAAACAGAGGCAGAGAAAGAAAGTGAAGAGGACGCACAGGCATCGGATACCTGCTGTGTACCAAGCACCTTTGCTCACGTTCCTTCACTCCATACAGATCTGGAAGCCTCTCTTCTGAACACACACCTTTCTTCACGGGGAGACCCAAACCAAAGCTGCCTTTCACAAGAGCCACAGGAAGAGACACGGTAGTCAACTACTCTTGTGGAATGAGAATGAGGGAAGGCATAAGAGAGGCACAAAGGGATGGGCTAGCCCTTTTCCAGCCCCGGTGTCTCCCACATTGCTACTCACAGTGTTGCCTCTTTGCTGAGGCACCTAAAATTGCCCTTCCAAAACATTTTATTTCATCCTGACAAAGACTCTCTGCCTGATCAAACTTGAGTCACACTCTTCAAAGCCCTCTCCTCAACCAGGCTCCCACCCCATCTTTGGCCTGCCTAGACCAGTCTTAGCAAGAACCCCACTAAGTCAATTTAGCAAGAATCCTATCACCCTTGAGGTCTGATCACTGTGGATCAGTTCCTCATTCCTCACTTTTTTTTTGGAGAGGTTTTTGCTATAGGGTGCATGTGCTCGCCAGACATAGAGACAGAAAGCGAGAAATCACCCCCCAGGGAGGATGGCCACGCCGCAATCCCTTCTCCTCCATTCCCTTCTCGGGATCTTGGGCACGCACGCACACATGCCCGGTGTGAGTTTTAAGCCACCAGGTTCGGGACGTGAACCGCAGTCGACTACGTGGGAGTCCAGCAACATAGCCATTACGCTAACTGCTGGTTCCCATCATTCCCCACTTTTGACATCTTTGATCTGCCTTTAGTTAGACCTGTTAGGTCAGTTTAACAAGAATCCCTCTACCTTTGCAGTGTCCTCCTGGTAATTTTCCACCAACCCCCTCACTCAGTTCCTTGGTTATAAATCTCTGTTTGTCATTGCTGTGTTCATAGTTGAGGCTGATCTTCCTCTCCTATCACATTTGTCTTAAATAAAGTTTTTGTCTGTTTGTTTTACAGTTTTAACAAGTGTCAGAATAGTTTTTCTTTAACATCAGTAGGCTTTGCACCAGGAGACCCTATAATAAGCCTTTGCCATTGTCTTACCTTCAGAATGGCAATTAAGATTATTGTGAAGACTCTTCAGGGGGAAAAAAAAGACCCTTTAGAATAAGAACTGCTTTATTCCTTTTTCTACCACATGATAGGTACTTAAAATAACATTATTGAATTGCACAAATATTCTCATCTGATCCTGATGTAGCCATTAGTGTTTGCCTTTGCCAAGAAGGGCATTGGTTCAGTGTTTACATCATTTGCCCAAGGTTATTTTTGCTAATATGGAGGAGCTAGGATGCAAATTGAGGTCTTTCCTACTTCAAAATGTCCACTGTCTAGAATGTTATAAGGGGAGACTTCCCAAAGAAGGGGAAAAGCGAAAGGCCATAAATGATCAGTAATTTGGTGTTAGCTAATGAACATCTTTCCTTTAGTTGTTTTGTTTTTTTATCTGTATTCCTCCATTCAAAGCTCTCTTTATTGGAAGTCAATAACAAACTTGATTTTGATATAGTTAAAACAGTTTCAGACTAAACAGCCAGAAAGGTTAACAATTAGAGGGAGTTTGCTTCTCTAAATAAGATCTTATTGGTACTAAATTCCAAGTTCAGGCTGATCTGAGACTATGGATCAGCTTCAGGACATTTCTCTGAGAATAAACCAGGCTCCTCTCGGCTCTTACTCCCCACCAAGGTGATAAACACCAGAGATTCGATGTCAGAATCCAAACACCTCCCTACTCCACCCCTACCTTTGCCTGGGCTCCGAATCTTTGCTCCTCCTCTTCCTCTCCCTATTAGGAAAAGACAAACAGTCACTGTTGAAGATGTTCATGGAGTGAACACGGCTCTTCCAGAAGGAAGAGGAGACTCCTTGGCTAGCCTCCAGAACCTGAAGTCAACTGCCCTGGGCTTTCTCCACAAGCACGTTCTCACGTTCTCACCTCTCCTAATGGTATCACAGCTAGGGCATAATTTTCTAAGAGTCAGCTTAAGCACTTCACAAGTTCTTTCAAGTGCAATTGTCTCTGGTGACACCTTTTTTACTCTTTTATCTCTAGCCCCTCCAGCTTTAAAACCTTCTCTAGGAGATAAAAGTACCCCTCTGAAAGCATACCCTTTCCAGTGAAGAAAGCTGAAACCAATCAATCAGACAGCATTATATTGAACTTCTACTAAGTGTTTTCTTAAGTTTTTTAGGTTAATTTTTTTGAATAGATGGTTTATATACATTATAAAAACGCCAAAAGGGGGCCAACTGGTGACATGGAAGTTAAAGCAGCTGGACCGCACATGGCCTACTACTATGTGGTTTGAGTCCTGGATCTGGTGTCTTGAGAAACATGCTGGGTGCATGTGCGTATGTGTCTGATCCAGAGAGGAGAATTGAGAAAGGACTGTGGCATGGCCATGCCCTCTAGGGGGTGCTTTCTCACCTTTTCTCTCTTTCTATTTCTCTGCTTTTCTTCTGTGAATGCACTCACCTTATAGCAAACTAAAACAAACAAAAAATGGCCAAAAGAACAATAAAAAGGTGTGTAGTGAAAATTAAGTCTCCCTTCTATGGCTATACCAATCTGTTACAGATTCAAAAATATTCTGTGCATACTCAAGACCTCTTTTTTCTTTACACAAAGGTCACATAATAAATACCTTGTTTTTCACCAGATATATTTAGGAGATAGATCTAAAGTTCTGGTTGTTTTGTTTTGTTTTGTTTGAGAGGTTTTTTGCTATAGGGCACGTGTGCTCACCAGAAAGAGAGAGACAGAGAGATACAAAGTGAGAAATCACCCCCCAGGGGAGATGGCCATGCTGCAATCCCTTCTCCTCCATTCTCCTCTCGGGATCTTGGGCACGCACGCACATGTGCCCTGCGTGAGTTTAAGCCACCAGGTCTGGGACTCGAACCACAGTGGGCTACATGGGAGTTCAGCATCATAGCCATTATGCTAACTGCTGGTCCCTAGATCTAAAGATTTTTGTGACTGCAGAGCATAGCATTTGGGGATGGACCAGAAGGTTGAACTCTTCCCAAATCACGATGTCAGGTAATACAAGAGGACTTCAAAGCATTTGTGGAAAAAAGGAATTATAAGTACAAGTTTATTTCGGTGCCAAAATTTTTTAAAGTCATGCATAATATGCATTTTATATAACATTTTGAAGACCCTGTGTATATCCCACTGTTTTACACTGGATGTATAGGTACAAAGTAGTTTAGGGAATGCCACTCCAAAATATGTCACTATGGACTTCAAACTGAGGACACTAGGAAACAGCAAATGCAAGGAGTGCTTTTTTCTGAACTTTCTTTATCTGCCTAAAGATAGATTTTTCCAAAAGGAATATAATTGTCACAAATCCCCTCTCCAGGAATCTCATCAACCAGGGAAGATTAACTGTGTCATAAGAAAAGAGACTGGAAGTTACTCCATGACAGATAGATTTTATCTCAAGCTATGATCTAGTCTTCTGAGGGACCATGCATCTTTTCCAAAAATCATTTAATTGCCCCTAAATTGTTTATATACCCTCTCTCCTCTTCCCTAGGAAGAGAATACATATAGTACAAGCTTCTAGATCTTACTAGGTTTTTGGGTTTCCATTTTTCTTTCTTGTGATGCTCTGTGCATGTAATATATTTGTATATCTTTTCTCTGGTTAATCTACCTGCTGTCAGTTTATTTCACAGACTCAATTATTGAACTCTCAGAGAGAAGAGGGAATGTCTTCACTTCCTTACAGACAAAACCAGAAAAACAAAAATGCTTGATTAGAAATCACATCATTAAACAATTGTTTGATTACAAGAGCTCAAAGATAGCTCTAGTGAAAGACTATGCTCTTCTTTTTTCTTTTAAAGAATTATTTATTTACATTTGTTGTTATTATTATTTTTTAATTTGACCAAAGAGACTCAGACAGAGAGAGAAAGGGAAAGTGACAAAGCAAGCCTCCTTCCTGGTCCGGAGCTTGAACTGCAGTCGGCCATGTGGGAGTCCAGTGGCTTAACCACCACATCATCTGCCAGCTCCCCAAAAGACTATGCTCTTCTTGCATCCTTAAAGAAGAGTGTATTTATTTATGTCATGAGAAAGAGAGTGCCTCAACAGGGCCTTGACATTGCAGTCCACCCTCTGCTTTAGCCAGTCCTGGGGCATGGGTATGTGTGTATCCATTGTACACCCGGAGGTCTCCAGACATGAATTATTAACCTTTTTCTGTGGGTCTGCCTTGGAGAGCATTACACTTTACTGCTGGGCCACCATCCAGACCCTCTCCCTGCATTTTATGTGGAACTTTTTCAGGCTAGGGGTAAAGACCTTTATTTAGGAAACTAACATTTTAAGCCCTCATACCCAAGAGGAAGAGAGAGATTTTTCTCATCCTCCTGTTTCAAAGTGATCATTATTTGCAATGACTACCAATTTCCTTTCAGTCTTTACTCTTTTGTTTCCTTATGGGAAGGCTGAGGTAGTGGAGGGTGGGGGCGAAAGTGGGAGCAGATGAAGATAGGAAGGGAAGGTTCCAGGAAGGAAAGCTACTAGTTCGGAAATAAAGGAGGATGGAAGAATGGGGAGGAGCAGATACAGACCCTAATGGTAGGCAGATTCGAGGTAGGGCAGCATGGAGACCAGGAAGGTACTGCCACGCCCTCGTTCTAAAGCAGCTCTGATGACACCTGCTTCCTCAGCTCTTGGTGAGGGGAACCTGGGAAGGAGGTGCTCAGGCATTAAAGGCATGTTTTATTTATTTATTTATTTAAATTTGACCAGAGAGAAACAGAGTGAGTGAGAGAGAGAGAGAGAGAGAGAGAGAGAGAGAAAGAGAGAAAGAAAGCCGCCAGGTCTGGGACTCAAACAGTGGTGGGCCATATGGGTGTCCAGCGCCCTTAACCCCCACGCCACCTGCTGGCCCTGAAAGGTATGTTTTTGGCTGCTCAGAATGGAATGTTCTGGAGACTAGGTTATGTGCTGCTCACTCAGGCCCAGGTCATGTTGTTGTCTTCCTCCTCCCTGGGACAGTAAATTACACTCCAGAAATACCTTATTGTTAGTCCATTTTGTGCTGCTATAACAGAATACCTCAGACTGGGTAATTTATAAAGAACAGAGATTTATTTCTGACAGTTTTGGAGTCTGGGAAGTCCAAGGTCAAGGGGCCAACATTTGGAAAGGCACCATCTCATGGCAGAAGCTGGATGGACAAGAGGGAGAGAAAAAAGGGCTAAACTCATCATTTCATCAGGAGCTTACTCCCGTGATAATGAGCCACTCCTGTGATTTTTTTTTTTTAGAAAGTTTTTTGCTCTAGGGCAAGTGCACTCACCAGAAAGACAGAGAGAGAGACAGAAAGACAGAAAGTGAGAAATCCCCCCCCAGGGGGGATGCCCATGCCACAATCTCTTCTCCTCCATTCTCCTCTCAGGATTTTGGGCACACACGCACACGCCCCCTGTGTGAGTTTTAAGCCACTGGGTCTGGGACTTGAACCACGATGACTACACAGGAGTCTAGCGACATAGCCATTACACCATCTGCTGGTCCCAAGTCACTCCTGTGATTAAGATAACTCTTAACAGCCCCACTTCCCCACTCTTGCACTGGGGATTAAGTTTCCAATACATAAACTTTGGGGACACATTCACACCATAGCAGTTGCCTTGGGTCTTTGTTGTATTGTCTGTCATTTGCTTTAAGATAAACCCGTGTGGGAGTGTGCTGGGTATATGTGCGTTGACTTTTATCTGTACCCTAGTGGAAGCTGGCTACTGTCTTTAATCCAGTGGTCATCTACCTTGACTCATCAGCAATGTTTAAGGCAGTTGCTTACTTCCTCCTTCTTGGGACACTTTCAGTGCCACACACTCCCCAGGTTTCCTGCCACCTTCTTAGCTGCTCTTTCTCCTACCCCTTCACTGGTTTCTGATCTCCCTGACCTTTAAATGTCTTAAGTGTCCCCAGGATCCATCTCATCTTTTTGCTCTCCCTTCTCGTCCTGTCTCATGATCTTAAATACCTCTCTACGTTGATGACTCCCATGTTCATCTATCCTCTCCTCTCAACTGGAAATCCTTCAAGCTAATTGCCTGCCTGGTAACCCTAACATGTCACTGGCCATTCAGAACTGGGTCTCTGATTTGTCCCAAAAAACCTGCTCCTCTTATTCAGAAAAAAAGAAGATAGGAAGGAAGGAAGAAGGAAACTAGAGAAGGAAGAAAGGAAAGAACAATGATGATGAAACATAGCCCTGCCAAGCCATCCTAGAGTCTTTCTCTTTCACTTCTCATCTCAGTCTAAAACCAGAGTCCTTCCAGTAATAGGCTCACAAGTCTGGGTGTGCCTGAACTTAGTTGAGTAAGAGGGGAGAGGAATGTTTGTATACTGCCCCAGACTTCTCAAGGATACAGATATTCGTCAAAGGAATCTAACAATTGAAAAACCATCTTGGCTTAGGTCAGTCACAATAACCTATTCCATTTCAATCCATGACTTTGACAAATATTTATTTATTTATTTATTTATTTAATTTTTTTTTCAGAGGTTTTTGCTATAGGCGTGTGCACTCGCCAGAAAGACAGAGAGAGACAGAGGAACAGAAAGCAAGAAATCATCCCCCAGGGGGGATGGCCACGCTGCAATTCCTTCTCCATTCTCCTCTCGGGATTTTGGGCACGTATGCACATGTGCCTGGCGTGAGTTTAAGCTGACTACTATCTTTAATCCATCTACCTTGACCAGGTCCAGGACTCAAACCACGGTTGACTACATGGGAGTTCAGTGACATAGCCATTACACTAACTGCTGGTCCCAGGACAAATATTTATTTTTTGAAAAAATTATTTTATTTAACTTTATTTATTTAAATTTGACCAGAGAGAGACAGAGTGAGAAAGAGAGAAAGTGAGAAAGCAAGCCGCCAGGTCCAGGATTCAAGGAGTGGTTGGCCACGTGGGAGTCCAGCACCCTTAACCATCGTGCCACCTGCTTGCCCCATCGGTAAGTATTTCTGAGCCACTACCCTGTGCCAGACTCGTTTTTAGGTGCCTGGGATATAGCTGTAAATAAAACAGACATAAACCTCTGGCCTCCTGGGACTACATTGCAAAGACTAACAAGTAAGTTTTATAGTGTTGGAGGGTCAGCACTACAGAGGGAACCCAGGCAGAGTAGATCTGAGAGTAGGGGATGCTTCTGATGCTGGCTGGGGTGTCCAGAACCAGTCTCACTGGGAAAGTGGCATCTGTGTAAAAGACCTGAGGAACCTGAGGAAGTGAGCCAGCAGTGTTTGGGGACAGAATAGCAAGAGCAAGTTACCTGCTCTGCTCCTCTGTGTAGGGACGAAAAAGCAAGGAGAGTGTGCCCGCAGTGGGGTGAGCCAGGTGATGAGGAGCTGAGATCTGAAGGAGCCAGGCTAGTTCAGAATCCTGAAAAGGCCTAGACACAGTGGCAGCACAGGAGTGACAGATACCCTGACACCAGATTTTGCTCTCTAAATTCCATTTGTCCCTAAAGGGAACTAGGGCTTCATTAGATAATCATTGATTTCAGAGCTGGGGCAAGAAATGGACAGTTTTTCATACTAGAAAGAAAGGATTTTTTAAAGATAACTGAGTTGTGTCCAAATGATTTCATTTAGGAGCCAAAATAAAGAGACAAAAGACTACCACTGTTCAAAGAAGGGATAATTTGAGCATCTGCAATGGATTGAAATATACCAAATATGTTAAAATCTGTGAGTGTTTAATTATACCAGAAGGGAAAAAAAAAAAAAAAAAACACCCTCATAGGTCACCTTTATAGGTTGCTAGGGAACCAACTCATTACTCTGAGAACTGGTTTAAAAAGAGAGAATTGAGCATTTGCCTTTTCTGTATGAACTGCATTTCGTGGTAGCTAAATGCTGTGGAGGGAAAGGGTTCTTTTAGAAGCATTCCAGCTAATATGTGAAGGAGGAATGGGAGAACTGGGATACTGCAATTTCGCAATCACTAGAAATAATAGATCTGAGTGATGAGAATAATGACTGTTAAAACAATTAGGGAGGGACCAGCAGATGGGGTAATGGTTACATCACTGGACTCCCATGTAGTCGACTGTGGTTTGAGTCCCGGATCTGGCAGCTTAAACCTCATGCCAAGCGAGTGTGCATGTGTGCCTAAAATCCCGAGAGGAGAATGGAGGAGAAGGGATTGCAGCGTGGCCATCCCCCTGGGGGGTGAGTTCTCACTTTCTGTCTCTCTGTCTCTCTCGGGGGGGAGTACAAGCACCCTATTGCAAAAATCTCTTTCTAAAACAAAAAACTACTAGGGAAAAAAGGCTGATGGAAAACTTCAGAATGGATGACTCAAGCTGGAAATACTAGGGGACATCAACAGTTTTGCGGAAAAATAGAAATAAGGTACAAGTTTATTTTAGTGCAAAAAATGTTTAAGCCCATTCACGGTTTTTTCATAATTGTCATTTTCCACGAACTTTTTGAAGACCTTCTTCTTCTAAACCCACTAATTATCTTAACATCACGAGAGAGGGATACAGCCAGGCATCGTGTGCTCTTGCGCTCTCGGTGTGATGAGTTAGGAAGGTCACGATACCACCTGTGAAGTAACCTTGGCAAAAAAAAAAAAAAATCAAACCAGAATTAATCAAAGCACTGGGTCTGATGGACACTTTCAGGAAACCCAGGGCTTAGGGAACCATGCTGAATGACACCACAGGGTGCAAACAGCAAAATCCAGAACATAGGAAACTCAACAGGAAAAATGACCCAGTTTCTCCAACAAATAAATTAGAAGGAAAAAAGAAAAAAGGACAAGGGAGCTTATAAATTGAAAGAGACCCAGAAGACATATTAACCAACTACAGTGCGTGGGTTGTTTTTAGACACTAATTTAAACAAGTGGGGGTAGAGGGGAGGGCCGGCCCTGTAGCATAGCTGTTAAGCCCTGAGCATATGAAGCTGAATCCTACATGGCTGGCCACGGTATAAATCCTACCAGCTCGAAAACACTGTGTGTGTGTGTGTGTGTGTGTGTGAGAGAGAGAGAGAGAGAGAGACTGTGTATGTGTGAGATAGAAAAAACTATGTGTATGTGTGAGAGAGAGAGAGAGAAACTCTGTGTGTGTGTGAGAGAGAGACTGTGTGTGTGTGAGAGAGAGAGACCAAGACAGAGAGAGACAGAAAGACAGAGTATGTGTGTCCAAAATCCTGACAGGATGAAGAAATGGAGGAAAAAAGATTCCAGTGTGACCATACCCCATTGACGGCGTGCTTCCCCTCTCTCCCTGGAGAGTGCACACACCCTCTGGCAAAAAGACACAGAGAAAGAAGAAAAAGAAGGAAGGAAGAAAAGGGGGGTGGAAGGAAGGAGAGAGGGAAGGAAAAGAAATTATGGAAAAATTGGGGAAAATGTGAACAATGGCAATATTTGCTAATTTTAATATCTTTTTTTTAGAGAGGTTTTTTGCTATAGGGCACATACGCTTGCTGGAGAGACAAAGACAAGAGACAGAAAGTGAGAAGCCACAATCCCTTCTCCTCCATTCTCCTCTCAGGATTTTGAGCACACATGACATACACCCGGCATGAGTTTTAAGCTGCCAGGGCCAGGAGTGGAACCCTGGTCAACTACATGAGAGTCCAGCAATGTAACCATGACACCATCTGCTGGTCCCCACTTTTATTGACTTTTTAAAGTGTTTGTTTGTTTTGCCATAGGGCACGTGCTCTCGCTGGAGAGAGGACAGAGAGACAGAAAATGTGAGAAATCGCTCCTGCATTAGGATGACCACATCTCAATCCCTTCGCCTCCACTTTCTTCTTGGATTTTTGGGCAGGCACCGCATGCACCCACTGTGATTTTTCAAGCCGTTTTCTCCAGACTCAATCTGTGGGCATCTATGTGAGAGTCCAGCACGTTAATTACTACACCACTTCCTGTCCCTCTGTAGTAATTTTTTTTAAAATTCTTATTTTTTACAGATACATCCCCAAATTTATAAATGAAATGATATGAAGTCTAGGATTTATCTAAAAATAATTCAGTGAGGTGGCAGGAAATCGGGGATGGGGAGAGGTGGGAGGATAAGGGGAACTAGATGAAATAAAATTTCCAGGAGTTGATCCTCGCTGAAGCTTAGTGATGGCCCATCCCATTACTTTCTCTGTCCGATATATGTTTTTTTTTTTTTTTGGAGAGGTTTTCGCCATAGGGCGCGTGCGCTCGCCAGACAGAGAGAGACATAGAGACAGAAAGCGAGAAATCACCCCCCAGGGGGGATGGTCACGCCGCAATCCCTTCTCCTCCATTCTCCTCTCGGGATCTTGGGCACGCACGCACACGCGCCCGGCGTGAGTTTTAAGCCACCGGGTCAGGGACGCGAACCGCGATCGACTACATGGGAGTCCAGCGACATAGCCATTACGCTAACTGCTGGTTCCCTCTGTCTGATATATGTTAGAAATGGTCCATAATATAAACATTTAAAAGTGAAGAAGGCAACACTGACCGTATATATAGGAATCATAAGGGAAAGTTTTCTATGGCAAATGGGAATACTAATTCTTATCTCTTAACGACAGGGCCAATAGGTAAGTCACCCTTTAGTACTGTTTTTCCTTCAGTAACTAATAATTTAAGGTAGCCTCTAGAAGAACTCTTTCAGGAAATATATGCTTGTTTTCATGGACAAGAAGATTCAAAAGTTAGGACTTGTCCTGCAGTCTGGTTAGTTGTGGTGTAGGTTATTCTTTCCAGGTGTCCTAGCAACGACCAGGACCAGCCCTTGCTGGAGGATGAACCCTAAGAGGCCTAGAGTGCTTCTGTGTCATCTCCTCCCTCCCTCAGTTCTTCCTGCCTCGTTTATACTGCTGTGCAGCCCCCAGGAATAGGTCTGCTTTGTACAGATGAGCAAGCTGAACACTGCCCGATTCTGGAGCTGTGCCTTTAGTCTGCTAACGCCAGTATGGGCTTCAATCATATTTGATTGTTTTTAAGTTGGTGTTTCCCCAATATTTCTACTACTATCGTTCTCCTTGGAGTAACTTTTCTATCTTCATTAACCAGGATAGCTGACAACTCCCAGGTCTCACTAATTTAACAAATTAAAGTTTTTTTGTTTTTTTTTTTTAATTGCCAGAGGGTATGTGCACTCACCTGAGAGAGAGAGACAGAGAGAGAAAGAGAGAGAGAGAGAAAGCACCCTGCCATTGGGGTGTGGTCACGCTGCAATCCTTTTTCCTCTATTTCTTCATCCTGAGGGAATTTGGGGCACATACGTGTGTGCACATGCACACAAATGCTGGTAGATTTTTGAAGACTCCAGGTCTGAGATTCTAAGTGTGTAGTTGGCCACGTGGAGCCTGGTTCCTTTAACCACTAGGCTATGGGACGGGCACACATATTAAAGGTTTGTTAAGAAGTCCTGTATGGAGGCCAGCAGGTGGCACAGTGGTTAGAGTGCCGGGCTCCAACATGGTTGCCTGTAATTTGAGAACCAGATCTGATAGTTTAAGAATCACGCCGGGAATGTGTATATGCATGCCCAAAATCCCAGGAGGAGAATGGAGAAGAGATTGGGACATGGCCATTCCCCTAGGGTTGATTTCTCACTTTCCTTCCCTCTGTCTCTCTGTGTGTCTCTATGGCAAACACACTCCGCATTAGAGGAAAAAAAAAAAAAAGAGTGTGAGAGTGGAAGAAAAGGGAGACCTAGTCCCTCAATCTTTCAGGTTCCTCCCATCATCACCTCTAAGAAGTATGTCACGGGAACCAGCAGTTAGCGTAATGGCTATGTCGCTGGACTCCCACTCAGTCGACCGTGGTTCGTGTCCCGGACCCGGTGGCTTAAAACTCACGCCGGGCGCGTGTGCGTGCGTGCCCAAGATCCTGGGAGGAGAATGGAGGAGAAGGGATTGCGGCGTGACCATCCCCCCTGGGGGGTGATTTCTCGCTTTCTGTCTCTATGTCTCTCTCTGTCTATCTGGCGAGCGCACACGCCCTATAGTGAAAAAAAAACCCTCTCAAAAAAAAAAAAAAAAAAGTATGTCACTAGGTCTGTTGCAAAAGGGATTAATCATCATAGATCCTTACCAAAACAAAGGATAGAGGCTAGGAAGTACTGTTTCAAAAATGTGCCACCATCCTCCCTATTCTCGCAAGTCAGTTTTCTTTTTTCTTTTTTTTTTTAATGTATAATCGGCGTTTTATTTTTTTCCCCCAGAGGACAGACAGTTCTTCAGTCCTTAAAGACTCGGCTCCTTACATGGGCTTTGGTGGAGGGCGAGGGGCAGCACCCGCAGGTCTAAATAGGGGTGGGGGTGTTTGGTCCTTGCGAGCTTCCCGAGATCGGTTCCTGACTACCTTGCTATGAATGGTGCAACTCACACAGTAATGTATCTTCACATACAGCTTGGGGAGCACATAGGCATCGAAGACACTTGCTTCGGAGATGTCCCTGATGGCTGCAGCCTCTACTATGTTTCAAATGACGAACTTCTTAATAGCCTTGTCCTTGGACATGCATCGGGCGCAGTTCATGCAGCGAATAGGCTGCACAGGGCCACGGCCCTTTTTGGCAGGGCCCTTGTTCCTTCTTTTCTTCGTCATCTCAGAAGCGAGGCCGCGAGACCTCGCAAGTCAGTTTTCACTGCTCACCTGACTGTGCCAGGTCCTCGGCCAGCTCAGGTACTCTAGCTGCACAAGGAAAAGCTACCTTGTATGCCAACCACAGGGGCACAGCAGTAACATTATGCTCAGAGATGCTGAGGCCACACGGGAGGGTCACAGGTTCCTGTTCCCAGTTCTTTCGGGACACCCTGGACATGCACAAGTAAGTACCTGTGACCCTCGCTCACCAAGGTTGGGGGTGGACTGCAGGATGAAGATCCTGTTGGAGGTGTCTGTCTTCTCTGTCTCTCAAACTTTTTTTTTTTAAACAGGTACCTTTTAACCACCCCCCTCCAGAAACTTCCATTTATTTCTCATGAAAGAATTGGAGTAGGCATTTCCAATTCAAGTTTAATAAATGTTCAACAATGTTAAATAAACCATTGGCTTTCTCTTGGAAATGAAAAGTTTTGACAAAATCTCCAGAAACGAAACATGGTAGCTTTTATTCTCAGTTGCGTGTCCGCGATAGTATCATCAACTGAGGGTGTATTCCGACGTTTCCATCCACATTCCTACTTCTAGTCTTGTGTCTCGAATAAATCCCCTAGCAAAATGAAGTTCCTTGAAATCACAGATTATCCTTTATTCCTTTGTAATTCTCCACAGTGTTGAAAATGCTCCTGGTACAGGCAGGAGCCCTCATTAACTGGGGGTGTTGTCACATTCTGTTTTATTTGACTCCACGACTATTAAACCACCAGCTAGCCTTGGTATTAAAAATAGCCCTCATTAATCTTAAGGGATTGTCACCTAACTTTGACATCTGTACATGCTTTCACAGAAGAGCTGTGCGTATAGAAGACAAAGGCGGGATTGAGGCCAGACGTTTCTTTCTTTCTGGGTATTTCTTTGCATAGGTAAAGTCCAGCAATTTCATGTCAATAGTCTCTCCCATCCTCCTTTAGCCTAATTTCATTTTCACCTGAAAAAGTCCAGTGAACTCTGCTGCAAGAAAGGGGCTCTTTCTGCCCATGGCTCTGCGGTGCCTCTGCTTGTGCTGGAGTGCAGCGAGGGGGAGCTTCCCTTTCCTGCCCACGAAAAGAAACGTTTTTCTGTCTTGTCAATTACTGAGGGACCTGGATGGGTTAGTGCTGCTCTATTAATATAAAATGAGATTATTCACCAGCTGTTGTTTCATTGCTTTCAGCAGAGCCATCGAAACGTTTGCAAAATAGCAGAGAGCTCCAGATGGGAGGGGCCATTGTTCAAAATCCAGACCACCCAGCGGGTGCATCAGGTAATGGGCTTCACACTGACCTCTGCGAAATTTGAGAACACTTGAAGGGTGGTGTCACATGATTGGTCTGTGTCACTCAGAAAACCAGGACACTGTTTTATTCTATCCCTCTGACTTCTTCATCATGCCTCCCCTCCTTTTCAGAGAGTACAGATTTCCCTGGAATTCTATTCTAGATTAAATTAAAATTAAAACAAATCCATTTAAAAAGATAACAAATGTCAACTGCTTTACTATAAAATACGTCTTTTGCAGCCCACAACATGACCTGTGTGTTTAATTTTCATAGACTCCTTTTTTTTTTGGGGGGGGGGAGGTTTTTGCTATAGGGCGCGTGCGCTCACCAGACAGACAGAGAGAGACAGAGAGACAGAAAGCGAGAAATCACCCCCCAGGGGGGATGGCCACGCTGCAATCCCTTCTCCTCCATTCTCCTCTCGGGATCTTGGGCACGCATGCACACGCGCCCGGCGTGAGTTTTAAACCACCGGGTCCGGGACACGAACCGCGGTCGGCCATGTGCGAGTCCAGCGACATAGCCATTACGCTAACTGCTGGTCCCCTTTTTCATTTTTTCTTTTTTTTCTTTTTCTTTTTTCTTTTTTCATAGACTCCTAAGACATTGTTCACAATGGGAGGAAGAATGCCTGAGCAAGGTATCTATCCAAAGCAGCAAGCTCCTGAAACTTAAGATCACGAATCACCTGAGCATCTGCTAAAATGTGAATTCTGATTCAGTAGTTCTGGAGAGAGACTCAAGGATCTTATTTCCTTTTTTTTTTTGTTTTTTTTGAGAGGTTTTTGCTATAGGGCATGTGCACTCTCCAGACAGAGACAGAGAGACAGAAAGCGAGAAATCACCCCCCAGGGGGGATGGTCACGCCTCAATCCCTTCTCCTCCATTCTCCTCTTGGGATCTTGGGCACGCACGCACACGCGCCCGGCGTGAGTTTTAAGCCACCGGGTCCGGGACGCGAACCACGGTCGACTATGTGGGAGTCCAGCGACATAGCCATTACGCTAACTGCTGGTTCCCTTATTTCCTTTTCTTTTTTCTTTTAAAAACAACCTTGTGGGACCAGCAGTTAGCGTAATGGCTATGTCGCTGGACTCCCACATAGTCGACCGTGGTTCGCGTCCCGGACCCGGTGGCTTAAAACTCACGCCGGGCGCGTGTGCGTGCGTGCCCAAGATCCCAAGAGGAGAATGGAGGAGAAGGGATTGCGGCGTGGCCATCCCCCCTGGGGGGTGATTTCTCACTTTCTATCTCTCTGTCTCTCTGTCTGTCTGCCGAGCGCATGCGCCCTATAGCAAAAACCTCTCCAAAAACAAAACAAAACAAAACAAAAATCTTTGCTGTAGTTTGGGTGCACGGACCGGAGAAAGAAATAGAGAGACTGAGAAAACACCCATCGAGGTGGATGGCTCTGCAGCAATCTCTTCTCCTCCATTTTCCTCTTGAGATTTTGGGGACACATACATGTATGCTGGGGGTGCTTTCCAAGTCACCAGGTAAGACTTACGCTGTTCAGTAGGTTATGCCACTGGCTGTCCCAAATCTTTGTTTTTAACAAGCAAAGAGGGGCTGGATCTTTGAGTCACATGCGTCTAGACTGAGTGTTGTTCAAGTATTTTCATTTTGCACGTCAAGTTATAGAAAATATAGTTTGAATAGATGATCGGAGTGGCAAACCTCTTCTTAAAACTGAATTCCTGAGGTTGGCAGGTGGCATAGTGGTTAAGGATGTTGGACTCTCACATGGCCAACCGTGGTTTGAGTCCTGGACCTGGTGGTCTGTTTTCTCACTTTCTCTCTCTCTTGCTCTCTCTCTCATACTTTGTCCTCTGGTCAAATTAAATAAATAAATAAACAAATAAATAAAGTTGAATAAAAAATAATTTTTCCTTTTAAAGGAATTATTTACTTAATTTTATTTATTCATTCATTTATTTTTAATTTGACCAGAGAGAGACACAGAGAGAGAGAGAGAGAGAGAGAGAAAGAGAGAAAGCAAGAAAGCAAGTCACCAGGTCCGGGACTTGAACAGCATAGTTGGCCATGTGGGAGCATCCAGCGCCTTCATCATCATGCCACTGGTGGTGCCCATAAAGAATTCTTAAAAAAAAAAAAAAAAAAAGCTGAATTCCGTGGACCAGCAGATGGTGTAATGGTTATATCACTGGACTCCCACGTAGTTGACTACAGTTTGAGTCCTGAACTCGGTTGCTTGAAACTCACACTGGGCGCATGTGCATGCATGCCCAAGACCCCAAGAGGAGAATGGAGGAGGAGGAATTGTGGGATGACCGTCTCCTCTTGGGGGGAGAGGTGATTTCTCACTTCCTGTCTCTCTCGCTGTCTCTCCAGATAGTGCACATGCCCTATAGCAAAAAAATCTCTCTAAATAAATAAATAAATAAACTGAATTCCTTTTTTAATAGAATTATTTTATTTAACTTTATTTACTTAATTTAATTTGACCAGAGAGGGACAGAGTGAGAGAGAGAGGGAGAACTAGAAAGTAAGGTGCCAGGTCTGGGACTTGAACCACAGTCA
Organism: Tupaia belangeri chinensis; assembly: GCF_000334495.1. Lineage (NCBI taxonomy): Eukaryota > Metazoa > Chordata > Mammalia > Scandentia > Tupaiidae > Tupaia > Tupaia belangeri. The sequence continues at coordinate 665,812 of NW_006159479.1, read as the reverse complement.
GTCATATGGGAGTCTGGCGCCCTTAACCACCATGCCTCCTGCTGGCCCCTAAATTCCTTTTTAAAAAAAATAAAAAGTAAAAAATCCTTTGGCCACAGAGAGCATGCACTTGCTAAAGAGCAACAGAGAAAGAGGGAAAGTGAGAAATCACACCCCCCTATGGACATGCCATAATCTTCTCCATTCTCCTCTTGGATTTGGAGTATGCACACATACATGCCCAGCACGTTTTTTGAGCTGTGGGGTCCCAGACTCAAAATAGCTGAATGGGCCATTTGGCATCCAGCGTTTTAACCACCATGCAACCTGCCGGCCCCCAACATTGAATTCCTTGATAGTTTATTACAGAAATATAGTTAAGGGTAGAACATTGTACAGCACCTTTTTTTTTTTTAAGTTTATTTATTTCCTCCATGAGTGAGAGAGAGAATAGGCATCTAAACAGAATCCTCACACTGTGACAATCCACCCCCAACTTCGACCAGCCCCAAGTGATGGGTGCGTGTGCACCCAGCATGTTCAGGAGGGTCTCCGATGCAAACCCAGAACTTTCCTATTTACTGCTATGCCACTGAATGACCTCCTGTGTAGTCTCCATTTAAGAAACTGTTTCTTTCCTTTCCTCTAATGGATAGCTCAATCTCACTACCACTTTTGTTATCTCTTTTTTTAAAATTTTATTCATCATCATTATTATTATTTGAATTTGACCAGGGAGAAATAGAGACCAAAAGAGGGAAACTGAGAAAGCAAGCCACCAGGTCCAGGGCTTGAACCACGGTCGGCCATGTGGGAGTCCAGTGCACTTAACCACCACGCCACCTGCTGGTCCCCCACTTTTGTTATTTCAACTGTCAGCACAGGACACCTTTTCTCTATCTGGATCCAGTACACTAACCTATAACCACTTCTCCTGGGAAATACCATATTGTATTGCTGGGAGTGAATTTCCCAGGCCTCATGGCAGGGAAGATCTGAGTCTACTCTGCCAATTAGGTATTGAGACACCCTGGACAATTTCCTTAACCTCTCTGATCCCTAATTTCTGTACCTAAAAGTATGTGTGTGAGGTCAGCCAGTGGCATGGTGGTTAAGGCATTGGATCTCACATAGTTGACTTTGTGGTTTTAGTCCTAGATCTGGTGGCTTGAAAAACATGCTGAGCACTTGTACATGTGTGCCCAAAATGCCTAGAGGAAAATGGAGAAGAAGGGATTGCAGAGTGGCCATCCCTCACCCCTGCCTTGTTTTTCTCTGAAGAGAGGAGGCACCCTACTGACTTTAAAAAAAAAAAAAAAAAGTGTGTGTATGAGGGAATTAAAATTTAAAAATTCCAATTATAGAAAATAGGACTATAATACTTACTACACAGGATTATTATAAGTTTTAGATAAGATAGTATATGCAAATTACTTCCTTTATTATACCAAGTCACTGCTCCATAAAATACACTTACAGACTAACAAAAGCCTAAAATTCCCATTTACAAAGGTCAAAATGTCTTCCTGCTAACCATGGTAGATGGAAGCCTGGTCCAAGCATTCCCCATCCCCTGCCTTCTCTAATGTGTCTCTGGAATTCGGTTTAGCTCTTTGCTGATGACTTAATGACTCGGAGCTGCTGTTGTGAACATGAGCAACTGTGTTCTCCTGGAACACAGGGATGACCTCAGTCAGGGGCTTTCCTGCTGCACCTGCCCTGACTCCCTCACTCCCCCACCCCACCCCTCCCAGCGCTCCTGCAGCTCTCTGTTCATACTTCCACAATAGCACTGACCACTGTGCAAAAATATCTGTTTACCAGGCTCCTTGGCCTGGGACCCCCTTCCGCAGTAAATGTCTGCTGTTGAATGAAGTCATTCCCAGGCCCTACTTAAAGGCCTGAGTGTCCGGAACTCATCAGCGTGGCTTGTGTGCCTTCATTCAGACCCTTAGAAGTGCCTCCATGTGCTCAGTCAACTGCTGAAAGAACTGCTCTATTTTATCTTTTCAAGATAGCCAGGGACAGAGATTATACTCCTGCTTAGACCCTGTAATGGTTTTCAGTTACTAGAGACCGAGAAGTTGTTTACTCTTCTGATCAATTTTAAACTTACTCTGTCTTTTTTCATTCTTTGTTCTGTTTTCATTGACAGTAGTGAGGTTGGAGCTACAGAGCCCTAGACTCCAATATTGATTTACACTCCAAGCAAGCCATTTGATGACTTCTGTGCTCTGCTGCTCAGCTTCCATATCTGCAAAATGGGGCCATTCTCAGCCTGTGCAATGGCTTTGTGTGTAGAGATGGTAGTGAAGGTATTTTCAGAACTCTTCTTAGGGAGGAGTTTAGATATCTTCTGCTTTGATAATCCTGCCAGGGTTGGGGCAGGAATGAAACTCTAAATGGCCTTCTTGAGTAAATAGATGGCTATTAACTAGACTTGAAAGAGCACGGCCTATTCACAGTTGACCATTTTATCTTGTAGCTCATAGAAGTGCGTAGGATACCAAGCGGCTCCATGTGGCCAAAATTAGTGGCTCCCTTTCCAACAGCCATTCTCTCCTTTCTTTTTATTCTTGCTGCCAGAACCTGCTTTCTAACTCCAGAGACTAAAAATGCCAATACTAGCTTTTATTATTAGTTCATGATCATGTAACCTGACTCCAGAGAGACTGAGCTTAAGAGAGTGTCAAAGACCAAGACAGAGAGACGAGCAACATCACCACTATGTGGAAGGTAAAAGGCCAGTCTCAATCTGAGCTCTCTTGGGATTTGGCATGAATTTAAAGGTAAATCTGAGATGTTTCTGGGAAAGGTGTTCTTTTCTGGTGTTGGAGAGTTGGCAAAGAGTAAGAAGAAATGTTTTTCTTCCTACCTTTAAATGTAGTTAGGTGTGGACATAATTCATCGAGCAATGGCAGCCTTCTTATGACCATGAGGGACAACTCTGAAGATGAAAACCAATATGGTGGAGATGGCAGAGCTTTCTAAAGATAGAAAGCACTTAGGTTGGGTACTTGAAAACATTGTTATGCCCCTCAATTAACCAATCCCCAAATTTATACTCCCTCAAGCAAATAAACCATATTGTTTAAGCTGCATATTTCATTACCTGTTTATTATATACATTCAGCATAAAACTGAGTATCTAAGCCTTGATTGTGGGAAGAGAAGGAAGGGATTTTGATGAGAGCAAAGCGGAAGAGGAAATAAGAGAAAAGTCACTTCTGTTGGGTGTACAGGTTAATGTCTGCTTCATTCCTTTGGGGAAGCTTTGGTCATTTCTATATGACATGAATATGTTTGATGTTCATGAATTGTCCTAGAGAACTTGAAGAAGAGTTGAGATCTACATCAAGAATGGTTCTTGATGACCTGGTTTGGTGTCAAAGTGCAGTGCTGGACTGCAATACTGGAAGCCATGAGGCTGACTGTGGATTCTAATTCCCAACCCGATGGACCTGAAACACACTGAGCATGTGCATGTCCAAGATCCTGATGGTCTGCAAGAAAGGGATCACAGAATGACCAGACCCTGTTGGAGGTACTTCTTTTCCTTCTCTGTCTCTGTCCCTCTCTCTCTCAGACACACACACACACACACACACACACACACACACACCTGCTGTGTCCCATGAATTGAAAAAAAAAAGAGGAGACCAACATATGGCATAGTGGTTACATCCCATATGACCGATGGCAGTTCAAGTCTGGACCCAGCGGTTTGAAAATCACACTGGGCACGTGTGCATGCATGCCCAAGATCCCAGGAAAACAATGGAGATGGAATTTTGGTGTGGCCATCCCACCAGGGAATGATTTCTCACTTCCCTCTCACTGTCTCTATCTGTCTCTCTCTGGTGAGCACAAAAACCTCTTAAAAAATGTTCCCTGAAGAAAACAGAGTCACATTCAAGAATGGACCACACTTCTGGGTTATATTAGAATTAGAAATCATGTCTATCAAGCACTTAGAATGGTATCTGGAATGGAGGACACATGCAATAATGGTAGACGCTATTATTATTGCGTTACCAGGATTATCTTGTCTTCTAATTGATAGCTAGCAAGAAGGCAGAAACTAGATGGCCCTGGGTGGAACTGCATTTGGGACAAAACCAGTACTTGGCCTTGAGAAGAAGCTTGTGACCATGGCTGTATGAAGACAGCAAGGAGCCGAGCACCGACTGACAGCAGCCCCAGCAGAGACACTTTGACTCTCCAGATGGGGTAAAAGGCTGGATCCAGCTGGTAAGATGAAAGCCTGTAATCAGAACAGGCTCAACAGAAGTCGGACTTAATTGTTAGCAGTGGGGTTTCTTGAATTCTTCCTGAATGGCTAAGGATTGGCTGGAGAGCTCAGACTGAGACTGGCCTTTTATCTTCCACATAGTGGTGATGCTGCTCGTCTCTCTGTCTTGGTCTTTGACACTCTCTTAAGCTCAGTCTCTCTGGAGTCAGGTTACTCTCTCTCTCTGTGTATGTTTATGTATTTCTTTATCTTACTTATTCACTCGTAGAAGACCTTAGGTATGAACCTAATTTACCCTGACAGCCATGGGGAGCCCTCAAAACCAGAAACTTTCTTTTCTTTTCTTTTTTTAAAATAATTTATTCATTCATTTATTTTAATTTGACCAGAGAGAGACACACAGAGAGAAGGAAAGTGGGAAAGCAAGCCATAAGTTCCGGGACTCAAATTGTGGTTGGCCATGTCAGAGTGTCCATGCCTTAACCACCATGCTACCTGCTGGTCCCTCTTTTCATTTTTTTAAGCTTTTTTGCCATAGCTCGCTGGAGAAAGACAGAGAGAGGGAAAGTGAGAAATCATCCTCCAGGGAGGATGACCACTCCCCAGTGACTTCTCCATTCTCTTCTTGGGATTTGATGTGATTTTCAAGCCTCCAGGTTCAGGACTTGAACCACAGTTGGCCATGTGGGAATCTAGTGCCTTAACCACCACACCACCTGCTGGCCCTAGGAACTTGTTTTTCAATAGACTGTCAAAGGACATGACATACACCGTAGGGTATAAACTGAGGCTTGAGAGGCCATTGTGCATGTGACCACCTGCTTTCTTGCTCTTTCATTCTGCCATGGAGATAGCAGATCTCATCAAATGGGAACTCTCTTGCTTCCTTGGTTCCCAAACATGATGACATGGGGAGCTGGAGCAGAGCTTGCACTGACGTGATGACAGTGAAGAACACTGGTGATTTCAAGCCTCTGGGAGTTAGTAAGGCATTTATCACTATGGTAAAGCTAGTAAATCTAGACAACCACCCAGGTTGCCACCTCTGAAGAAATTATCCCCTTGTAGGGTCTCTGTAAGGCAGCATCCTCTAAAGAGGGACATGGGCTTGATCCAACCCATGGAACAGAAGGCTAGCCAGGTGGCATGGTGGTTAAAGCAGTTCAATCCCACATGGCGGACTGTGTGGTTTGAATCCTAGATGCTGCAGCTTGAAAAGCACACCAAGTGCATGTACATGCATGCTCAAAAGTCCTGAGAGGAGAATGCAAGAGATGGGATAACAGCATGGCCATCTCCCGAGGGATTCTCTCTCTCTCTCTGTCTCTGTCTATGGTGAGTGCATGTTCTATACAGCAAAAATATTAAAACAAACATGGAAAAGTGAGAAGAGAAGAAAAGGTGAATTTGAAAAATATTAAAGAGGTGTGATGGGGACTTAAGTTCGTGGGACTGTGGGATTAAATTACAAATTTATTTTTAAAAATTTTTGAAATCCATGTGTAGTTTTTCCATAATGTGCATTTTCCATGAACTGTTTGAACACTCAATATTATAATTCTTTCAATCACTAATGATAAGACTTAAGTAAGTTGGCCCTACAACCTTGTAGTTAAGGGAGCCTGATGCTACATGGCCAAATGCGGTTCAAGTTCTGGCCTCAGTGGCTTAAAAAACATGCCAGGCACATGTGCTTGTGTGCCCAAAGTCCCAATAGGATGGGGAAATGGAGAAGGGGTTGCATTATGGCATTGCCCATTAGGGGATACTTTCTCCCCTCTTCTGTCTCTCTGTCTCTCTCAGGAAAACATATACCCACTGGCAATTAAAAAAAAAAAAAAGAAAAGAAAAGAAAGAAAGACTTAAGCAAAGAATGGAGTTTCTTGGTTTGAGGTTGTGCAAAGGTTTAGGACTCAAATGACGTCACTGGAGTTGACTTCCTCTCTCTGTCTTGACTCTACCTTCTTGGTTGGGTTGATATCTGGGTTTCATGAGTGGATTCCAGACCCTTAAATATAATGTCTTTAGCCTCGTGGTTTCCCTGGTTTAAGTCTAGTAGAAAGAGTG
>NW_006159479.1:651679-659483 GCF_000334495.1 Tupaia belangeri chinensis | reverse complement strand
TCTGGCAATGTCTACATCAAGCTCTGCAATTTACTTTGAACAGACTACCTAAGGTCAGAGACCCACCCCGATCCAATCACTGTGGCTGGGTGGAGATGGCAGTGACTGGAGAACAAGGTAGCTTAGTTAGGAATCTTTTTGCTAAAACTCAAACGGGATTTTTTAAGAGGAAATCTATTCATTCTCATAACAACAACAACAACAAAATTGAAAAATACATGGACTAATCCAACTTCAGGCATTGCTTGGTTTAGAGCTAAAATTATGTCACCAGGATTCACCTCTTAACTTTTTTAAATTACTGACAGCTGGGATACATTCTAAAAACCAAGAAGTGGTTTTAATGACAGTAATAGTCTCCAATCAAATGTTTGGGATACCTTGCTTTGATAGATTTTCATAAATAAACATAAGCTATAGATGGTAGTCTTGGTGTATGGTCGTGGCCTGGCGTATAGTAAGGAATCAGTGGTGCTCGCTTCAGCAGCACATGTACTAAAATTGGAACGATAAAGAGAAGATTAGCGTGGCCCCTGCGCAAGGATAACATGCAAATTCGTGAAGCATTCCATATTTTTTAAGAAATGAAAAATTGTTTGTTGATAACACGTATGTTGATGTGCTTGATTGAGCCAACAGACAGTGTATATTGGATGAAAAATTCATTTTGTATACTGTAATAATGTATAGCATATTAATGTTAAAAAATAAAAATAATTAAAAAAAAGAAAAAAAAAGTAAGGAATCAGTGTTCATGAAAGTGCATCGTTGTTTCAGCTGGCAACAGAGGCTAGAGTGTGAAATGAAACCAGATTGCTCAAGCTTAAATTCTGGCTCTTACATGTACTAGCTGTGTGACCTTGGACAAATTATTTAGTCTCTCTCTGCTTCACTTTACTCGTCTGTTAAATGGGAGTCAATATTGTCTGCTTACCGTGTACGGTTGTTAATACATCTGAATCACTGAGAACAGTGCTTACAATGTATTCAGAGCTTAATGAATGTTAACTATTATTATTCTCATTTCTTCTTCTTTTTTTTTTTTTTTTTTTTTTTTTGGAGGGCTTTCTTTTTTGTGGGACTCCAGAGAGACAGAGAGACAGAAAGCGAGGAATCACCCCCTAGGGGGAACAGCCACGCCACAATCCCTTCTCCTCCATTCTCCTCTTGGGATTTTGGGGATGCATGCATGCATGCCTGGCATAAGTTTTAAGCCACCAGATCTGAGACTCCAACTGTGGTCGACTACTTGGGAGTCCAGTGACATAACCATTATGTCATTGCTGGTCCCATTATTCTCATTTCTTCTTTTTTTTTTTTCTGAAAGAATTATTTTATTTATCATTATTATTATTTTTAAATTTGCTACAGGGCATGCATGTTCACCAGAGAGAGACAGAAAGGGGAAAAGCGAGAAAGCAAGCTGCCAGGTCCAGGACTCGAACTGCGATCAGTCATGTGGGAGTCCATTGCCTTAACCACCATGCCACCTGTTGGCCCCCATCATTTTTATTTCTACAGTAAATAAATGACTGATAATAAAGGGCTTTTTAAATTTTTTTTATTTTTGCTCATTCTCGCGGCCTAACTTCTGAGATGAGGAAGAAAAGAAGGAACAAGGGCCATGCCAAAAAGGGCCGCAGCCATGTGCAGCCTATTCGCTGCACAAACTGCGCCCAATGCGTGCCCAGGGACAAAGCTATTAAGTTCATCATCCGAAACATAGTAGAGGCCGCAGCTGTCAGGGATACCTCCGAAGCAAGCGTCTTTGATGCGTATGTGTTCCCCAAGCTGTATGTGAAGCTACATTACTGTGTGAGTTGTGCCGTTCATAGCAAGGTAATCAGGAACCAATCTCGTGAAGCTCGGAAGGGCTAATTTAGACCTGCGGGTGCTGCCCCTCGTCCTCCACCAAAGCCCATGTAAGGAGCCAAGTCTTTAAGGACTGAAGAACTGTCTGTCCTTTGGGAAAAAATAAAACGCCGATTATACATTAAAAAAATAATTTAAAAAAAAGGGCTTTTTTATGTGTTTTTGTTGTTGTTGTTGTTGTTCGTTTTTTATTTTGGGTTGTTTTAGGGTTTATGTGCTTACCAGGGAGAAACCAAGAAGGAAAGTGAGAAATCATTCCCTAGGAGAGATGGTCATGCCACAATCCCTTCTCTTCCTTTCTCCTCTTCAGATTTTGGGCATATATGTACACTCACATAGCACGTTTTTCAAGCTGCTAGGTCCAGGATTTGAACCATGCAACTGGCTATGTGGGATTCAGCTGCCTTAACCACCAAGCCACTGACTTGCCCTTTTAATAAAGGATATTTTTTCACAATTATGACCATTTCATATGGCAGGGGCTATCCCAGTTCAGATTTTCCGCTTTACAGTTAGAGAGTGACTTGAACTGTGTTTGCTGGCATTGTGCATCAGAAAACATTCTTTAAAAAAATTTTTTTTTCTACAGAGATTTTTGCTATAGGGTGCATGTGCTTGCCAGAGAAACAGAGAGAGAGAAAGTGAGAAATCACGCCCTCCCTCCAGGTGTGGGGGGGTGATGGCCATGCTGCAATTCCTTTTCTTTCATTCTCCTCTCAGGATTTGGGGGATGTATGCACACCCACCTGGTCAGAGTTTCAAGCCTCCAGATCCAGGACTCAAACTGCCCTCAGTCATGTGGAGTCCAGCATCTCAACCACTATGCCACCTGCTGACCCTCAGAAAACATTCTTTCATCATTCTGAGGTTTGCCCCTGTTACTCAGATACAGTATACCAAGAGTAATCATTCCCTTTATTTGTACTTCTTTGAAAGAAAGAAAACTTATATAAAACTCAACAAAAGTTCTAGGGAAAGAACAAACTAAATGCTTCTTTAATTAATATGTTTTGCAATCTAGCTTTGCATAGTGAGGATGGAATATTATCCTCTTTATATTTTTAAATCATTTTATTGCATTACCTTGCTGCTGCTCCTTTTTTTTTTAGACGCTTGAGAAACTGATCTGTCCAAGTAAAGTGTGACGTTAACAATTATTTGAATTTCATATCATAATGAGTTGCAGGTTACTCACAGCTTCTTCTTGTTATGTTTGTTCTGGTTGTTTGTGAAGTTGTGGTTGATAAAACACTGGTTCGATGAGTCTGGACTTATCTCGGCTCTAGCTGCTCGCATTTCTGGCTGTAATGTGTCCCTCTGTGAGGGCAACAGGGATTATGCTCTCTGAACACATTATCCAAGCTCTATCTCTCAGCTTTGGATGCTATTACACAAGCTCCATATTGATCTGAAAGAGAGGAGAGTGGGTAGGGCTGCAGAGATGCTTAGATAAATTGTAGTACTTTGGAAAGTGCTGGCATGTGTAATTCCATGGGTTTTATATCCAAGCTAAACTAGGGAGGAAAGTGTAAATTTAGCCTCATTGCTGTTTAGGTCAAACTTAGATAGCTGAGAGACTTCTTGTACAAGTAAAACATTTGCCCAATATGTTTCTGAGTTAAATGTCGTGATGGTTTGGGAATAAGAAATCTTCTGGGTCCATTTATGGGTTTAAACACATACCTGTGTCTAAGATTTCTCTAGGACAATTCAAGTTGTTTTCTTCTATAGAAGTTTCATGTCATAAATGAGGAATAAAAATATGTGAGTATGCTATGATGTTTTCAATTTTAATTTAATATTTTGGGTAGCCAGCAAGTTTTATTGAGTACTCAGGGCATGAGGGAAATATTGATGTCTAATTTGAACTCAAACGCTTACATTTTAATTTGTAAGTATTAATAATAGTTTTATTAAATAATTAAAGTATGTTGGGCATTATATGGACTGCTTTACAGATGTAGATATTTGTATTTTGATTTTATCATTTAATAAACTGAAACTTTGAAAGTTTAGAAACCTACCATGTTTTCAAGTCTAGTAGAAGATGAAGATGGGAATTGAGAAGATGAAAGTCTGTTTGTTGCTAAATCTGTGTTCCTTCTAGAGTAGCCAGAGGACTTTTTGTGAGAATGTTCTATATCTTTTTTTATCTGTATTTAAAAAAAAATATTTATTTATTCATTCATTTATTTTAATTTGACCAGAGAGAGACACAGAGAGAGAGAAAGGGAAAGTGAGAAAGGAAGCCACCAGGCCCGGGACTCAAACCATGGTCAGCCACATGGGAGTGTCCAGCGCCTTAACCACTATGCCACATAGGAGTGTCCAGCGACTTAACCACCATGCCACCTGCTGGTTCCTAGAATGTTCTATATCTTTGTCACTCAATATGATAGCCACAAAATGGTGGTTATCGAGCACTCAAAAGGAAACTAGCATGAATGAAGAATCAATTCTAAGCTTTATTTATTTTTAACTAATTTAAATAACCATGTGTGGGTAGTGGCTTCTGTACTGGACGGCATAGCTGTAGGATATCACATCGTCTGGCCTATTAATGCTTAAGCTATTGTGATCTCTCTCATGCGTAGTATATGCAGGTATCAAGGAGAGGAAGTGTAAAAGAGTAGATAGAAAAAAAAGGTATATTATTTAAACCAAAGTCATCTAAACTGCAGATTTAAAGGGAGATAGACCTCAAAGTAAAAGATGCATAACATTTTAGGTAGGAAAAGCTTCTTTTGGAAAACATTTATCATCTGTTTTACTTGGGGATTATTCATTCATTGACAGTATGGATCAGAAGGGACATGGCTATCCGAAAGGGGGAGAAAAGTGTGCCCAGAACTGTATTGTTATTGCAAGGTATTTCTGTTCTCTAGGCATTTTCCAACCTAGAGAATCATAAATTCCTCAAAGTCAGGACAGAGGAGTAGCAATGGCCAAGAGGCATCTCTTGAGGGGGCAGGGGGATGTAGCTAGAGCTCTTTTGTGGAGCTGGTGTGTGTGGGGGGAGTGGGCAGGATTTGAACATTGTAGCTAGGGGATACTTTCGTTTTCTTAAGGTCTATTCCAGTGTGGAACCAGGTTATGGAAGAGAAGAGGCCCAAACTGCAGTTGGTGAGCTGGCAGTTGGTGGGTGGGCAACCAGCCCTCACCTCCAAGAAGTCAAGACATTTCAATTTGAACCCAAACTTCTAGGTTATTAAAGAGGTGCATTGTCAATGTTGGAAGTTAATTATATTTAATTTTTAAAGCTTGATTTATAACTTTTAAATATTTAGACATGATGTCTGGGCCTTTATTTGCAGTCTTGCCTGGAGACTCTCACATGTTAGGAGTCTTAGGAACTGACAGGTTATATAAAAGTCTCTCTGCTATGAGCTTTGAGCTTCCTTCCCCCTTTCTTAACAGCCACCACACGTTTTGGGTGAGTATGTGTTGTAGTGTCAGTCTTCTCTGATAGACATGAAGCTGCACAGAGGCAGAAACCAGGCTGTCTTGTTTACAAACTCACCCTAGTGATAGTGCAACAACTGACACATTTTCAGTGCACACTAAATATGGCTGAAACTCTAAAACATGTAATGGAAAGACTTTATTCATTTGATGACAGCAAGTAGGGTGAAGAGAGGTGGTATAAGGGAATGAGGTAACCTAGAAAGAGAATACCTGCTAACTTATACCACAGATTCAGGAAGAATCAGCACATTTCTTTTTTGGTCAGATAAGGAATGATTGGCCCAGCCTTGGTGGAACAGGAGATAGCATACTGATCTGCAGAGCTGGAACTCACGTGGCCCACCATGGATTTGGATTCCCACCTGACTTGGGGTGCACATGCTCAATATTCTAACTAGGGAAGGAGATCTCTCACATACTCTGTCTCATAAAAGAGAGAAATTTACTTAAAAAAAAAGAAAGAAATCCTTGACAGGGAAAACGCACTTCTATCTCTTTAAGAACCTAAGGAGCAAATATATTCAAAGTCACACATTACATGGTTTGTTTTCTTTCAATGAGTGATTAGAGAGGCTAGCAGCTAAGTTGCTAGACTCCCCACCGCCGACTGTGGTTCAAGTCCCAGACCCAGTGGCTTGAAAATCACGCCGGAAGCATGTGCCTGTGTGCTCAGGATCCCGAGAGGGGAATGGAGGAGAAGGGACTGAGGCATGGTCATCCTCCTGGGGGTGATTTCTCACTTTCCCTCTCACCGTGTCTGTCTGTCTCCCCCCTCCCCACATACACAAGTGTATGAGCCCTAAGGCAAAAATCTCTTAAAAAAAAAAAAAAGTCATTAGATTAGGATCAGATGTTGCAACCTAAGGCCTGATGTTTTGAAATGACTGAAGACCACCTAAGTCCATTTAAAATGTGAATCATTAAAAATAAACAGAATGGGTCCACCCTGTAGCCTAGTGGTTAAGGGAACTCAATACTGCACTGAGGACCACCCAGTTTGAATTCCTGACCTGGCAGTGCTGGGGACATGTACATGGGTCCCCCAAATCCCAAGAGGATGGAGAAGTGAAGAGAAGGGATCAAGGCATGACCACACCCCATTGGGGAGTGCTTTCTCCTTTCTTTCTGTCTCTCCCTCTGATAATTTGAAAAAAGAAAAGGAAAAAGAAATCTAGCTTTTTTTTTTTTTTAAATTGAAAAACACCAGAGCTCCTGGGAATTCTGGGCCACAGTCCAATTGGGCAACGATGGTCTGAGACCTTTAAACTGGTCTGTGTTTATTAACAAGCCACATCCCATCATTCACAGAATGAATCCCTTGGACATAGCCTGGCCACAGAAGACCCCTGAATTCCTGACTCCTAAACCTTGGGCTCTTTAAGTTCCCTTTGCTTTGAAGACTGTCTTCTTTAATGAACCTTGTGATACATTTCTATTTGATTTCTGTTCATTACATATAACATCCCATATATCTATTTATATCTATCATAGATTCTGAAACGGAATTATTTCAAACTAAAATCAAATACACTGTAAAGCGGCTATTCATTTTATCCATCCAAATTTCCCTTGACCATTTTTTCTATGATCCGAAGGAGACACTAGACAGTCTGCTGGCTAGTGCGTGACTGCTACTCGAAGGCTAAGGTTACTTGATGGCAGCACAAGAAGTGTTGGGGCACTGAAGTGCCGGAACTGCCAGAGAACGGGGTGCAGAACAGAGTTTGAGCGGATGATGAACAAAGCTGGCGATGCTAGAGCGCTAATTTCTTACACAAGTATTTATTAAGTAATCACGACGTGCAAGAAATATTCTGACGCAAGAAACACAGCAGTAAACCAACCAAAATCTCTGCTCTGTTTAATTCTAGTGCGAGAAGCTAGATAACACACCTAAACACGAACAATACAAACATACATATGTACACGTCAGGTGAAAACAAATGCTATTTATAAATCCGAAGCAGAGCAAGAGAACAGCGCCTGAGGGTGGCTGCTATTTGAGGAGACCCCAAAAAAGCGAGAGCAAACCACGCGCAGCCGTCCTTTTCTTAGTTTACTAGCTAAAGGGCGAGGAGCGCTCCCAGGAGGCCCCGCCCCTCTCTCTTGATAGGGCGCAAGGTGCTATCTCCGGAGAAGCCCCTCCCTCTGCCCCGCCCAGAGGCGGGGCTTCGCACCCAGCGCTCCGAGCGCGCCGCGCGAAAAGCCGCGCGCACAAGGATCCCAGCGTTCTCCTCGTGCTCTCTAGGCGTGGGGGATTGCTTCGGTCGGAGCCGGGCATTCTGGGAACTGTAGTTGTCTCCTGCCGCCCCGCGTCTCTGGGGCGGTAAAAGGCGCTCGGTCCGGCTCCATTTCTGGCACATGACTTGCAGCCCCGAGGAGAGGCCTTGCTAGGGGGCGGGGTGGCGGCAGGGTCATCCCGAGAGAACTAACCCGGCACAGCCAGCCGGGCCAGCGTCCAGGCAGG
>NW_006159479.1:649783-651013 GCF_000334495.1 Tupaia belangeri chinensis | reverse complement strand
GCCCGTTCCCCGCGCCTCCCTCCGGCGAGCCGGGCCCAGGCGGGCGGTGGCGGCCCGCAGAGGGGGGTGGGGACCAGCCGGGTAACCGACTTGTTTGAGGGTGGTGGATGGGGGAGGGTAGGATGCGCCAGGACCATTTTTTGCTATCCTTTGGACCAGTCGTGCCGAGCCGTTGCCGCTCGTAGCCCTGCTATTGCTGGCATTTGGGGCGAGCTGGAGGTGGACAATAGTTTACCGTCTATTGTGTCGAGGCTTTGGAAGAGAGGTGGTTCCGACCTCCGCTCATAGGACCTGTTTTCTTAGCCTTCTTGGAGTGGGGGGTGTGCCCAGAATGGTAATTTCTTTGACATGTTTTACAGAAATAAATTGAATGTACAGGTTCGTACGTCCTTGTACGTACCTTCTGCTCCAAGCTGGTAGAATTTCCAAGTGGTAGCAAAACTGGAAACATTCTCTTCGTGGTCACTCAGTTCGTTGCTACTCAGTGTGTTGCCATTGTCTCATTAAGGTGACATTAGCAGGTACTATTTGCAAACTCGGCTTATTGAAGCAGCGCTAGAGGTCTCTCTGCAGCTACTAAAAGCTGTGAAGTGTAATGCACAAACTTCACTGAGACTCTGACCTCTGGATTTGTTAGGAGAAAATGGTTTTAAATGCACAATTTCCCTTATGCTAGATGACATGATTTGCAGTTCTATAATTTTTGCTGGTCACCAATATGATTAAGAAATGTGAATTTTATCAGTTCTTAACGAGGAAAGGTGGTGAGGTAAATATACCAGTTAGCATTCTATTTTGTGGTGAAATATAAACTTGGGCCATTTTTAGGACCTACAAAATTAAATACTAATTGGAGAAAATAGGGAAATATCTGTGGAATTCCCATTTGAGTGAGACAAATAAAGGTCATCCATCTTTTTCCTGGTCGTGGTTAAATTTTCTTTGTGAGAAGTACTTCTAAACAAAAGTGAAACAGAAGTAGGAACAAGAAATTTTGGAATTGCCTATTACTAGTCCACTTGATGACAAGAATTAATTTTGAACTTTTTCCATCAGTAATTTTTCTTTCTTCTTTAAGCCTATCCTTATTTATTATAAAATAAACTTGTGTAGTTTGAAAACTGCTTTGTACAGGAAAACTAGTAATATTCTTTATTCTTATGGCTATTGGTACAGGTTTTTATCATTTTAATTTTTCTTTTTTTGGATAGGATTTTTTTTTTTTTTTTT
>NW_006159479.1:646936-649699 GCF_000334495.1 Tupaia belangeri chinensis | reverse complement strand
CTTCTCCTCCATTCTCCTCTTGGGGTCTTGGGCACACACGCACATGCACCTGGCGTGAGCTTAAACACCGGGTCCAAGACTCGAACTGCAGTGGATTACATGGGAGTCCAGCGACATAGCCATTATGCTAACTGCTGGTTTCTATCATTTTAATCTTTAAAAGTAATTTATTTAACTTTATTTTAAATAAGAGAAGGACACAGTGTGAGAGAGAGAAAGACAGGGAAAGTGAGCAAACAAGCCGCCAGGTCTGGGACTCCAGCTGTTGGTTGGTGGTGTGGGAGTCTAGCACCCTTAACCATGCTACTTGTTAGCCCCCAGTACAGGTTTTAATATTATGATTTGCCTTTGTTATGTTCTCGGACCTCAGTAATAACTTCTAAGAAATCCTGCATATATTAAGTACACACAAATATTGGCTGATGATCAGAAGGGAACCACCAAATTCTAGATAAATGAAAAAGCATGATTACTAAGACATTCAACTGATGCTGGTGACATTACATTTCCCAGAATATCTTAGGATAACAAAGGCATGAAATAGCAGATATTCACAGGGTAGTCCTATGTGGAAGACACTATACTAAGAGCTTCATGGTAACTTATTTAATTTTTAACAACTTTATGAGTTAGGTATGGCATTATCCCCACTTTACATGAGAAAAGAACTTTAGGTGTGGGAACTCAACGGAATGCTTATGTAGCCTGCAGAGGTCACACTGGGTGTGAGCACTCATTCACTAATTGTCCATTGAATGTCTTGGAATGTAAAAGGAGTAAGATTAAGTTTGTACTCCAGGGAGCCTACAGGTGGCTAGGTGGTTAAGGTGCTAGGCTCCCACATGGTGGACTGCAGTTCAAACCCTGGACCTGGTGGCTTGCTTTCTTACTTTCTGTCTCTGGTGAGCATACATACGTTATAGCAAATTAAAAAATAATAATAAAGTTAATAATGAATAAAATTAATAAAGTTTGTACCTCAAGGAGTTTACGGTCCAGCGCAAAGTGATCAATGCAGTGCAATTATATCAGTGTATCAATAAGTATTATAGGTATTCTAAAACTACATGAGAAGATAAGACCCTAACTTGGAGCAGTCATGGGAGATGTTCTGGCCGATTCCTTTTTTGATGAGAGGGACTTATCAGATTCTGAAGGATGAAAGAAAGTTGGCCAGGCAAAGGACAGGAGAAGGGGCAGGGGAAGGGCGGGCCATTGCAGATTCGAGGGAAGAGTAACTGAAGAGTTCTGAGAGAATGTAGTAGGACTGCTGAGGCTGTGAGAGAGAGGGGAGTGCTAGGCATGAGTCTAAAAGGATAGCCTGGGGTCAGCTCTGGTCAAGAGCCTTTTTGGTGAACTTAGACATAAAACCTAGATGCCATGTCTAATTATTTAGCCTAATGCATTACAAACTAGATTACGTTAGAAAAAAAGTACAATATATTTTCATAACTAAGTTGCGATTATCAGGCTGCTTTGAAACAGTGAGATGCACTTCAGTATCACTCCTGTCTTGACATAGGATATTCAAAAAGTAAAGCCTATTATAAATGATATGACCTGCCGACACACAAATAGGATGCTAAGCACAGGAATAAAACACATATTTCTAAAGAAAACAATAGAGTAAAGTTATATCAGGGAATCGTGAATATAGAGGGTTGAAGACAGTCATTTCATAGTCATTGAAGTCAAGAATGGCTTCTCAGGAGAGAAAATAAGAGGTCTTTGGAGAGAAAATAATGAGGTTAGTGAATCTTTTAGGAAGTATACAACGAATTTGAAAGGCATACATGAGATGATAATGAATAAATCCAGGTGAAAAAGAAGAGTGCTTAAATTAGGGAGTAGAGATGAGACTTCCAAGTAGTGTGTTGGTAGTCTGAGAATATGTCTTGTGACATATTCTTAATAGAGGGATCTGAAGGAATTTATTCCAAACCAAAGAGTTAGGATGTGTAAAATGATTAAAGCAACAGAAAAGAGTAACAGAGCAGTAACATCAAGAATTAGTTCTAGGGACCAGCAGATGGCATGATAGTTAAGGTGCTGGACCTCCCACATGGCCAACCACTGTTCACATCCTGGACCTGGTAATTTATCACACCAGGCACATATGTGTGTATGCCTAGAATCCCAAGAGGAGAATGGAGAAGGACTTGTAGCATGACTGTTTCCCCTGGGGGGTGGTGGTGATTTCTCACTATCCCTCTCACTGTCTCTGTGTCTCCTCTCCTACAGTTCCCCCAGTGCATGTATCCTATAGCATAAAACCTAAAAAGAAAACCTGGCTTTCTAGTCTAATGGTTAAGGGAGCTGGATCCCACGTGACTGACTGTAGTTGGAATCCTAGCCCCAGTGGTTCGAAAAACATGCTGGAAATGCCCTAAATCCTAACAGGATGGAGAAGTGGAGGTGAAGGGATTATGCTCTCATGCCCCATTATGGGATGCTTTCTTCTCCTCTCTCTGGCCACCATAAATATTCTCTGGCAATTAAAAATGAAAACAAACCACAAAGAATGAATTCTGTGGCCAGCAGGTGATGTGGTGTTAAGGTGCTGTACTCCTATGTTGCCAACCACATTTAAGCCCTGGACCTGGTGGCTTAAAATTATGCTGGGTACCTATGCGTGCGTGCCCAGAAACTCAAGAGAATGGAGAAGGGATTGTGTAGCTAACTCCCTGCCGGAAGTGATTTTTCACTTTTCCTCTCTCTGTCTCTATCTCTGTCTCTTTCTCTTCAGCAAGCCCTATGGCAAAA
>NW_006159479.1:636108-645062 GCF_000334495.1 Tupaia belangeri chinensis | reverse complement strand
TGGAGAGAAAATAATGAGGTTCGTGAATCTTTTAGGAAGTATACAACGAATTTGAAAGGCATACATGAGATGATAATGAATAAATCCAGGTGAAAAAGAAGAGTGCTTAAATTAGGGAGTAGAGATGAGACTTCCAAGTAGTGTGTTGGTAGTCTGAGAATATGTCTTGTGACATATTCTTAATAGAGGGATCTGAAGGAATTTATTCCAAACCAAAGAGTTAGGATGTGTAAAATGATTAAAGCAACAGAAAAGAGTAACAGAGCAGTAACATCAAGAATTAGTTCTAGGGACCAGCAGATGGCATGATAGTTAAGGTGCTGGACCTCCCACATGGCCAACCACTGTTCACATCCTGGACCTGGTAATTTATCACACCAGGCACATATGTGTGTATGCCTAGAATCCCAAGAGGAGAATGGAGAAGGACTTGTAGCATGACTGTTTCCCCTGGGGGGTGGTGGTGATTTCTCACTATCCCTCTCACTGTCTCTGTGTCTCCTCTCCTACAGTTCCCCCAGTGCATGTATCCTATAGCATAAAACCTAAAAAGAAAACCTGGCTTTCTAGTCTAATGGTTAAGGGAGCTGGATCCCACGTGACTGACTGTAGTTGGAATCCTAGCCCCAGTGGTTCGAAAAACATGCTGGAAATGCCCTAAATCCTAACAGGATGGAGAAGTGGAGGTGAAGGGATTATGCTCTCATGCCCCATTATGGGATGCTTTCTTCTCCTCTCTCTGGCCACCATAAATATTCTCTGGCAATTAAAAATGAAAACAAACCACAAAGAATGAATTCTGTGGCCAGCAGGTGATGTGGTGTTAAGGTGCTGTACTCCTATGTTGCCAACCACATTTAAGCCCTGGACCTGGTGGCTTAAAATTATGCTGGGTACCTATGCGTGCGTGCCCAGAAACTCAAGAGAATGGAGAAGGGATTGTGTAGCTAACTCCCTGCCGGAAGTGATTTTTCACTTTTCCTCTCTCTGTCTCTATCTCTGTCTCTTTCTCTTCAGCAAGCCCTATGGCAAAATAAAAAATCTTCAAAAAAAAAAAAAAAAAAAAGAATTCTGGAAGAACGTGTTGTCATCTGGTCTGCAAGGAGGAATTTTCCGAAAACTTGAGACTGGACATGGCTATCGCCTGGAACAAGGCTTTGTTGATATTTCTCCTTGTCTTCCTCCTTTTATGTATGAAATCACACAGAAAAGGGGTAAAGATTATCCTGAGATACAGGTGGAGGTAGGGGAGGGAGTAGTATCACCAACAGCAATTTGTATCTAAAACTATAATAGAAAGTACATATAAAAAAAATCTTAAGTTTTTATTTGGTCTGGGGTGTGTGTTTCAATTCTAGATCTTTTCATGTAAAGTGTTAATATTTAAAACTTTTCGAATATAGAGAAAAGTACAAAAACTGGGCTGGCTCTGTGGCCTAGTGGTTTAAGGCAGCCAGGTTCCATGAGGCTGACCTCAAGTTCAAATCACAGACCGGCAACACGAGAAACATGCTGGGCATACGTGTGTGAATGCCCAAAATCCCAAAAGGGGGCGGGGGAGATGGAGGAGAAAGGATTGTGGTGTGACCTTTTATCTTTTCCTTCTCTCTCTGGTGGGTGCACGCATCGTCTTGCCCCCCCCCCCCAAAAAAAAAAAAACAAAAGCATAAAACAAACATGCATGTAATAGCTATTCTGGCCATCTTTTTTTCTTGCTCTTACATACCTCAAGGATGCAATATTTTCTCCGTAATAGTACTTAATCATTATTTTGACTTTTTTTTTTTTTTTGGCTATAGGATTCCTGTGGCTCACTGGAGAGAGATGTGGGTAGGTATAGGGGAGATGAGAAAGTACCCCTGGGGGGATAAACATGCTACAGTCCACTCTCCTCCGTACATACATATGCCTGGTGAGTTTTCCAAGCCACTGGATCATGACTTGAACCACGCTGTCCACCATGTGGAATCCAGCCACCTTAACCACCATGCTACTAGCTGGTGGTTACGGAATGTTTACAGTGTACCTGTGCCGAGTACTTTATATAGATTATTTATTTAGTTTTCACAGTAGTACCTATTTCATATCCCTATTTTTACTACTAAGGAAACTTAAGGTCTACAGCTCTTAAATAACTAGACATAAGTAGTAAGATGGTAAATGGCAGGTCCTGGACTTAACGCCAAAGCATTATGACACTTAACACAAGTCGGAACGCTTGCTCACTGTGCTGTGTTCCACCAAGTGAAGTCTGAGACTTGACATGTACAGAGCACATCTGAAGGTAGTGAATGGGGAAGATACTGAAGAAGTCTTAACTTTTTAATGGAAATTTCTATTTTGATACTTTAAAGCCTTGCTAATAAATTTTTTTGACATTCTATTTATCATTTAATTCACTTGCCTTTTTTATCTCTGTCTTGTAAAATTTCCTTTTTATGAGCAAGGGGCCAGTTAGTTGGTTTTTAACTTACATTCTTGTGCCTACCACTTAAACTATGCTTTAGCTTCTAATGCTAGAAATAATATATGAGGTATTAAAGAAGCTTCATAGAAAAACAGAGTTAAAGTATGAGAATGTTATTACAAAAAAAAATTGAACTCCACTCATAACTTTTCGATAATAGACATTTTTTTGAACTTTTCGAAGATTCCCCCTCAAATTTTTCTTACCTTGAAATTCAGTTGACACTCTCAAACTTTTCTTTTATTCTCTAGAATTTCTCTTGATAAGTGGTACTGCCTGCTTGTTTCAGTTTAAAACTATCCTTGATTCCCTTCTTTTTCTTTCCTTCTCCCTTCTCTGTATTACTCATAGGAAGCACCGTCATATTTGTGCCTTTATTACCAACCTTATTACAACTACCCATGGTGTAGACCTTATCATTCTCACCTGTACAGGTGTAATAGTATACCCACTTTTCTTGTCTTCAGCATCTTTTCTTAATCTGTGGGGGGGGTTTTGGTTGCTTGTTTCATTTTTACCAGAGCATGTGCACTCACTGGAGACAAGACAGAGAAAGAAATAGAATATGATGGAAAGAGAGAAGGCACTCCCCCAGGGCATGGTCATGCTGCAACCTCTGTCTCTTCCATCTCTCCCTCTTGTTGAGGTTTTAGGCATGCATGCACACATGCTTGGCATGTTTCTCAAGCTACTGAGTCTGGGATTCAAACCGTGTGGGATCAGCTGTGTGGGATCCTGCTTACTTAACTACTGAGCCATGAGCTGGTCCAGTCTTTCTAAAAAATTTCTGTGGCACTTCTCTGTTTATGATCCTTCCTGTTACCTTCAGGCTAGAAGTCCTTAGCATGCCGCGTGTATTCCCATTAAGACCCTACCTTTTGCACCTTACCTACTACTTTTTCATATTACTCCTTTCGCCAGCCACAATAAAGTATTGGAGGTGGTTGGATAGCCAGTACTGCTTCATGTCTGTGCCTTTGTACATGCTGTTCTACTGTGTGCCTTCTAGGGCTGCCTGTTGAGTGGGACTCACTCTGGCAAACTTCATTCAGTTTTTATATGTATATATATAACAGTACTTCAGTACCATGTCATTGAAGTTCAGAAAAACTCTTCAGAAGTTCTCCCTAAGGCCTTTCCTGACTAATAGCATACATGGTACTAGCAGTCCCTATTCGTTCCCTCCTCTCTGATTCATTTTTTTTTTTAATTACTAGAGGGCATATATGCTCACTGAAGGTGTATGTGTGTGTGTGTGTGTGTGTGTGTGTGTGTGTGTGCGCGCGCGCGCATGTGAGAGAGAGAGGAGAAAGAGAAAGTGACAAAGCACACCTATGGGTAGCCATGCTACAGTTCGTTTTCCTCTTCTCCTTTTAGGATTTTAGGCATGCACACACACATGCCCAGCATGATTTTCAACTGCCATCTGGGGGCTTGAACCACATAGTTGGCCATCTGGGATCCAGCTCCCTTAACCACATGCCATTGACTGGCCACTCTCTGATGCTTTCCTAAGTGAGTTTTCCTTCATCTACTTAGGATGAATTGCAGTGATATACAACAAATTCTGTGTGTATATAGCCATTAAAGTATCCAGCCTCTGTGAAGAAGCCCATTGAGGGTGGGTACTTTGGGTCGCTACTGGCCATTTAGTGAACAGGACATAAAATTTGATAAATTCTAAAAGAGAGATTTTTTGTTATGCTTTAAAAAAACTATATTTGGGAATGAAAGGTATATTATTATTTAAGATATCAATAATTTCTTTCAGTGTTGACTCCATGGCACTGATACAGTTGCTTGTTCCTCCTTTGACAGTGTTCTGCTATAATGTATTCATATTTATGTAATATGAATTAATGCATACTTAAATGGTAAATAGAAGTATGATTCTAGTTAAGGCAAAATTCTATAATGTTTTTTATTGGAGAAGTATTTTGTTGTTGTTGTTGTAGGGCACATGTGCTCACCAGAAAGAGAGAGAGACAGACAGAAAGTGAGAAATCATCCCCCAGGGGAGATGGTCATGCCATAATCCCTTTACCTCCATTCTCCTCTCGGTATCTTGGGCATGCACGCATGCACACACCCCCGGCATGAGTTTAAGCCACTGGGTCTGGGACTTGAACCACTGTCCACTACATGGGAGTCCAGTGACATAGTCATTACGCCAACTGCTGTTCCCTATATTTGCTTTTTTACTAGCATGTTTAGCACTGCCAAGTAATAGCATTTGAAGGAAAGGATCAAAACAATTGAACAGAGAAACCCAGGGGTGTATATGTGCAAGCCCATTCGTCCATATTCTGCCTCTTGGTTCCATTTAACCACATGCTCTGTTTTAAAGGTGCCTATTGCCCTGTACAAACTGGTATGTTTCCTTTTTTCTTTCTCAAGCTTACAGAAAATAAAGTGTTCCAGGAGTCTGTGTTGTCACATAATAGACCCTGAAGTTTTCTTTTTGTGAATTATCTGTTGTCATGGACTTTCCTGGTTCTTCTACCCTTTGGATTACTCTTCAGTTGACTTTGCCAACTCTTCTTCCTACCCTTTGAGATTTTGTCTGTAATTCTTCTTTGTAGACTTTTTCTTGCTTTCATCAGCACCTCCTTTAGCTCTTTTTTATGAAAATTTCAATTGTTTATTAGCCGGGTGATTATTTCATATAATGATCACATATTATGGCTACTGCATATTTGAAACTAAGCTGTTTCGTCAATATGTGTTATCTTTTATATGTCAGAATTATTTTTTTCTTGCCCAGAGAAGTTTATTCTTTTAATACTGGATCTTTTTAAAAAGAAAAAAGTCAAAATAAGGTTAGCATTAGGTTTCTGGTGTGAACCAATCTGATTTGGGGAATGTAATTATCTCATGCTTTCTAACGTGAAGTACTTCTAACTCTAGGGTTGTCTATATCCTGATGACATGACGTTATTTAGAGGTTGTCGGTATAATCTGTGTTTATCTCAATTCTAGTGATACTCATAGAAGAATTAGTTTCAAATTTGTGTTGCCACTTTAGCATTCCCTGGGGGATAATAAGTCCCATGCAGATTTTTTTTTCAATACTGAGACATTAAAATTCCCACTTTATTATTCAATATCTTTTCATTGTTTTTCCCGTTCATTTATTCCAACTATTTTTTAACCAGTCAGTCACTATTTCTCATTTTGCTTGTAAAAAGACTTTACCCATCATGAAATACTTCTCAGACCAATCCAGTTGAGAACACTATACACGTCATCAACAGATAATAAGCCATGTCTGTGTCACACTAATGTCATGCCTCTCTATTGTTCTCTTGCTATCTTTCTCTATCCTCTTCTCTTCACCCCTCATTCCACACTGTCTTATCCTTGTTAAGTATTTTCACTGCTTTTATGTCCTCCAATATTTCGCTCTCTACCAGAGTGTGGGTAGTCAGTATATATTAAGTGGATACATACAATATCTTTCTTTCATAGCATAGCTCACTTCACTCAGCAATAGATCCTCCATATCTGACCATTTTCTATCAATTGCCAGGGTCTTGTTATTTTTTATGGCTGAGTAGTATTCCACAGAGTATATATGCCACACTTTTCCAATCCGTTCATCGGTTTGTGGACATTTAGGTTGGTGCACCTCCTTTAACTTTAACCATCGTTTCAGTGTTGGGGGGGGGTTAAATCTCCTTTAATCATCTGGTAATTATGCACATGAGCATCACTTCAGCTTCTTAAGCTCAAAGTGTTTAAATCCATGCTCC
Organism: Tupaia belangeri chinensis; assembly: GCF_000334495.1. NCBI lineage: Eukaryota > Metazoa > Chordata > Mammalia > Scandentia > Tupaiidae > Tupaia > Tupaia belangeri. The sequence goes on along the minus strand of NW_006159479.1, from coordinate 638,843 downwards.
TTCCACCTTTGTTTTTTTCTTTTTCCTGTTTATGACATCATCATCCTCACTGTGACCTGAATTTGATCCTTGAGAGGCTTCTTGGACTTTCCTCATCTTCTTTATTCAATCAGATGTGGTCATGTAGCTTGAATCTTTGTACTGTCTCTGAATGTTGACTCTGCCTCTATTTTGTCATCTCTAGCATACTTTAGGCTTTATTACTTATCATCTTGTGCATTTAAAAAATTGCCTCCAAAGTGGTATTTTTCCTCCAGTTGATAAGATTTTCAGTGCACCTGATGCCTGATTATTTCACCAGATTCAGCCTTCCTTCTCCTCTTGCACTGACCCTTTAAGCTGTAGCAGCACTGAACTTATATGCTTATACATAATCTGGAATCTTGCCTTCCTCGTCAGTGCTGTTTCTATTCTCAGGGATATTCTGCTGACAGGAATATTCTTCCCTGCCTCTTCCTTGTCTCCTGTTGCATGGCTAATTCTTATCCCTTTAAATACTCAACTCTGGGTTAGGTACTTTCCTTTACTCCTGGAAGAACTTCGAGTATGTCTTTTTCCTTGTAATTATGATAATGTATTGAATTTTGTTTTGTCTGTTTCTCCTACTAGATTGTGAGCTTTTTGAGGATACAGACTATAATATCTCCATTCTGCTACACGTTGAGCAACCCTAATCCACAACTCCGAATTCCAAAATGCTTTGAAATCCAAAATTTTTCAAGGGCATCCCACAATGGCATATTCCACCCCTGACAGGTCAGAGTTAAAATTCCCTAGTACAAAAATGTTGTATAAAATTACCTTTAGGCTAAGTGTGTGAGGTGTATATGAAATATGGATTTAATGTTTGGACTTGGTGTACCATCCCTAAGATATCTTATGGTATATATGCGTGTATTTCAAATTCTGAAAAAAAATCTGGAATTCAAAACACTTCTGGTCCCAATCATTTTGGATAAGGGATACTCAACCTGTAAAGTGATTGAATAAAGTATGCACAAAAATATTCTTTGGATAAATACATCCATACCAAGCACCAGTGGCACAGTGATTTTCCTGAGGTATATTTTTTAACTGAAACTTGTAATCTCTTAGTGCCTTTTCCTACTGCTTCACAAAGAAAATTCAGACTTTTTATTATGACAAAGTATTGGGAAATTAAAGCATATGTATAGTGAATTAGTGATTAAGGCCACAAGTGTTTCGAGACAGCCTTCAAAGACACTTCAGAAAATTCGTGAGCCAGGTGGTAGCACAGTGGACATGCAACTGAACCCACATGGGAAGATCCTGACTTGGCATCCAGGGACCTCCCTGAGTTTGCAGAGCATGTGCATGCCTATGATACAGGCCAGCTGAAACTGGAAGTGGGTTGGGAGCATCAAGACCCTGTTGGGGATCCCCTTCGGTGTCTTTATCTCTCTTATGGAAGAAATAAATGAACTTTTAAAAAAGTTTGTAGAAAAATGGAATCAAAATACAAGTTTATTTTGTAATTGTACTTTAATTCAGATGTCTATTGTTTTGCCTTGTTTCCACTATTAATTGTTCTTTTCAATTAGAGCACAAGCAGGATTAGTTTTTTTTTTTCTCTCATTGGTATGGATGGTGTGCCTTGGGAGGAATGAGTTTCATCTTCAACATTGATCTCTTTTTTGAAAAATTTGCCAAAGGACATGTGGCTTGACAGAGAAACAGATATACCAGGAAACAGAAGAGAGAACTCACCTCTTGGCACTTTCTTGGGATGTGGTTACACTGCAATCCCTTCATTTTTCTATCGTGTTAGGACTTGGGACATGCACACACATGTGCTCAGTGTGTTTTTTCAAGCTTGAACTGGAACTGCATAGTTGGTCACATGGGATTTGGTTCCCTTAACCACCAGGCCAGTGGAGCCAGCCCTGTCTCATCCCTTCCTTTTTTTTCTTTTCTTTACATTTTTAAAAAATAATTTGTTTGTTTGTTTGTTGTGATTTTCAAGACACCAGGTCTGGGTTTCAAACTGCAAAGCTGGCCATGTGGGAATCCTGTACCTTAACCACCACCAGCCCCATCATCCTTTTTTTTTTTTTTTTTTTTAAAGAGGTTTTGCTATAGGGCTGATGTATAGGGATACTATTTTACTTTTTGTAAAATGTTAATTTTACTGTTCTTCCATCCAAATTTCAATGTAAATTTGATGTTTGTTCTTGCTTTAGTTTTACCAGAAGTCATGTTGCTCTGATAGGGGCTCTTTTCGAACCAACATCTTTATCCTTCTTAGTACCTCAAACTACTTCTTGTTCAAACATGTTATTGCAATTTAGTATGAGTTCATTTTAGTGCAAAACATTTTTTAAATTCATGCATAGTATTCTTTTTTGGGGGAGAGGTTTTCACTATAGCGTGCGTGCGCTCACCAGACAGAGAGAGACATAAAGACAGAAAGCGAGAAATCACCCCCCAGGGGGGATGGTCACGCCACAATCCCTTCTCCTCCATTCTCCTCTCGGGATCTTGGGCATGCATGCACACGCGCCTGGCGTGAGTTTTAAGCCACCGGGTCTGGGACGCAAACCACAGTCGACTACATGGGAGTCCAGCGACATAGCCATTACGCTAACTGCTGGTTCCCAGGATTCTCATAATATGCATTTTCAGTTAACTTTTTAAAGGCCTCTTATGAATACTAATTCAAACTAGTAGTTAAGTATCTATTCTCTTATTATATTTATTCTCCTCACTCTGTCCTT
>NW_006159479.1:629340-636084 GCF_000334495.1 Tupaia belangeri chinensis | reverse complement strand
TTAACTTTATTTATTTATTTTATTTGACCAGAGAGAGAAGTGAGAAAGCAAGCCACTAGGTCTGGGACTAGAACCATGGACAGCCATATGGGAGTCCAGCACTCGTAGCCACCACACCACCTGCTGGTCCTCCTCCTTACTCTTATTTAAACATTAAATATTTTTTAAAGAGAAGAAGGTGAAAATACAAATTATAATTCTAAATAAGAAAATCTTGGCATTCAGATAGATTAAGAAATTTTATGGAGAAAGCATATAAACTGATAATTCCTGATTAGGATTATTGTATTATTACATAGTGATAAAAATGGAGATTTACTTTGTCTAATGGTAATAAATTTTCATTGGTTGAAATCTTTCAGTCAAAATAAAAATAACTTAACATGCTTCCTTCTCTTGGACAGAGAAAAGTTATTGTCTGGTACTATAGCTGGTAGCAACAATGTATGTTGAATTCTCTGAACTTTGATTTTGATTAGAATAAAGGAATTGGTACTTGGATGTTAAAAGTTCTATAATAGCTGGACATTTGTTTTTGTTTTCTAAATTTTGTTGTGTAGGGCTAATAGAAACATTTTTGTGTATCCTATTCAGCTTTGAAACTTTGGAAAAGTGGAATATCTGAAAGACTTGGAGCTAAATGAATTCAAATTCGAAATATAGAAGGAAGAAGTATAGGGACCAGCAGTTAGCATAATGGCTATGTCACTGGACTCCCACGTAGTCAACCGCGTGGTTTGAGTCCCGGACCCGGTGGCTTAAAACTAAAGCCGGGCGCGTGTGCGTGCGTGCCCAAGATCCCGAGAGGAGAATGGAGGAGAAGGGATTGCGGTATGGCCATTCCCCCGGGTGCTGATTTCTTGCTTTCTGTCTCTGTCTCTCTCGGTCTGTCTGGTGAGCGCATGCGCCCTATAGCAAAAACCTCTCCAAAAAAAAAAGAAGGAAGAAGTATATACGTGGACTACAGACTGAGATTTTGTTGTAGTGCTAAGAGTATTGTCACTGAAATTGACTCACTCTCAGCTTCAGATTGAACAAACATTGGTTATACAGACTACATTTTCAGTATTTGTGGAGCAGAGGGAAATAAAAATGAATGAAACACGGGACCAGTAGTGTTTGTTGGCTTGTGTTTCTTAGAAGCTGTGCTGTGAGACCACAGGGAATGACTGGGTTTGATTCCCAGTCTACCTTAAAGCCTGCCTTGTTAGGGTGTGCCTGTGATCCTAGGTACTTGGGGAGGCCAGCATGGGAGAATCAGGAGCTTGTGGCTGGCCTGGGAAACATAGCAAAACTATCAAAAAAAGATCAGAGTGTGGTGGAGTATGCATGTAGTTCCAGCTGGGAGGCTTGGCCAGACCCTGTCTTTTAAAAACAAAAGTAAAGTTGGTCAGCCCTCTGTGTGAAGCAGCTAGGTGGCACGGTGTTTCAGTTGGTTGGATCCTACTTGGCTGACTGCGTGGTTTGAGTTCTGAACCCAGTGGCTTGAAAAACACAATGGGGGCATGTGCGTGCATGCCCAAAATCCTGAGAAGAGAATGATGGAGAAAGGATTGTGGTGTGGCCATTCCACTCCCCCCCTAACCCATGCAGGGGGTCGGTGGTGATTTCTCTTTCTTTCTTTCACACAAGTACACATGCCCTATAGGAAACTAAAAACAAAACAAAACAAAAAGAATGAAACAGATCTCTATATTCAAAAGGGATTTAATACACTCAGGTAATAAGATAGCTCTAGGACACAGTATAATAATTTAAATTTAATAAAAAGTAAAGGTGGTTTGGGAACAGAGGAGAGAAATTGGTATGATTTGGGACATCTTCGTAGTGGAAATGACATGAACTGAACCTTGATTGTTTCATGGTTTGACTAAGATGTGTAGGTTAGGATGGACGAAAAAAATAATTTTTTTTCCTTTGGTTAGTTGACTTGTGACAGTGTACAGCCATGTGGATGACGTTTCCTCTAGTTTGTCTCCTAGGGCATTAGCTTCAAAGTATTAGGTGCAGTCAACGGGAGACTGGGGTGGTAGAGCCCATGTAGCCTTGCCCCTTTATTTCCATATGCTGTGTCAGTTTTCTCTTTGTGTACCATCATAAAGAGATAAGGAAACAAATTAGTTTAACTTAGTAAATATTTATTTCCTGATAATAGGCATATAGTATTTTGCTTAGTTTTTTTAAAAAAATTCAGAATATTTTCATAACAACACATTTTAAAATGGTAGTGTTAGTTATCGATGCAGTTTTCTACCGTTTTAAACATCTCCATGTAGTGATGAGGAGAGAACACCAGGTTTTTCACTTTTAAGTTTTTGTGTTTGTGAATATGATGGCATTAAGTAAGGACATGATATGTTTGTGGTCATTGCTAAACTTTAGTTATAATGTGAACAGAATATCCCTCCTTCTGCTTTTCCTTTGGTAAGTCCTAGACCTGTTTCAGAGAAAACTATGTATATTGTTCCTAACAGTGCAGGTAGTTGAGAGGCAGGGAGTCTGGATAAATCTGCTTAGAGTAAGGACAGCATTGAGAGGAGATTCAGAGCTCCCTTTGAGTAGAAGAGAAACTCAGTTTGATGTTCTGAATTTACAACCCAGAGGAAACCAGGCAGCTGCGCTCGCAGGCCTGGACATTACTCAGGAGACTATGACTGTTGCCAAGTGCAGATTCTAAGGATTGGGGCTCATGTAGCTTGACTTTTTAATTGATCATAGGGAAGAGGGGCTAGAATTTCAGTTAACTTATGTCAGAGAAAGGGAGGGACTAAGGTGACTGTAGGAAATGGATAGTTTGGTGCTGTAGGCTTTCAGAATATGGTTTTTTTTTTTTTTTTCATTTTTTTCAGCAAGGTAGGGGATATCTGGTGCTGCGTGTGTTTTAGAGATCTTCAGAAAAGATTGCACACCTTCCCATTCTTCTTGTTTAGTTCTTTTGCCTAGGAGACTTTTAACGGTGTTAATTTGGATTCATAATAGTACTACAAAGTCATTCTTACATGCACTACTCACCATTTATTCCCAATTATTGGAACTTAAAATGAACAAATACATTAAAATAGGTATCATAGAAACATAATTATAAGTTTTATTTGTAACCCTCTAGAAGGTTGGTTTGTTAACTACTTTTTTTGGGGAGAGGTTTTTGCTGTTGGGTGTGTGCACTTGCCAGAAAGACAGAGACAGAGAGCAGAGAGACAGAAAGTGAGAAATCACCCCTCCAGGGAGGATGGCCACGCCGCAATCCCATCTCCTCCATTCTTCTCTCAGGATCTTGGGCATGCACACACGTACGTGCTCAGCGTGAGTTGATGCTGCCGGGTCTGGGACTCAAACTGCGGTCAACTACATGAAAGTCCAGTGACATAGCCATTATGCCAGCTGCTGAGCCCAACTAGTTACAGATTTTTATCTTTTTTTTTTTTTTTTTTTTTTGAGAGATTTTTGCTTTAGGGCATGTGCGCTCACCAGAAAGAGAGAGACAGAGAGATAGAAAGCGAGAAGTCATCCCCCAGGGGGATGGCCACGCCACAATCCCTTCTCCTCCATTCTCCTCTCGGGATCTTGGGCACACACGCACTTGTGCCTGGCATGAGTTTTAAGCCACCGTGTCCGGGATGTGACCCTCGGTTGACTACATGAGAGTCCAGCGACATAGCCACTACGCTAACTGCTGGTCCCAGTTACAAATTTTTAAAAAGTGAATTTTTTTTTTTTTGGGAGAGATTTTCACTGTAGGGCGCATGCGCTTGCCAGACAGACAGAGAGAGACATAGAGACAGAAAGCGAGAAATCACCCCCCAGGGGGGATGGTCACGCCGCACTCCCTTCTCCTCCATTCTCCTCTTGGGATCTTGGGCACGCACGCACACGTGCCCGGCGTGAGTTTTAAGCCACCGGGTCCAGGACACGAACCGCGGTCGACTACGTGGGAGTCTAGCGACATAGCCATTACGCTAACTGCTGGTTCCCAAAAGTGAATTTTTATCAACTGTCTCAGTGCTGTTAAGCAAGCAGATTGGAAGTGTACTGTACAGTATTAATAGGAGAAAAAATTAGAATAATATTAGTAACTATATATCATAGAAAAATATTTGAAACAACTTAGGAAGGATTGTAAGTAATTTGAGTACTTCTTGTAAAATAATGAACATTTTTTTTTCTGGAGAAGTTTTTGCTATAGGGCGCAAGTGCTCACCAGAAAGAGAGAGACAGAGACAGAAAGCAAGAAATCACTCCCTAGGGGAGATGGCCACTTCGCAATCCCTTGTCGTCTATTCTTCTCTTGGAATTTTGGGCATGCACGCACACATACCTGGTATGAATTTAAGCCACCGGGTCTGGGACTCGAACCGTGGTCAACTACACGGAAGACCAGCAATGTAGCCATTATGCCATTTGCCGGTACCAAATAATGAACATTTTTACACATAGGTGTTTTTAGTCTGATGAATTTTGACATTACCCTTGCAACCACCGTCACAATCAATACGTATGTATTTCTGTGTCCCCAAAAAGAACCCATGTCCTGTTGCAGAGACTTTTTCCTTTCTCTTTAGCTAAGTCAAATACATATTAGTCTGCTTTCTGTCATTATAGATTCATTTGCCTTTTCCAGAATTTCATATAAATGTGATCCTAATACATAATTCTTTGTGTCTGGCTTTTTTTGTTGTTTTGTTTAATATAATATGAATATTATAATGAGCCTGGGGTTCATTCTTTTTAATCGCCAACTCGTTCTATTGTATGAATATGCCACACTATGTTTATCCATTCACCTGTTAGACATTTGGATTGCTTCCAATTTTTGGCAGTTATGAGTAAAACAGCTATAGATATTTGTGCATTTCTGTGTGTTTTGTTTTTTTACCTCATAAGTACCTAGGAGTAGACTGACTAGATCATATGATAAATGTGTATTTAACTTTATAAGAAATTTGAAATTCTTTTCCAAAGTTGTTTTTCATTTTTCATTTCTACCGATAGCGAGTTCCAGCTGTTCCATATCCTCATAAGTACTTTGTGTTGCTGGACTTTTAAATTTTTGTCATTTTATTGAGTGTGTAGTAGAATCTTATTATGATTTTCTGTTTTTCTTTTTAATTTGCCAGAAGACGTGTACATTCACCAGAGACAGACAGAAACAGAGAGCAAGAAAGAACCCTCACAGAGTATGGTCATGCTGTATCTCCTCATTTCTCCCTCCTTTTGGGATTTTAGGCATGCATGCCCAGATGCCTGGGATTCAAGTCCATGGATCCCAGACTCAACGTATGGTCAGCCATATGGGATCTGGCAGCTTCAATCACCAGGCCACCCCTTTTAAGGTTTTCCTTTCTTTCTTTCTTCCTTTCTTTTTTAAGGGGTTTTTGCCTCAGGGCAGCTGTGCTCACAGGAGGGGTGGGAGCAGGTGGGAGACAGAGGCAGTGAGAGGGAACATGAGAAATCACCCACCCTAGGGTAGATGGCCATGCCTCAGTCCCTTCTCCTCTATTCTCTAGATCTTGGGCTTGTACACACATGCACCTAGTTTGATTTTTTTTTTTTAGATTTTTGCTATAGGGCGTGTGGGCTGCTTGGAGAGATGGAGAGACAGAATACAAGAAATAACTCCCCAGGGAGATGGCCACATTGCAATCCCATCTCCTCTTGGGATTTTAGGCACACATGCCTAGGTATCTGGCTTGAGTTTTAAATCACCAGGTCTGGCACTTGAACTGTGGTTGATAATGTGGAAGTCCAGCAATGTAACCATTACGCCATCTGTTAATCTCTCCCTAGCATGATTTTTAAGCGACCCAGTTTAGGGTTCGAACTGTGGTTGGCCATGTGGGAGTCCAGCGACATAACTGCTACACCATTGGCTGGTCTCCTTATTAAGGTTTCAATTTGTATTCTGATGACTAACAGTATCTGCCCCTCTCCCCCAAACATGTTTATTTTAGGCTAGTTATATATCTTCAGGTAGTGTCTGTTTAAATTTTTTTTTCCTTTTAAAAAAGTGGGTTGGTTTCAGCCCAGGGCTTACTGGTTAACGGAGCCAGATCTCACATGGCCAGCTGCACAGTTTGAATCCTGGCTTGGAACTAATTTGAAGTGTATGTATATACATGCATGCCCCAAATTCTTTTTTTTTCTGGAGAGGTTTTTGCTATAGGGTGCCTGTACTCACCAGACAGAGAGAGATAGAGAGACAAAGTAAGAAATCCCCCCCTGGGGTGATGGCCACACCCCAGTCCCTTCTCCAGTCTCCTCTCAGGATCTTTTTTTTTTTTTTTTTGGAGAGGTTTTTTTGCTATAGGGCGCGTGCCCTCGCCAGACAGACAGAGAGACAGAAAGCGAGAAATCACCCCCCAGGGGGGATGGCCATGCTGCAGTCCCCTCTCCTCCATTCTCCTCTCGGGATCTTGGGCATGCATGCACACGCGCCCGGCGTGAGTTTTAAGCCACTGGGTCTGGGACTCGAACCGCAGTCGACTACATGGGAGTCCAGCGACATAGCCATTACGCTAACTGCTGGTCCTTCCTCTCAGGATCTTGGGTGTGTACGCACATGCGTTCGGCATGAGTTTTAAGCCACTGGGTCTGGGACTCGAACCGCAGTCGACTACATGGGAGTCCAGCGACATAGCCATTACGCTAACTGCTGGTCCCATGCATGCCCCAAATTCTGACAAAGTGGAGAAATGGAGAAGGGATTGCAGGAATATTGTGACCATATTCTGTTGAGGGGTTCTTTCT
>NW_006159479.1:613221-629309 GCF_000334495.1 Tupaia belangeri chinensis | reverse complement strand
TTCCCTCTCTCTGTCTTTCTGGCAAGTACACATGCCCTCTAGCAAACAAAGAAACAAGCAGGAAGAAAGCTCCTTTCTTTTGATTAAATTATAATGTTTTTCCAATAAGTTCTTAGTTTTTATGTATTTGAATTGTGAATATTTTCTCTCAAGCTGTTTTTGTTTGCCTTTTTTTTAAAGAATTATTTTATTGCACTTTATTTATTTATTTATTTAATTTTAATTTGATCAAAAAAGGATAGAGAGAGAGAGAGGGAAAGTGAGAAACCACGCTGCCAGCTCCAGGACTTGAACTGTGTTCAGCTATGTGGGAGTCCAGTGCCCTTAACCACCACACCACCTGCTGGCCCCCCTTTTTATTTTCTTAAGCATGTCTTTTGAGGAGCAGTTTTTCACTTATAAAAAAAAGATAGAGACAGACTGATACATGAAATGACCAGTGGAAAATAAGATAGATATGAAAAATAGAGGCAGGTTGGGACATTTGGCAGGATCTCACAACTCTGTGACCAACCAGTGGGCAGAATGTGTCTTTAGGTTCACTCAGAATTCAGTTTTAAACCTGGGCTTTTGCAGTGTTGCACAGCACTTACGCATATGCCACCGTGGCTGGGCCTAGTTTTTCACTTTGGAAGTCTAGTTTTTCGGTTATTCTCTTATGGCTCATGCTTTCTGTGTTTTATCTAAGAAATAATAAGTAGCCAAAGTTTCTTTTTTTTTTTTTAAATTTTAAATCATGATATTGTGCATAGAAGAGAAGGAGAGAAGAAGGGAAGGACTCTGCAGTTTTCTGTTATGTTACGATCACCTTTCCTAGACTGCCAGCCCTGCAGGATTCTGGGCCCGTAGAAGTCACATACCTGCTATAGTTTGAGACCTGACCCAGTCAGCCTAAAAGAAGGACCTCAGGGACTGGCAGGTGGTGTGGTGGTTAAGGATGCTGGATTCCCACATGGCAGACCACACTGGATTCCCACAAATCACAGACCTGGCGGCTTGCTTTCTCAGTTTCCTTCTCTTTCTGTCCCTCTCTGGTAAAATTGAAATAAATAAATAAAGTTAAAATAATTCTTAAAAAAAAAAAAAAGAAGCACCTCAAAATCAGGAACTTAAAAGCCCACTAAATTTAAGCAAGTAGAAAGAGAAGTGCAAACTAAACTTAAAACATGCTGAAAGGGGACCAGCAGATGGCATAATGATTACGTAGCTGGATTCCCAGACGACTGACCACGATTCAAGCCCCAGACCTGACAGCTTGAAACTCGAGCCGGGCATGTATGCATGTGTGCCCAAAATCCTGAAAGGAGAATGGATTACAGTGTGGCCATCCTCACTGCAGGGATGATTTCTTGCTTTGTCTTTTTGGCAAGCACACACGCCTTATAGCAAAAATTTCTCTCTTTAAAAAAAAAAAAAGAAATGCTGAAAGAAGAAAGAAAAAAGTATAAAAGGAAATAAATGAAATAGAGAATAAAAACAGTAGAGAACAGTCAATGAAACCAAAAGTTGATTCCTTGGAAATAGCAATAAAATTGACAACTCTTTCCCTAGACTGAAAAAAGAGAGACAACTCAAATTACTGAATTCAGTAATGAACAAAGGAAAATTACTACCAACTTCATAAAAATAAAATGGATATTAAGGGAATACTATGAACAGTTGTATGCCAGCAAATATGAAAGTTAGATGAAATGGAAAAATTCCTAAAAAAGATAAAAATGACCAGAACTGACTCAAGAAGAAATAGGAAATCTGAATACACCTGTAATAAGCAAGGAAATTTAATCCATAGTCAAGAAACTTTTCGTAAGGAAAAGCTTAAGTCATAAGGCTTTACTGGTAAATTCTACCAAATGTTTATTTATTTAAATTGCCAGAGGGCATGTGCATTCACCAGAGAGAGACAGGGAGAGAGAGAAAGAGAAAGAGAAAAACACCCCCTAAAAAGGATGTGGTCCATTTCTCCATTTTCTCAGGATTCTGGGCATGCAAACACATGCCTGGCGTGTTTTTCAAGCCACTGGGGTCAGGATTCAAACTGTGGTTGGCCTTGTGCTGACTCCCTTAACTCTTAGGCGGTAGGGCCAGCTCACTACCAAATGTTTAAAGGAGAATTAACATCAGTGGTTTGGTCCTTCAAAACTCTTCCCTCCCCCCACCAAAAAAAAAAGAATAAGAGGGAACACTGTGTAATTTAACTGAGCTTAGCCCTCTCTTATTACCAAACCAGACATGCATCACAAGGGAAGAAAGCTATAGACCATTATCTCATAAGAACATAGACACAAATATCCTCATCTGAGTGGTTATAGACTGAATGCAGCAACACAAGGATTATCCATCATTATCAAGTGAAATTTATCCCTAGAATAAAAGGCTAGTTCAACATTTGAAAATCAACCAACATAACATGCCATATTAATAGAATAAAGGACAAAACCCAAATTACTATCTCAATAGATATGGAAAAAGCATTTGACAACATCCCAGTACCAGTACCCTTTCATGATAGAAACATTCAAACTAGGAATGGATCCTCTTCAAACTCCCTTGATAAAGATAAAGAATGTCTATGAAAAATCCATAGCTAACACATTAATGGTGAAATATGGACAGTTTTCCTCTAAGGAGTAAGACATATTCATTGTTGATCTTCCTATTCCGCATAGTATTAGAGGTTCTACAGAACCTTTAATAGGCAAGAAAAAGAAGTAAAACATAACCAGATTGGAAATAGTAAAACTATTTTTATTTGTAGATAACACAATCTACATTCCAAGGAATCCACTAAAAGCTATTAGAACTAATAAGTGAGTTCAACAAAGTGGCAGGGTATAAGGTCAGTATATAAAAAATCATTTGTTTTTCGGGACTAGCAGATTGTGTAATGGTATGTCACTGGACTCCCAAGTGGCAGACCGCAGTTCGAGTCCTGGGCCTGGAAGCTTGAAACTGACACTGGGTGTGTGTGCATGTGTGCGAAAAATCCCAAGAGATGAATGGAGAAGAAATTGCAATGTGGCCATCCCCCGGGTGGGGAAGTTTCTTGCTATCTGTCTCCATCTTACTCTTTCTCTCTGACTAGCACACACACCCTATAGCAAAAATCTTTCTTTAAAAAAAAATCACTTGTTTTTCAATGTACTAGTAATAGACCATCTGAAAATAAAAAAAGAGTTTCAAGGCCAGCAAGTGGCATGGTGGTTAAGGTGCCGGACTTTCACATGACCAACCATAGTTTGAGTCCTGGACCTGGAGGCTTGCTTTCTTACTTTCCCTTTCTGTCTCTTCCTAGTATTTTTATATACTGACCGTATACCCTGCCACAATCATTTGCTACACATGCCCTGTAGCAAATGAGAAATATTAAATCATCATAATAATAGATAAAATTAAATTTTAAAAAATTTGATTACAGTAACATTACAAAGAATGGAGTACTCAGGAATAAACTTAACAAAAGAACTAAGTATAAGATCTGTACACCGAAAACTACAGCTTTTTTTTCCTTCTTCATTGAAAGAAAATTAAGATCTAAATAAGTGAAAAGACACTTCATGTTCATGGATCGGAAAAGTTAATGTTATTAGGCTGTTCCCCAGCTACCAGTTCAATATAGTTCCTATAATATTGAAGCTGACTTGCTTTTTTACTTTTTTTTGGTATTCTTTTCTGCTCTTTTTCTCTTTCTTCTTTCTGCTCTTGCAGATATTGACAAGTTGATTTTAAAGCTTAAAATGGAATTGCAAAGGACCCTAAGTAACCAAAGCAATCTTGAGAAAGAAGAACAAAGTTGAAGGATTCATATTCAGCAATTTCAAAACTTCCTTTAAGGTTAACAGTAATCAAGACTGTGTGGTACTAGGCCAGCAGTGGCATGGTGGTTAAGGTGGCTGGATCCCATGTATCTGACTGTGCAGTTTAAGGCTGGAACCTGGCAGCTTGAAAAATACTCCTAGTGCATATGCATGTGTCACCAAAATCCTGAGAGAAGAGTGGAGAATGGATTGCAGTGTTGCCGACCCCCGTGGAGGGTACTTTCTCACTCCCCATCTTCCTTTCTTTCTGGTGAGTGCAAGTGCCCTATGGCAAAATAAAAAAAAAAAAAATAGACTGATACAAGCATAAGGTTAAATATATGATATATTGACCAATGGAATAAAATTAAGAGTCTAGAAATAAACTCACATTTGCAGTCAGTGTTTTTTGTAAGTCAGTTGCTTTTCTTCTTTTTTTTTTTTTTTTTGAAGGCTTCTGCTATAGGGCATATGGGTTTGCCAGAGAGAGGGCAAGTGAGAAATTGTTCCCCGGGGGGATGGCCATGTCATGATCCAGTCTCCTGGGATTTGGGGCACACATGCACATGCACCTGGCATGAGTCTTAAGCTGCCAGATCTAGGACTTGAACCGCTGTTGACCATGTGGGGGTCCAGCTTCCCAACCATCATGCCACCTGCTAGCCCCAGTCAGTTGCTTTTCAACAAGTGTGGCAGAACAATGCAACAGGGAAAGTATAGCCTTTATCACAAATGAGACAACTGGATACCTATATACAAAAGAAAAGTGAACTTCTAACTTGCACCATATGCAAAAAGTAACTCATAATTAACCAAAGACCCATATATAAAAACTACAACTATTAAACTCTCAGAAGAAAACAGTGCTTGCTGACCGGAAAGAGGGAAAGTGAGAAATCACCCCCCAGGGGATGGCCACGCTGCAGTCTCTTCTCTATTCTCCTTCTGGGATCTTGGGCGGTACGTCCAGCAACGTAACTGCTACACCAGCTGCTGGTTCCTCAGCAGTGATGTGTTTTTTTGTTTTTGGTTTTTTTTTGAGAGGTTTTTGCTGAAGGGTGTGTGCGCTTGCCAGAAAGGCAGAGAGATACAGAAAGCGAGGTATCACCTCCTGGGGGGATGGCCATGCTGCAATCCCTTCTCCTCTTGGGATCTTGGGCATGCACGCATACGTGCCCGGCGTGAGTTTAAGCCACTGGGTCTGGGACGCAAACCACTATTGATTATGTGGGAGTCCAGCGACATAGCCATTATGCCAACTGCTGGTCCCAAGGAGTGATTTTTTTTTTTTTTAGTAGAAAATTAAAAGCACAGATGACCAGGGCCAGCACATGGCTGGTGGTTAGGGGCACTGGACTCCCACATGACCAACCAAAGTTCGAGTCCCAGAGCCTGGCAGCTTGCTTGCTTGCTCGCTCGCTCTCGCTCTCTTTCCTTGTCACTGGTCAAATCTAAATTAATAAAGTTAAAAACACACACACACACATAGTGACCAAAGAAAATTTAGATAAATTGGACTTCATAAAATTAAAATCTTTTGTACTTCAAAAGACTATCATCAAGAAAAATGGGAAAGTAACAATAAATAGAAAATATTTGCAAATCATAAATCTGATAAGGGACTTACATCCAGAATTTATAAAGAACTACAACTCAATGATACTTAAAAATGGACAGTCTTGAATAGACCATTCCCAAAAGAAAGTATGTAAATGATCAAGCACATGAAAAACTGCCCAACATTAAATGCAAATCAAATGAGATACCACTTTACACATACCAGGATGACTCAAATCAAGTAGATAGTAAGCATTAGGAAGGAATATTGAAATTAGAACCCTCATATACTTCTGGTGGGATTGTGCAGCCACCTAGGAAAATAGTTTGGTAGTTCTTCAAGGTGTTAATCAGAGTTGCCATATCACTTAGCAGTTTTATTCCTAGGTATATTATACTGAAGACATATGAAAAGATACATACATAAATGTTCATAGTAGCTGTATCATAATATTACAACATGGAAACAATCCAGTGACCAGCATCCGAAGAGTAAGTACGGGAAATATGGGATGTCTCTATACAATGGACATTTAAAAAAATTATTTATTTATTTTAATTTCATTTGTTATTATTATTTTTAATTTGACCATACAGAGAACGAAAGGGAGACAACAAGGTCAGGTCCACGGCCGAATTGCAGTCAGCCATGTGGGAATTCAAAACCTTTAACTACCACTCCACCTGCTGGCCCTGTAATGGAATGTTATTCAGCAACAGAAAGAAGTAAAGTATTGATGAATACATACCACAATGTCGATAAATCTCAGGACAGTGAAGATAAATCTCAGAAACATTATGCTAGTGAGAAAGCCAGACTAAAAGTCCACCTTTTATATTATTTCATTTGTATGGGCAGTGAAATCCATAAATACAAAGTAGACTAGTGCTTGCCAGAGATTGTGAGGTAGGAGTATGAGAAGTGAATGCTAAAGGTTATTTGTGTGTGTGTGTGTGTGTGTGTGTGTGTATGACTGTTCTGCAACTTAGTGTACTAACAACCACTGAATTTTGTGAATTTTGTGGTACATGAAATATATCTGAATAAGGCTGTTACTAAAAGAAAAAGGTAAATTATACTTAATAGTAGCACAAAGTACCTTATGAAAGCATTTCCAGAATGGAAGCGTTTATTTATAAGTAAGAGTAATTTATACTTCTGGTTTCCAATAATGGTGCAGTAATGTAGAATTGTCATCCTATACATAACAGTGATAAGATCTGGATGAAGTATATTAATTTCTTTTTAAATATAAAGGTATCGAAGAATCATCGAAAGCATGCAGAAACTGGAAGAGAGCCTGTCCTTAAAACATAACCTATCTGGTGAAATTCATGAGTTGATGGGATTTTGTCTGGGGGCACTCCATAATCCTCTTGTTACTTGGTGCAGAATACCACAGCCTTATGGCTGTATGTATATAAGAGCACAGAGATCTAGGCGAACAAAACAGCCAGAAATTTAGGTGGGAAATCTTGGAAGAGAGGGAGTTTTTACAAAGGCAGTGAGTCCAAAAATTTGCATAGAAAGTTTGCCGGGGACCAGTGAATGGCATAATGGTTACATTGCTGGACTCCCACGTAGTCAACTGCAGTTCGAGTCCTGAACCTGGCAGCTTAAAACTCACGCTGGAACTGTGTGCGTCCTTGTGTGCCTGCGTGTGCACGTGCCCAAATTCCCAGAGGAGAATGGAAGAAAAGGGATTGCGGCGTGGCCTTTCCTCTGGGAATGATTTCTCGCTTTCTGTCTCTCTCTCCAGTGAGCACATGTGCCCTATACCAAAAATCTCTCTAATTTGCCCAAATACTTGGCAGTGTGTAGTACTATGCATTCAGTGGTGGTGTGTGTGCAACTGCACTCATGGTGCTCATGCTGGGTCCTTAAACTTATGTTCAGTAGTGGAACATGAACTCTGAAGAGATTTGATTAATAAATTGTAATCTCTAGTGAGAAAGCTAATAAATAAATAGGCAAACCTTAAAAAGCCAGTAGAAGAATTAAATGGAATACTTAACAAAAATTTCGATTGGCCCAAAAGAAGGTAGGTGGGTGAGAACAGAGAAACAAAAAACAAATGAGAAGATAGAAAACAAAAATAGCACAAGAAAATGCTTGTTTCAACTTTATTAGTAGTTACATTATTTATCAGTGGACTGAAATACCCCAATTAAAAGGCAGAGATTTTGTCAGACTGGATTAAGAGGTGAGATCAAATTATGTATTGTCCAAGAGAGCACGATTTTTAAAAAATTATTTAATTTTATTTATTCATTCATTCATTTTAATTTGACCAGTAAGAGACGCAGAGAGAGAAGAGAAGGAAAGTGAGAAAGCATGCCACCAGGTCCGGGACTCGAACCTCGGTTGGCGATGTGGGAATCTCCAGCACTATAACCACCATGCCACCTGCTGGTCCCCAAGAGCACGATTTTAAATACAGAGATGCAAACAGTTTGAAAGTAGAACGATGAAAAAAGATAGTGGTTTGTACATTTTGTACCTTGATACATGTGTGTATTGCTGTTGGTACTCACATTGGATGTAGTGAATTAGTGAGGTACAAGTTTGAATAAATTATTTGGTATGGGTACACCTCAATTTTACAGTAAGTCAGTCCTATTTTGTAAATGTTCATTACAGACCTGTTATGAAAGGTGCTTTCACCGTACTGCCCAAGGAGATAAATTGTGGTGTCATCATTTCTTTCTTTGAGAAAAAGATTTTGCCTGAGGATGTGTGCACTTCTCAGAGAGAGACTAAGAGAGAGATGGGGAGAGAAAGCATCCTCCCCACCATGGGGAATGGTCATGCCACAATCCCTTTTCTATTTCCTTTCTTTATTTCTCTTCCTTTCAGGATTTTGAGCATGAGTGCACATGCACCTGGTGTGCTTTCCAGGCCACAAGGTCCAGGACTAACTGGATGGTGGATCATGTGGGATTCACTTCCCTTAAACACCCAACCATAAGCTGGCCAGGTATTATCTTTTATGTTTTTTTTTTTTTTTTTTTTTTTTTTTTTGCCATAGGGCATGTGCCAGAGAGAGGGAAAGTAAGAAATCATCCCCCAGAGGGGATGGCCATGTCATAAACCATTCTCCTGCATTCTGCTCTCAGGATTTTGGGTACACATGCACACATGTGCATGTGCTTGGCATAATTTTCAAGCAAGCAGGTCTGGGACTCGAATTGCAGTCAGCCATGTGGGAGTCCAACGTCTAAGCCACCACATCACCTGATGGCCCTGGTGTCATCTTTTCCTAAATGAGGACTCTGGGATTTGGAGAGGTTAAGTAATATGTTCAGGATGACAAAGCTACTTGGTGGCAGAGTCACTTGTGCTTTCCATTGCATCACTCTATGGCTTTAATTCCTTAGAAGATACACAGGATATTATTTTTTGTAGTTTGGATCACTTTTTATTTATGAAGATTTATTTTTTTAAAAAGCTGTAGTGAAATATTAACATATAGCAAACTACATATTTAAAGTAAGCAGTTTGATACATTTGACACATGTACACTCCTGAAACTGTCATCATAATCAAGATAGTGAAAATACTAATAATATATAACATTCTCTTTTTTCTCACTTGATAGGCATTCTTCTTGCATAAATAATTTTGTGGAACTACTTTAAAAAATCTTAAAATTCTTGAGATACGAAGACCTGTTTTAGAATCATTTTGTAGGGCAAATTAAGGATACAGTGAGATTTTTCACTTTTTAAAAAGAATCTCATATTAGAATTGTTTATAAAGTGATAAATCTCCCTCTTTAATTTCTAAAAATTCTAATTGCTCTGTAGGAATGTGGATATGATGGAGTTTCTGTCTGGAGTGGAATTAAAATCAGTTTTGTTTTTTTTTTTTTGAGGAGTTGAAACAAACTTTAATTATTTTAATTTTAGTTTTGCTCTTAAACTCCTGTCCCCTGCTAAATTTTTACAGCTTTAATTAGCAGACCAATGGGATTTGGTAGAAAAGGAAAATTGGATGTTTCTTTTTCATTCTTAATTTCCACACTAGACAAGACCGTATTTGGCTCAAAATAGTTTTGTCTTCCAGAAATGATACCATTTAATATAATTTACAAATAAATTTAATATAATTTCTGGTATTTAGATTTTAAAACATTTGGTTTTTAATTACAATTTTGGAGAGGCTCAAAGTTTCAAATTTTGGATAGTCTCACTAGCATAGGAAGAAGATAGAGAAGTCTGTCCCAGGCTCCTAATCCACAGTTGTAAATTACACTAGAAAATAAATCTACAGGTAATGTGCAGACACCAGATAAGTCAGTTTTAAGTCTGATAAGAAATTCAGTAATAGAGATATCTGAGAAAGGCTATAAATATTTCTTAAATGAGTCAATCATTTTAAGAAGAATTCAAAAAAAAGTAAAAAAAGGTACTACCAGAGACACTTCAGCTCTGGAGAGAGATCTGGGCTAATGTCTTTTTTTTTTTTTTTTTTTTTTTTTTTTTAGAATTTTTCACTATAGGGCGCGTGCGCTCGCCAGACAGACAGAGAGAGACATAGAGACAGAAAGCGAGAAATCACCCCCCAGGGGGGATGGTCACGCCGCAATCCCTTCTCCTCCATTCTCCTCTCGGGATCTTGGGCACGCACGCACACGCGCCCAGCGTGAGTTTTAAGCCACCGGGTCCGGGACACGAACCGCGGTCGACTACGTGGGAGTCCAGCGACATAGCCATTACGCTAACTGCTGGTTCCCTGGGCTAATGTCTTAAGCTGCTTAGATTTTCAAGTTCATAGGACTTGTAGAATACACTAGAATCCATTTACTTACAGGTATAGCCATTTACTTAAAAGATGCTAGCTAAATAGTGAACTAAGTTGAAAGAATGATTCAAATCTGACATCTGAAGTTTTGTGTCTATATTGGCAAGTCTGTAGACAAAAAAGTAGATTAATGGTTATATAAGACTGATAAAGAGGGAATGGGTAGAATGGTAATGACTGCTGAAGTTTACAAGGTTGTATACCATGAAAAATTGAATTATACACTTCAAATGAGTGGATTGTATGGTAAGTGAATTGTATCTCAAAGCTGTTATAACAAAAAATGTTTCTAATTTGATATATTGATTAATTGCAACTTCATATATACATCTTAGCAAAAAGTTATGTCATGGCACAATTTTAGAATTCATTAGAAAACAAATCTTAATCATCCGAATTTGTTAGTATGCAGTTGGTAATTTAAGGGGAATAGATTCACACTGCAATCCTTTCTTCTCCATTCTCCTCCTGGGATTTTGGGCATGTATGCACATGTGCCTGGCATGATTCTCAAGCCAGCAGGTACAGGATTCAAACCACAGTCAGCCATTTGGAATCTAGCACTTTACCCACTCCCACCTGCTGGCCCCTAGAACAATCTTTTAACTAGGGAAACCTGGAAAGATCGCAGGCATTGAGGGCTTAATTGAGATTAGAGACCCATAGTGGAGGTAAAATAGTTTTGTCTTTCTTGCAGCATTTAGCAGTCTAGCTTTTGGAGTAAGAGTTATTAAAAGGGACCCAGGGTTAATTTTTTGACAGGGAAACAAGGTAGAAATATAGGGACAGAGATATTGGAGTATGAAGACTATGTAAAAAGGAAGCAAGTACAGGAAGGGGTTGATTGGATGAAAATCAAGGAGTTAAGAGATTCAAGTAATCTGTGGATCTAGGTCAGTCTGTTGAGTGGCACATTAATAGGAAATTGTTCAGTGCCTTAAATTGGATCTAGGGAGAATTCTTAAAATGTTCCTGCTATGGACAGGGGCTCCCCACAGTAAGACAGCCGTCTACAGTAGTGTAAAATATTGAACATTTCAAAGTTTTTGATGAAATCTGAAAACATCCAAAATTTATCCTAATCAGACTTACAGATCTGTAGCTAATTCTTGATGAAAGAGTTGCCATAGGATCTTGAGTCATGGCAAAACTGAAATTTAGGGAAAAAAACAAAGAGCATTAATGTATGCCTGCCCAGTCGTTTGAACTGATTTATTTAAAGCATGTTGAACACAGGAGGGATGTTGTGAGGACTTGGTTTGGAGAAGAAAATGGAGGCAGCTGCCAAAGCCTTCGATAATTATAAGAGTATCCGAAATGAGAATTGCCACAAGGTGGAATGATTGGATGGTGTGTTTTCCACAACTCAACGGAAGTGGTATAGACATAGAATAGACATTGATCTTGACACGTGGAATACAAGAGTATGAGTAGTGTTCATTAACAATGATGATGCAGATAGCTAATGTTTATTGATGACTTTCTTTGTGTATGCCAGGGACACCTCCTTTAATAAACCACTCAGCATGACTTTGATTCATTTGTCTCAGTAACCCTATAAGACATTAACTTCATTTTATAGATAAAGAAACTGAGGTAGAGAGGCACTGATAAAATTCCCAAAATATCATGAAAGTTTACACTTGGGGGATTCAAACTGACCAGGCTGAATCCAGAGCAGATTTTCCAATTACTTCATTGTGCCATCAAGGGTAGTACACTAATTTGTGCAGTTATGTATGTACTTGGCATGTGTTCAGTAATTTACATGGTTTATAGTTATCTTAGAGGAAAACTGTACAGTAGGATTTTGATACTTTCTCATTTTGTGGTGACCAAGTTTTTATATATTTTATATAAGCATTAATCTAGAGCACTGGTCCTTAAAAGTGTGGTTCATGGACTAGCAACATAAAACATTGACATCATCCAATATTTTGTAGAAATACAATTTTTTTAAAAAAAATTTGATACACAGAGCATATGTGAGAGAGAGAGACAGTAAGAGAGAGAAACTGAGAAAGCAAGCCACCAGGTTTGGGACTCGAACCATGGTAGACCATGTAGGGAGTACAACACCTTAACCACCACACTACCTGCTGGCCCTAGAAATATGAATTTTTGCCTTGCCCCAAACCTGCTGCTGGAGGAACTCTGGGAATGGAGCCCAGCAGTTATTTCAACAAACCAGGCTGTTGTGATACATGCTCAAGTTTGACAACAGTGCAAAGTGTAGTGTGGAAAGGTGAATGGGAGTTTGAAGTAGACACTGGAGTGGTACTGAGATTGTCAGTGTTTTTAGGATCGCATTCTGATCATTCATATTTGGCAGGAAATTATTTGCATTTATTTATACTTTACTTGACTACAATTTAGTATGTTGACACTGGGCACAAGTGGTAGCCCACATATTAATGGATTGTAATTTGATGACTCAAAATGCCTGGTGGTCCATTAGTACTGTTATTTTCTTTCCTTTAAAAAAATATTTGTATAGGACCAGCAGTTGGTGTAATGGCTATGTCACTGGACTCCCATGTAGTTGTCCGTGGTTCGAGTCCTGGACCCTGTGGCTTAAACCCAAGCTGGGTGCGTGTGTGTGCGTACCCAAGATCCCGAGAGGAGACTGGAGGGGAAGGGATTGCAGCGTGGCCATCCACCTCTGGGGGGAGGGGGTGATTTCTCGCTTTCTTTCTCTCTTTGTTTGTCTTTCTGGCGAGCGCATGCACCCTATAGCAAAATCCTCTCCAAAAAAAAAAAACTGTATGATATATGGTTATACAAATATAGGTATCATAGGTACACATTTTAAAGCAATAACAAAACATATCCACGGGTCCAAAACTAGAATATTGCCAGTACCCTGAAAAGCTATCCTCTTTCCTATTCTATTTTTTATTCTGAAATATATAGGTTAATTTTGCTTGTTTTAAAGTAATATGAACAGTTTTTTATTTACTTTGTCCATCTATAATTATATCTGAATTCATTAATTTAGCTATGGTTCATTCATCTTCATTGCTCAGGAGTAATTGTTGTACTCCAAAATTCATTTTCCTGTTAATGAAGATTTGAGTTGATTTCAACATTTTTGTTTTTGTTCCTTGCTATTACAAATCAGTGATTCTAAGAAAATGCTTGTGTATTATATATTTCATGGTTCATACTTGCAAGAGTTTCTGTAGAATTTATGTCTTGGAGTGTAATTGCAGTGTCTTAGAAAATTATACAACTTTGGGACCAGCAGTTAGCGTAATAGATATGTTGCTGGACTCTCATGCAGTGGACTGCAGTTTGAGTCCTGGACCCGGTGGCTTAAACTAACACCAGACAATTGTGCGTGCATGCCCAAAGATCCCGAGAGGAGAATGGAGGAGAAGGGATTGCCGCGTGGCCATCCCCCCTGGGGGGTGATTTCTCGCTTTCTGTCTCTCTGTCTTTGTCTTTCTGGCAAGTGCACGTGCCCTATAGCAAAAACTTCTCAAGAAAAAAAATTATACAACTTTACCAGATTTCACCAAGTCGTCTGAAAATGATGTACCAACTGACAATTCACTAGTTGTTTTACATTTTTATGAGCATTGGGTGAAGTTAGTGAGATTGACTACCTTTTCATGTAAGCTGTTAATTGCTTTATGTTCTGTGAGATTCCTATTCTTCCTACCTAATTTTCTATTCTTTTTTAATTAACATATTATAATCATACATATTTATAGGATGCAGTGTGATTTTTTTTTTTTTCTGTCATAGGGTGTGTGTGCTCACCAGAGAAAGAGAGAAAAAGTGAGATGTCACCCCTGGGGGCGCAGGTATGGCCCACACCACAATCCCTTCTTCATTCTCCTTGGGATTTGGGGCACACATCTACATGTACCTGATGTGATTTTCAAGCTTCCAGCTCCATGACTCGAACCATGGATGGCCATGTGGGAATCCAGTCCCTTAACTACCATACTACCTGCTGGTTCATATAGTTAGTATATTATCTGAATCACTTGTCATTACTTTGTATTGGAACATTCAAAGTCTTTTATAGCTATTCTGAGATATGTAGTGAATTGTTAACTATATTCATTTTACCATACTTTATAGCATTTCTCTTGCGTGCCTCTAATTTTTCTTTTTTTTTTGAGAGGTTTTTGCTATAGGGCATGTGGGCTCGCTTGCCAGAAAGAGAGAGACAGAGTGACAGCGAGAAATCACCCCCCCAGGGGGCATGGCCACACCGCTATCCCTTCTCCTCCATTCTCCTCTTGAGATCATGGGCACGCATGCACACGTGTCCGACGTGAGTTTAAGCCACCGGGTCCAGGACTCTTAACTGTGGTCGACTATGTGGGAGTCCAGCGACACAGCCATAAAGCTAACTGCTGATCCCTAATTTTGCTTTCTTAAAACAACATCTCTCTAGCCTCCCTTTCCCTATTCTTCCTAGCAGCTAGTAGTCATTCTTCTAGTCTACTTCTATAAGGTCATCCTTTTTCAGTTTCTTCATATGAGTAAGAACATGTGGTGTGTCCCCTTCCGTGCCTGGCTTCACTTAACACCTTCTGTGCCTGGCTAACTTCACTTAACATAATGTCCTCCAGACTTGCCCATTTTACTGTAGGTGAAAGGATTTCATTCTTCTTTATGACTGAGTAGTACTTCACTGTATTTGTGTTTTTTTGTGTGTGTGCGTACACTTATAGCACAGTTTCTTTATTATGTTATCTGTTGATGGACACCTAGGTTGATTCCATAGCTTCTTTATTTTATTTTGTAGTATAGAAAAAATTGAGGTGCAGGTATCTTTATGACATGTAATTTCCTTTTCTTAGATATGTGCCTAGTAGTGGGATCACTTGGTCATATGGCAGTTCTATTTTCAGTTTTTTTGAGCAATCTTCACACTATTTTCCATAATGGGCATACAAATGGACATTCCCATCAGAGGTGTAGAGTTCCCTTTCTCTGCATCTTTGTCAGCATTTATTATTTTTTGTCTTTTTGATAATAACCTTTTTAACTGAAGTGAGATCTGTCACATTGAGATTTTGATTTGCATTTCCCTAATGATAAGTGATGTTGAGCATTTTTTCATATTTGTTGGCCATTTTTATGTCTCCTTTGGGGAACCATTTGAAGATCCCCTTCATAGAGTATACATATATTTTTCCCCATCCTCTGTTGTCTTTGTGGTCTGTTGATTGTTTCCTTTGTTTCGCAAAAGCTTTTTTAGTTTAATATTATCCAGGTTGTTGATTTTTTTCTTTTGTTGCCTGTGATTTTGAGATTTTATTAAAAAACAGTTTGCCTAGGCCAGTGCTATAAAGTGTTTTCCCTATGTTTTCTTCTAGTAGCTTCATAGTTTTGGGTTTTATGTTTGTCTTTAATTCATTTTGAGTTGATTTTTGTATTGGTAAGAGATAAGGCTCTAGTTACATCCTTCTGCCTATAGACATCCAGTTTTTCTAGCACTATTTATTTATTTATAATTTTGCCAGAGGGTACATGTGCTCATGAGAGAGTGAAAGAGGGAGAAAGCACCCGTGTACCCATGTGTTGTATTTATGAATTTGCATATGTTGAACTGTCTTTGCAAACCTGGGAAAAGACTCAATCACGATATATAATCATTTTGCTGTTGGAATTGATTTGCTAGTATTTTGCTGACTTTTGCAATACAGTTCCATGCGTGTTTTGTAGTTTTCTTTTCTTGTTGTTGTTATTCTTGTTTGATTTTGGTATCAGAGTAATGTCAGCCTCTTAGAATGAGTTTGAAGGGTACTGTCACTTCAATTTTTGAAATGGTTTGAGGAGAATTTTTTTTTTTTTCACTATAGGGCGCGTGCGCTCGCCAGACAGACAGAGAGAGACATAGAGACAGAAAGCGAGAAATCACCCCCCAGGGGGGATGGTCACGCCGCAATCCCTTCTCCTCCATTCTC
>NW_006159479.1:609778-613103 GCF_000334495.1 Tupaia belangeri chinensis | reverse complement strand
TTTTTTTTTTTTTTTTTTAATAAAGATTATAGAATTCATCAGTGAATTCAGTCTTGGTAGGGTGAATGTGTCCATGAATTCATCCATTTCATCTAGGTTTTTCAGTGTTTTGACGTATAGTTGGGTGTAATAGTCTCTAATTACCTTGTATGTCTGTGGCATCCGTTGTAATGTACCCCTCCTCCCACCCCTCCCATTTTTGTTATTCTTCTTAGTATTTTTTTGCTATATTCATAGATTTGGGTATGTTGTATTTTTATTTTTTTGTTTCTAAACACTTGGAAATTTCCATCTTAATTTCTTCTTTAACCCATTGATCAACCTTTTCAATGTTCCTCTTGTTAATAATTTTTGCTTTTATTCCATTGTGATCAGAGAAGGTACTGTTTTCCTTAACTCGACTTTTTTTGTGGCCTAACAGATGACCTAGTCTGGAGAATGATCCATGTGCAGATACACAGAATGTATATTCTCTAGCTGTTGGATGAAATACTTCACAAATGTCTGTTAGGTTTATTTGGTCTGTGGTACAGTTTAAGTCTCCTTCTTTTTCTTAATTTTGTTTCTAGATGAACTGCCCAATACTGATAATAGGTGTTGAGGTCTCCAACTATATTTTATTGTGGAGTTTGTTGTTCCTTTTAACTCTTGTATTATTTGCTTTATATATTTAAATGTGCCTGTTTTTTGGTACATGTATATTCACAGTTGTTATATTTTCTTGCTAGAATGATCTTTTTGCCATGATATAATCACTTTATCTCATTATAATTTTTGAATTGGCATCTATTTTATAAGTTATCAGTGTTGCCCCTCCTTGTTTTTGTCTCCCATTTGTATATAACACTTTTTTTCATTCCTTCATTTTTAGTCTGTATGTTTTACCCAGACATATGAATTGAGTTTCTTGTAAGCAGCATATAGTTGGGTCTTCAAAAAAAAAAGAAAACCATTCAGCCAGTCTTCATTTTTTAAGTGGGGGAATTTAATTTGTTTATATTTAGGTTATTTATAGATAGGTTTGAATTTATTCCTGTCATTGGGGTTATTTGTAGGTGTTACAAGGAAACTTCAAAAAGTTCATGGGAAGATTAAATTAAATACAAGTTTAAAGTTATGCATTTTTTTTCATAGTACGTATTTTCCAGAACTTTTTATAGACCCTGCCCATATATACATCTTTAAAAAGAAAGACTTACTGAAATATAATTCACATAGTGTGCAATTGACCTATTTAAAGTATAAAATTCATTGTTAGTGTGTGTGGTTTTATTTTTTTCCTGGTATAGTCATCATATTGTGCTACCATCACTACAGTCAAGTTTTGAATATTTTCATCACCACTGAAAGAAATTTTACAACCTTTAGCAGTCATCTTGCATTCCCACATCCTCTCCCAACCTAAGCTACCACTAATTTACCTTCTGTCTGTTCTGGACATTCATAGAGATGTAATCATATAATATGTGGTCTTTTGTGACTGGTTTCTTTCACTTATCATATTTTCCAGATTCTTGCATGTTACTAGGATGTATTAGTACTTCATTTTTCTCCTTAAGTTTATTGCTTTCTGAAGAAAGAAGGAGCAGTACTCTCCATGGGCCTGGTCATTCAGCAGTCTCCTTCCTCCAGTCCTCCTGCTTGCCTGGATTCTGGGCATATGCACATGCCTATTGCGTTTCAGGCTGACTGGTCTGGGGACTTGAACTGTTGCTAGCATGTGGCTTCCAGTTCTGCAGTCTAGCATGCAACTAATTACACCACAGAGACTGGACCAAATGTTACATCTTTAAGTCTGTTAGAATCAATATCCAAATAAGTTCTGTTTTAGTCTCCAGAGAGACAGAATCAATAGGATAAGTACACAGAGAGAGAGAGAGATGAGAAAATAATTAAAGAAATGGACTCACTCAATTATAGTGTTTGAGAAGTGTATGATAGGTCACCTGCAGCCTAGAGAACCAAGGAATCTGTTGATGTAACACAGTCCAAGGCTGAAGGCCCAAAGGAGGGGTGGGGAAATGGTAGGCCACTGAGGTATGAATCCTGGGGTGTAAACCATAGAACCTGGAGTTTGATATCCAAGGTCAGAAGAAGGGCCTCCTTGGGAACCAGCAGTTAGTGTAATGGCTATGTCGCTGGACTCCCACGTAGTCGACCATGGTTTGTGGTTCGTGTCCTGGACCCGGTGGCTTAAAACTCACGCTGGGCGCGTGTGCGTGCGTGACCAAGATCCTGAGAGAAGAATGGAGGAGAAGGGATTGTGGTGTGACCATCCCCCCTGGGGGTTGATTTCTCGCTTTATGTCTCTATGTCTCTCTGTCTGTCTGTCGAGCGCACACGCCCTGTAGCGAAAACCTCTCCAAAAAAAAACCAAACAAACAAAAAAGAAGGGCCTCCTAGTTGGAGAAAGAGAGCAAGTGATTTTTGTTTCTTCTGTGCCACTTCACTCCCTCCCACCCCAGCCTCCAGGCTCCCAGTCAACTGATTGGATAGAGCATACTCACGTTGAGGATGGATCTTCCCTGCTCAGTGTGCTGTCTCAATCATTCTAAGCCAATTCTGAACCACCTGGGATTTCAGCAGAAGAGGGATGGGTTCAGAACCTACTGAAACATGGAGAAAAAAATTAATGCTTTAACCAGTTATTTGAGTATTCTTTAATCCAAACAGGTTGACACTGAAACTCAACCATCACAAAGGTTCATACATTGTGATTGATAGGAATTTGAAGTAACTTAAATCCACAGAGTTTTGCATAGTCTGGATTTTACATTTTATGGTGTCATTTAGCATGTTTATCTGTCTTCTGTTACTTTTGTAGATTTATAGTTGAATGGAGATTTTATCAGATTCAAATTTTTTTTGGGGGGGAGGTGACAGGACAGTATTATATATGATGGTTTTCTCTAATAGGTTTTCTCTTCTAATAATCTGTGGTTGGTTCTTTTTGCTGTGTGGACAGCCACTGGAAAATGTTGCCTAAATCTGTTTTTTCCTAGCAGTTGTAAAATGGTGACATTTTATCATTTTTAAAAACTAGCTAGAATACTTCTATAAAGAACATTTCTCCTAATGTATTATTGGTTGGTTACTGTAAAATTTGTTTAGGAAAAGCAAAATGAGTGCTAGATCCTTTTTCTTTATCAGATTTCAAAATAATGAGCTAGATCGTTAGCATCCCTCAGTGATAACCAATTTGTTGTTTAGATTTTTTTAAATATTCCTAATTTTTAGTTTGGAATAAATGTTTGTGTTCATTATAGTTATTTTTATTGATACTCTAATTGTGCCATCTGTGTATAATTGGGCCTCTTTGTGTTGG
>NW_006159479.1:604911-609527 GCF_000334495.1 Tupaia belangeri chinensis | reverse complement strand
CTAACTGGTGGTTCCCGAGTTTGTTTTTTTTTTTTTTTTTTTTAACAGGACTCTATCTGGTATTTAAGATATTCCAAATCTTGTCTTGTATCTTTTCTGCCCTTTGGGTGAAATCAAACAATTCTGCTCTCAATTTTGAGAGCACTGTTTACACACTGATTTGTTCATTGTTTCTAGGGCTGGCGATACAGATTTACAAGTGGAAATCTTCAAATGGACCAATCTAACAACTATATGTATATGTTTGTATTCACATGTGCGCACACCCACACACACACTTAACAAAATGCCTATATTTATATTTCAATTCAAATCCAGGACTACAGAACTTTTTTGTATTAATTATTTTATTAAACTTTATTTTATTTTAATTTGATTAGAGAGGGACAGAGTGAGAGAAAGAGAGAGGGAAAGTGAGAAAACAAGCCCCAGGTCCGGGACTTGAAACATGGTCAGCGATGTGGGAGTCCAGCCGTCTTAACCACCATGCCACCTGCTGGCCCCCAGGACTACAGAGTTTTACCAAACTTGTTATATCATACATTTGTCTCCTTTCTCCCAAACTGAAATTTCTGGTTTTTCTCTGGCACCAGGAATAATAGAATATCATATTATTACTTATTTTCTTTATTCTAATATACACACAACAGTCTGAGAATAACCATACCAACACTACAATCAGTAATAGGATTACTGAAAACAGTTTGAAGTTTTCTGTGTAGTTCTCTTGTCTTTAGGGTGAACTGTGGGGATATATAGTAAAGTTATCATGTTGAAAAGTTACATAATTGGCCCCCCGCCATAGCCAGTGTGCAGAGGAAGCTGGATCCCATATACCTCCAGGTTTGGAATCTTGTCCCTGTTGACTTCATACTGGGTACCCAGAAAACTGACAGGGTAGAGAATTAGAGGAAAAAGGATTGCAATGTAATCAAGCCCCATTTGGGGCAGGGGATCAGTGGGGAGTGATTCTCTCATTCTCCCTCACATTTTAGGCACACATGCACACTCCCCTGACATGTTTTTCAAGCCACCAAGGCTTAAAAACCCTCTCCAATAGCCTAGTGGTTAAGGGAGGTAGATCATACATGGCTAACCCCAGTTCAAATCTCAGTCCTGGTGACTTGAAAACTACACTGCATGTGTGCATGTGTGCCCAAAGTCCTAACCAGTAATGAAGAAGATACTGTTGTGTGACTACACTCTATTGGGAGTGCTTTCTTCCCCTTTCTCTTTCTCTTTTTAGTCTCTCTGGCAAGTGCACATACCATCTGGCAATTTAAAAATTTTGTTCCTTTTTGTTGATGGATGGTGTTCCATGGTATAGATGTACCATAGTTTCTCTTAAGTTATGAAGAGTACACAGGTTGTTTCCAGATTTGGCTATTAGGTATAAAGTTGTAAGCATTTTTGTATAGGTTTCTTGTGAATACAAGTTTTCAATTATCTGATATAAATGATCAGAAATGTAGTTGCTGGGCATTATGGTAACTGGATGTTTATTTAAGAAACAGACAAACTATTTTTCAGATTGTTGTACTTTTTTTTTTTTTTTTAGAGAGAGAGATTTTGTTATATAGTGTGTGCACTCACCAGAGAGAGACAGACAGACAGAAAGAAAGTGAGCAATCAACTCCCCCAAGAGAGGCCACTCTCCGATCCTCTATTCTCCTCTCAGGATCTTGGGCATGCATGGACACGTGCCTGGTGTGAGTTTTAAGCCACTGAGTCCAGGACTCGAACTGTGGTTGACTATGTGGGAATCCAGTGATGTAACCATTATGCTATCTGCTGAATCATTTTAAATTCTCACTAGTACTGTATGAAAATTTTGCATCCTCACCAGTATTTGATGTTGTCATAGTATTTTATTTTAGATGTATAGTAAGATCTCATTATGATTTAATTTGCATTTCCCTAATGGTTAATGATACTGAACATCTTTTTATGTCCTTCTTTGCCATCTATATACCCTCTTTAATGAAATGTCTCGTTGCTTTTGCCTGTTTTCTAGTTCAGTTGATTGTTTAATGGTTGAGCTTTGAGCATTCTTTGTTTTTGTTTTGTTTTGTTTAGTTTTTTTTGAAAAGGTTTTTGCTATAGGGCACTTGTGCTTGCCAGACAGACAGAGAGAGATATAGAGACAGAAAGCGAGAAATCACCCCCCAGGGGGGATGGTCACGCCTCAATCCCTTCTCCTCCATTCTCCTCTCAGGATCTTGGGCACGCATGCACACATGCCTGGCATGAGTTTAAGCCACCAGGTCCAGGACTCGAATCTCAGTCGACTACGTGGGAGTCCAACCATATAGTCATTATGCCAACTGCTGGTCCCAAGAGAGTTCTTTGTATATTATAGATACTAGTCCTTTATTGGGTATGTGACTTGCAATTTTATTTTTAGCCATAATTCACTTTATTTTTCTTGTATAAAAACCCTATGTTGTTGCCACAACAGAACCTTGGTCCTCTGCACAGAGACTCTGGTATGGGTCAGTGAATTCTTGAAAGGGAGACATAGTGAATATGATCTCTTTTCAGAGTTTGGGGGATTAGATAACTATAAATATCTGGAGATAGCATCAAAGGTAGCCTTGGCAAGATTGCCCTGGGTGGCAGCACCTGGCTGAGGTACACCTGAGATATTGCCAGTGTCTCTTGGGACAGAAATTATGTGCACCAACACAGAGTCACAGTAGCTGGTGACCTTGCAAGGGACAGTGTGAGGATTATCGATCTTGTTTTTCCTCACAGGGGTGATGGAGAGCTTGGCCATGAAAAATGGCCATTAGGATAGTGGTGCCTACCTCTTTGGAGCATTTCATACCCAAATTAGTATGGGCCATTGTAGTCCCCCATTGGTGACAGATGCCTTGAATCTGACCTGCTGGCCAGCCAATCTGCTTTTTACACAGGCATAATCTTCAAAACCTCATTCTTGAGAGAAGCTCCCAAGAAAAAGTCAATAATCTTAGACTCCTTGATGAGCAAGGAGAAGAGAGAGCTCCTCCAGGGACTGGATGTTCATGTCATTGACCTGGCTGCCTAGCTTGGTGACCAGAATCCACAACTTGTCCTCTGCTTTCTTTGAGAGCTCCAGGGTCTCAGCCTCTGGCCAGCCCTGACCCCAGGGGCCCCTGCTAAAGCCTCTGCAGAACCTTCTGTGGCTTCCCATCATAGGGCCCCTGGGGCCTCAAGGCCCTCCCACTGCATTGTGATCATCTGTCATTTGGTGTTTTCTCAGAAGTGGCTTGCAAATATTTGTTTTTCTAGTCTCTGGCATGATTTTGTTTAGTTTTTAGTCTTCTTCATATAGACTTTAACAGAACATAAAATTTTAATTGTGATGAGATCCAATTTACCAACCATTCCTGTCATGGATCAAGCTTTTTTTAATTTTAATTTTTGATTAATTAATTTTACATTCATTCGCTGAGCATCATCACAGCATACAAAATGTGATTTCCCATCCAGAATATACTGCATACTTAACCATACATAGTATTATCAATAATTCTCTATTTCTAGGGGACCAGCAGTTAGCGTAATGGCTATGTCGCTGGATTCTCATGTAGTCCACCACAGTTCGAGTCCCAGACCCAGTGGCTTAAACTCACACTGGGGGCATGTGCATGTGTGCCCAAGATCCCTGGAGGAGAATGGAGGAGAAGGGATTACAGCATGGCCATCCCCCCTGGGGGATGATTTCTTGCTTTCTGTCTCTCTGTCTCTCTCTGTCTGGTGAGCGCACACACCCTATAGCAAAAACTTCTCAAAATAATAATAATTTTCCATTTCTAGTTCCATGTGTGTGTATATATATGTTTCTTTTCTCCCTATTTCTCAACCTCTGCCATTTCCCACCCTACTCCCACACTATCTCTGTTGTCTATAGTTGCTTTCCATTACTTCCCCCCACATTTTATTGATTCTTAAATATCTTAATCTTAAATATTAAATATCTTAATCTAACTTTTTAACAGCAAGGTCAGCTGATATATAAATATCAGTGACTACATGTCTGACTTCAGGCGTGAAACTGAGTAGAATGAATATACTATAAAGTAGCACCTAGCTGATGCTCTATACCTTACTGCAGTCATTAAATAGATATTTTAAAATATATTTTTTCATTTCAAAAAGAGCGTTTTTAACTTTAATAAGTCAGAATCAAAGAAATGTTAAGAGAGCTTTGTTTAAAACTTTTTTTTCAATTTATTTATTTGCATTCATTCACTGTACATCATTACAGCATACAAAATGAGATTTTCCATCCAGAGTACACTGTATATTGTCTCAATGAAGCAGATCAACAAACATGTTATTGTCAGCAAATAATCTTCCATCTCTTGTCTTATGTATGTTTTGCTTCCCCCCCCATCCTTGATTCCCTATCTCTTACCCTCTGCCATCTCCCACTCTCCTCCCACACTATCTCTGGTATCTATGTTTGCTTTCTATACTGTTTACCCCCCACATTTTATTGAATTATTAAAGACCTTAATCTAAATATTTTCACAGCAAACCCAGGTGACATATACATTTCCATGAACTCAAGTCTAACTTTACACATCCTATAAAGTAGCACCTAGCTGGAGCTATATATCTTACTGCAG
>NW_006159479.1:555880-604279 GCF_000334495.1 Tupaia belangeri chinensis | reverse complement strand
GTCTGCTGTTAGTCTGATGGGATATCTTTTGTAGGTAACTTGCTGTTTCTCTGTTGCCCATCTCAGTATCTTTTCTTTGTCTGTGGTTTTGGTCAGTCTGGCTATAATGTGTCTTGGAGAAGATCCTCTTGGGTTGATTCTATTTGGGGTCCTTTGTATTTCTTGGGACTGGATCTTTGAGTGTCTCTCTAGGTTTGGAAAGTTTTCTTGCAGGATTTCATGGAATAGATGATCAATGGCCTAATGAGTCTCTTTGCCTTCTGGGATCCTGATCATCCAGATGTTTGGATGTTTGATGGTATCTAGTATTTCTCGTATATAATTCTCATTTTGGGGGGCAGTTTTCTCATTCTTCATGGTGGATTTTTCTAGACCAGCGATTCTTTCTCCTAAATCTGAGATTTGATTTTGTGTATGATCTGGTTTGCTTTTAATACTTCCAAGGGAGGTTTTGACTTCCTGTATTATAGCCTTCATCTCTAATGGTTCCATCTTTTTTATAGTGTATATTTCCTCTTTCATATCTTGCAAGAACTTCCTCACTTCCTGGAACTCATCAGCTCCTTTCTCCTGCCTCTTCTGTAGTTCATTGTCTCTCTTTCCATTTCTGTTAGCTTTGTCACCATTAAAATTCTAAATCCTTTACCTGACATTTCCATGATTTCCATTGTACTGTCTGAGGACGAAGAGGACTTATTCTTTTCCCTCGGAGGAGAGGATTTTCTTGCTTTCTCATATTTCTTGTGACCCTGTGGTGATTTCTGGTCATCTGATGGATTGTGTGTTTCTTCCTAAGTCTTAAAGTTCAACCTGAGTGTTCAGAGGCGGGCGGGAGGAGGTGATCTGCAATCTCTCTTTCGTTCTGTTTTTCACTCTTTGGGAGTCAGTCAGTAGGAACTGAGGAATATTCTGACCCTAATTGTATTCAGATGTTTGGATACTGTTCACTTTGACCTGTCACAGACATTCAGCTCATGGAGGAGAGGTAGCCTTAGCCACTAGAAATGAATCTGGAGAAAAAAGTCTCATCAGGAGATCTTCATTTTCAGTCCCTGAAAGCAGTATTTCACAGCTCAAGTTCAGTAGCCATCTCAAGGCTTTTTTTTTTTTTTTAAGAGAGAGATCTTTGCTATAGGACACATGCATTCGCCAGAGAGACAGAAGGCACGAAGTCAACCTCCCCCCCTCGCTGTGTGGCCATGTCCATTCTCTTCTCAGGATTTTGGGCACATGTGCACATTATGAGTTTCAAACTGCCAGGTCTGGGACTCTTGGACTTGAACTGTGGTTGACCATGTGCCAATCCATCACTATGTCACCTGCTGGCCCCACAATCAAGCTACCATGAGCAAGTCTAAGAACTCCTTGCTTATCCCTGTATCTTAAAGAATTTTTTTTTTTTGGAGAGATTTTTTTCACTGTAGGACGCGTGTGCTTTCCATAGAGACAGAGAGCGAGAAATCACCCCCCAGCAGGGATGGCCACGCCGCAATCCCTTCTCCTCCATTCTCCTCCATTCTCCTTTTGGGATCTTGGGCACACACGCACATGCGCCCGGTGTGAGTTTTAAGCCACCGGGTCTGGGACGCAAACCGCGGTCGACTAAGTGGGAGTCCAGCGACATAGCCATTACGCTAACTGCTGGTTCCCAAGATTTATCTTCTATGTTTTACTTAAAGGTTTTTAAGAAACTTAGTTTTATATTTAAGTGTAATTACTTTGAGGTTTTATTTCCTTTTAAACTAAGATGCAAGGCTTTTCAGTTGTTTATTTTTGTCTATCAATGCCTGCCTTTTCCAGCATCATTTGTTAGTTCATCAGAGACCTTGATTTAATTGCTTTTGCATCTTTGTCAAAAATCAGTTGAGGGCTGTTTCCATAGTGTAGTCATTGGGTGCAGTGCATTGGGAACTGGATCCCATGTGACTCACACAGTTCGAGTCTCAACCCTGGCAGCTTGAGGAACACAGCAGTGTTAGTGCCCTATTCCCTATATCCTGACAGGATGGTGAGGACAGATATCTGACCGCTTTTTATTGTTCCCCAAATCCCTTCCAGAGGACCTGGGGTGAGTCATACCCACGGACATTAACAGGCTATTCTGGCCCATTTGATAACAGAAATCTTCCTACATCCTGTCCCTGGCATAGTATCCCTGTAATGGGTGAGTCAGGCCCACAATCACTAATAGACCATTTCTGATTCATTGTTAACAGGACTCCTCCAATATTCTGTCTTTGGGACCGTTCCTTTTAACTGTATACAAGCCCCCATTATCTCTGTTACTAATCTCTTCCCGAAAACCTGTGAGTCCCCCTTCCCCATACCTGCCTTTTTGGGCCAGACCAATGGAAATTCTAAACCCTGTCTCTCACTCTAAAATTCAAATAAAAGGAGCCCCGGTACCTGATCACCCTGAGAGAAAGGCATGTTTTGCCTCCTCTCTGGGACTAGGCCACTCAAATTCATGCTTAAGAAATAAACCACATTAATTGCTTTGCAGAATTGGTTATTTCCGTTGACAGTGGAAAAGTAAAGGAAAAAGGATTGCATTGTGACCACACACCATGGTGGGTGGGTGCCTCTCTCTCTCTGCCAAGTGCACACACCCTCTGACAACTTAAAAAATAAAATCTATTAAGTGTACTTGTTTTAGGTCTGTTTGGATTTTCTATTCTATTTCTTTGGTTAGTATGTATGTCCCTCCACCAGTTATCACAATAGTATTTATTACTCTAGCTATGTAATAATGTTCAAATTGGCTAACTTGATGCCTCCTACTTTATTCTTCTTTCTCGGTATTGTGTTAGCTATTGTAGTAACTTTGCCTTTCTTTTTTTGGGGGGGGAGGAGGGAGAGGTTTTTGCTACAGGGCCCGTGCGTTCGCCAGAAAGACCGAGAGACATGTACATTTTAGAGTAACTTTTATGTGTCTATAAAAAGAATTACGAAAATTGTGCTCAACTAGGGCCAGCAGGTGGTGTGGTGGTTGGGGGCACTGGACTCCTACATGGCTGATTGCAGTTCGAGTGTCTGACCTGGCAATTGCTTTCTCTTTATTTCTCTCTCACCCTCTTTCAACCCGTCCCTTTCTTGTCAAATTAAAATTAATAAGTAGGACCAGCAGTTGGCGTAATGGCTATGTTGTTGGACTCCCACATAGTTGACTGTGGTTCGCGTCCCGGACCCGGTGGCTTAAAACTCACACCAGGCGTGTGTGCATGCGTGCCCAGGATCCCAAGAGGAGAATGGAGAAGGGATTGCAGTGTGACCATCCCCCCTGGGGGGTGATTTCTCGCTTTCTGTCTCTATGTCTCTCTCTGTCTGTCTGGCGAGCGCATGTACCCTATAGTGAAAATCTCTCCAAAAAAAAAAAAAAAAGAACTAGCCTTGTATCCTAGGAATAAAGTGTACTTGGTCATGGTGTATAATTTTTTTTATTGTACTGAATTTTGTTTGGTGATATTTTTGTTAAGAATTTTTACATCAGGGCTGACAGGTGGCTTGGTGACTAAGGGTACTGGGCTCCCACATGGCCAACCACAGTGTGAGTCCTGGACCAGGGGGCTTGTTTTCTCATTACCCTCTCTCTGTCCCTCTCTGGTCAAGTTAAAAATAAACAAACAAAGTTAAAAATTTAAATGAATTTTTACATCTGTATTTATAACAAATACTGGCCACAGTTCTCATTTTTATCATTGTGTCTAATTTCTTAGGATAATATTGGCTTCATAAAATGAATAGGGAGTGTCTCTTCATCTGTTTTTTGGAGATTGTAGAATTGCTGTTAGTTCTTGAGGCATTAAGAGAATTCTCTAGTTAAAACAATCTGAGCCTGTTAGAAAATTTTTTAAGTTATAAATTTAATTTTTTAGTAGGAAAGTTGTAGTGTTACTCAAATTAAGTATTTTATATTTCATGAGGTGTGGTAGGTTTTTTTCCCCAAAATAATTATTTTTATTTAACTTTATTTATTTACTTATTTAAATTTGACCAGAAAATGACAGAGAGAGAAAACGTGAGAAAGCTAGCCACCTGGTCCAGGACTCGAACCATGATCGGCCATGTGGGAGTACAGCACCCTTAACCACCATGCCACCTTCCAGCCCCAAAATAGTTTTTGTTTTTGAGAAATTGGTTCTTTTATCTAAATAATCAAGTTTATGTATGTAAAGTTGTTTGTGGTATTCCCTTTCTGTTCTATGTCTACAAGGTGTGTAATAATATCACCTTTTTTCTCTCTGATATTGGTAATTTGTGTCTTCCCTCTTTCTTCATCAGTCTTGATTTTTTTTTTTTTCAAAGAACCATCCTTTGTTTCATTAATTTTTTTTTTCTGTTTTAATTTCATTGATTTGTGGTCTTTATTATTTTCTTCTCCTTGTTTTGGGTATATTTTGCTTTTTGTTTTTTAATGACTTGAGCTGGGAGCTTTGATTATTAGTTTGAGACCTTTTTGTTTGTCTGTTCGTTTTTGTTTTTGTTTTTGTCAGAGGGCACATGTGCTCCAGAGACAGAGGAAGAAAGAAAACAGGACGTGGTCATGCCTCAATCCCTTCCCCCATTTTTTCTATCCTCTTGGAATTCGGGATATGAACATATGTGCAGAATGTGCTTTTCAAAACATTGAGACCAGGATTTGACTTGTGCCATTGACCATGTGGTTGGCCTGAGATGTCCCTCTTTTCTAATATATGCATTTGGTGTTATAAATTTGTCTCTCAGTGCTGTTTTAATTTTTCTCTACAACACACCCTCTCAGCATCTGACGTGATGTAATTTTCTTTTCTCTTCAGTTAATAAATTATAAGACAATCAGTATGTTTATTTTGTTCCTCATATACACTTTTCTTCCCTATATTTGTATGTGCATTGTTAGGGCAAGTAGCAATTGTGTACTATCTACACTCATGTGGGTTTTTTTTTTTTTTTTTTTTCTTAATAAAGATTTTTGCCAGGGGGCATGTGTACTCTTACCCTCCAGGGAAGTGACCATACATACCACTTCTGTTCCAGTCCTCTGGATATTGGGCATGCACACATGCACATGCACACACATATGCCCAGCATGTTTTTTTCAAGCAAAGAGGACTTGAACTAATTAGTTGACCATATGGGGCCCAGCGCCTTAACCACCACACCACCTTGCTGTGGCTCTCATATGTGTCTTTTAGGTGAATAAATGGCCTTGAACTATTGGAGATAGGAGATAGTAATAAATTTTGTTCCCCTCCCCCCCCAAATTTTTACCTTCAGTAAGTTATATTATGATAAAACAAGCCTTAGACAAAATTCTGGTGCATATACAAACATGTTATTATTGAGCAGTCACAAAATTATATGGTAGGTTCTGTGAGCTCAGCCCTTGTAAGAGTCTAGAGAAGACTTCAGCCCTAGGCAGATATCACTATGTTCTGACTAGGCTTCTGTGACAGAATTCTCCAAAAAGGGGTGGGTTACAAGATAAAAGGAGTTCTAGACAAAATCATCTTTGAAGATGGACTGCAGAGCATATTCAGATTCTAAACCCCAAGCAGATAAAAATCATACCCCACAAATAAGTAGCTCTTATTTTTCAGTAACTGGTAACATTGAAAAAAGAATCAAGGCTCCTGTATTTATAATCATTTATCTTGAATAAC
The DNA here is from genome assembly GCF_000334495.1 of Tupaia belangeri chinensis. Lineage (NCBI taxonomy): Eukaryota > Metazoa > Chordata > Mammalia > Scandentia > Tupaiidae > Tupaia > Tupaia belangeri. Next base: position 598,637 of record NW_006159479.1, on the reverse strand, counting down.
AATTGCATTTCAGTGATACAAACTTATTTTCAACTTTCATTATGCTAACTAACAAACCAGCATCTAAATTGAAATGCTGATTATTATAAGTACTTGTTATCTGGGCCCTAACTCCTCATTAGGGTAGTTCAAATGTTAACCTCTGTGAAGTGAGGATTCCTAGTTTAGAGTTATTAAGAAGTTGACTCACTGGGACCAGCAGGTGGCATGGTGGTTAAGGTGCTGGACACTCCCACATGGCTAACCAGGGTTTAAGTCCTGGACCTGGTGGCTTGCTTTCTCACTTCCTCTCTCTCTCACTCTCACCCTCTGTCTCTGTCTGGTCAAATTAAAAAAATCAAGAATGAATAAATAAAACATAAAATAAATAATTATTTTTTAAAAAAAGAAGTTGACTTATCGTTCCTATCTATGCAGAAGTTATCTTAATGTGAATTACAGACAATATAGTAGAAACTTAAATCTGTTTGGAAATAGATATGCTATGTAGATTTTCTCGTTACACACTTATAACAAATATACAATTTAGTAGTTATTGCACTGAAAATATATTTTTTCAGCTGTAGAAACAATTGGATAAGATAATCATTTAGGCAAATTTTAACAGTGGTATAGTCCAGTCTTCCAAGTGACTTAAGAAACAGGACGTGGTCATGCCTCAATCCCTTCCCCCATTTTTTCTATCCTCTTGGAATTCGGGATATGAACATATGTGCAGAATGTGTTTTTCAAAACATTGAGACCAGGATTTGACTTGTGCCATTGACCATGTGGTTGGCCTGAGATGTCCCTCTTTTCTAATATATGCATTTGGTGTTATAAATTTGTCTCTCAGTGCTGTTTTAATTTTTCTCTACAACACACCCTCTCAGCATCTGACGTGATGTAATTTTCTTTTCTCTTCAGTTAATAAATTATAAGACAATCAGTATGTTTATTTTGTTCCTCATATACACTTTTCTTCCCTATATTTGTATGTGCATTGTTAGGGCAAGTAGCAATTGTGTACTATCTACACTCATGTGGGTTTTTTTTTTTTTTTTTTTTTAATAAAGATTTTTGCCAGGGGGCATGTGTACTCTTACCCTCCAGGGAAGTGACCATACATACCACTTCTGTTCCAGTCCTCTGGATATTGGGCATGCACACATGCACATGCACACACATATGCCCAGCATGTTTTTTTCAAGCAAAGAGGACTTGAACTAATTAGTTGACCATATGGGGCCCAGCGCCTTAACCACCACACCACCTTGCTGTGGCTCTCATATGTGTCTTTTAGGTGAATAAATGGCCTTGAACTATTGGAGATAGGAGATAGTAATAAATTTTGTTCCCCTCCCCCCCCAAATTTTTACCTTCAGTAAGTTATATTATGATAAAACAAGCCTTAGACAAAATTCTGGTGCATATACAAACATGTTATTATTGAGCAGTCACAAAATTATATGGTAGGTTCTGTGAGCTCAGCCCTTGTAAGAGTCTAGAGAAGACTTCAGCCCTAGGCAGATATCACTATGTTCTGACTAGGCTTCTGTGACAGAATTCTCCAAAAAGGGGTGGGTTACAAGATAAAAGGAGTTCTAGACAAAATCATCTTTGAAGATGGACTGCAGAGCATATTCAGATTCTAAACCCCAAGCAGATAAAAATCATACCCCACAAATAAGTAGCTCTTATTTTTCAGTAACTGGTAACATTGAAAAAAGAATCAAGGCTCCTGTATTTATAATCATTTATCTTGAATAACAATTGCATTTCAGTGATACAAACTTATTTTCAACTTTCATTATGCTAACTAACAAACCAGCATCTAAATTGAAATGCTGATTATTATAAGTACTTGTTATCTGGGCCCTAACTCCTCATTAGGGTAGTTCAAATGTTAACCTCTGTGAAGTGAGGATTCCTAGTTTAGAGTTATTAAGAAGTTGACTCACTGGGACCAGCAGGTGGCATGGTGGTTAAGGTGCTGGACACTCCCACATGGCTAACCAGGGTTTAAGTCCTGGACCTGGTGGCTTGCTTTCTCACTTCCTCTCTCTCTCACTCTCACCCTCTGTCTCTGTCTGGTCAAATTAAAAAAATCAAGAATGAATAAATAAAACATAAAATAAATAATTATTTTTTAAAAAAAGAAGTTGACTTATCGTTCCTATCTATGCAGAAGTTATCTTAATGTGAATTACAGACAATATAGTAGAAACTTAAATCTGTTTGGAAATAGATATGCTATGTAGATTTTCTCGTTACACACTTATAACAAATATACAATTTAGTAGTTATTGCACTGAAAATATATTTTTTCAGCTGTAGAAACAATTGGATAAGATAATCATTTAGGCAAATTTTAACAGTGGTATAGTCCAGTCTTCCAAGTGACTTAAGATAGCTTACAGTTATCAAATAATTGTTCATTATTACTGTTAATTAGAAAATTGTTCAATATTTACTACTACTTTGTATGATAAACTTATCCATAAGTCATTCTCTCTATTAATAGTATTGAAGTCAAAATGCTGAAACATATTAAATATATAATTAGATTCAAGGCTCAATCTTTCTACTCTTGAACCATATAATAATGGTTTTATCAGTACATTATTTCATCAGGTTAAATGAATGCAACTAATTTACATTTTTTGGTAGCTTTTTTAAAAAATTTGATATGTATCTATGTTTAGATTTGTTTTTGTATTATTACTTCAGTATATTTAGCAAATTATATAAATCTATAGAACTTTTCTTTCCCCTTAGAGAGAGATTAATTTGTAGGGACCATAAGATGGCGTAGCATTTATGTCACTGAACTCGTACATGACCAACTACAGTTAGAGCCCCAGACCTGGTGGCTTGAAACTCATGCTGGCCATATGTGTGTGCATGCCAAAATCCCAGGAGTAGAATGGAGAAGGGATTGTGTCATGGCCATCCTTCTCGGGGAGTGATTTCTTAGTTTCCCTCTCACTGTCTCTATGCACTCTTAAGGCAAAGACCTCTGGGGGTAAAAAAAAAAGAGAGAGAGAGAGAGAGATTAATTTGTCACTGTAGTTTGAGCAAGAGATACTTCAATAATTATTGGTTTTTAAATCATATGTTTTTTAAAAATTTATTTATTTGAATTTGACACGGGGGTAGGGAGAGAAAGCAGGAAAGCAAGCTGCCAGGTTCAGGATTTAAACCGTGGTCAACCACGTGGCAGTCCAGAACCCTTAACCACCATGCCACATGCCAGCCCCACTCCAAGAAATATGAAATAGAATAGTAGCATACCAAATCTGGCATTAAAAAAATAATACACTGTGACCATATAGCCTTTATTCCAGGAATGTAAGGATGTAACTAGATTTAATGTTAAAAATGAAGAATCCATCATTTTAGTACATCACAGGGGAGATATATAATAATTACAGTAGTTTCTGATAAGACGCATCTGATAGAGCCTCTTAATAAATTTAGAAGGATACTTTTTACTTTTGATTTAAAAAAATCTATCATAGTTATTTTATTTTCATGTGGTTTTAAGGCCATGACAATAATACTTAATTACAAATTTTTCAAAGGGTGAATTGTTAGAAAGAAAATTCATTGGTTGCAAGTATCAAAAATCAGCTTTAGGGCACAATTGTGGTGGCAAGTGGGACGGTACCTAGTGACTGGGGCTGCATGGGCCTCCCATGGGCTTTCCTCTCTACAGTATAAGCAGGCCATACTATAGGTGCATTCATGTGGTCCTGGCTTATTGGGAAGCTGGGGCAGGTGGATCAGGATGTGATATGACTGACCTGTGTCAAAAATACCAGTACACCTCTCTCTTGAAAAAAGGCTTGGGGATCCACCTGTGGTGGTGCTTGCTGCTAAGGTCCTGTGCTTCCCCAGTCTGGGACCACATGGGAGGCCTAGTTTAAAAATTTTTAGAAAGGATTATTTAATGTTATTTTATCATCGTTGTTTGTTTTAAAGTTTGCTAGGGCACATGTGTTCACCACAGAGAAATGGAGAGGGAAAGTGAAATCAGTCATGATGTACAGGGCTTGAACTGTCATTGGCCCATGTAGAGTCCAGTGCCTTGACTACCACACCACCTGCTGGCCCTGGGAGGCCTAGTTTGACTTCAGTCCAAATTAAAGGCTGGACATGGTGACCTATTCAAGCGACTCAAGAGGTTAAGGCAGGAAGATTGTAAACTTGACGTTGGACTGGGTAGCATAGTGAGATCTGTGTTTTAAAAAGATCTGGATGAGGGAACCAGCAGTTAGCGTAATGGCTATGTCGCTGGACTCCCATGTAGTCGACCGTGGTTCGTGTCCCGGACCCAGTGACTGAAAACTCAATGCCGGGCGCATGTGCATGCGTGCCCAAGATCCCGAGAGGAGAATGGAGGAGAAGGGATTGCGGCATGACCATCCCCCCTGGGGGGTGATTTCTCGCTTTCTGTCTCTGTGTCTCTGTCTGTCTGGCGAGCGCACGCGCCCTATAGCAAAAAAAAAAAACCTTAAAAAAAAAAATGATCTGGATGAGATGGCATGCATCTGTAATTCTAGCTGGATGGCTGAGGCAGGAAGATTGCCATATGTTACGACCTTATCTTTAAAGATAAAACAAAACCAACTGACTTAAGCAAAACCATAATTTATTATTGGAAGGCTATGCGATAGCTCTAGAATGAGTAGGGACATGGGAGAATAGAGCAGGTCAAGGATAGAAGCATTATTCATCATCTAGTTCAAATTCTTCCTTTGAAATTTAATGTGCCACCCACTCGCCCACCCTTTTCTCTTTGCTTAAGATTCAGAGTTACAAGGGAATTAAGTTTCAACTGCACATAATGGAGAGGATTTAATACCCAAAAGAAAACTGCATATAGTTAGGATATGGGAATGGATCTTAAGCAGTAACACCCCATCTTCCACAAAAGTAAACAAGTATCTAGTAAAATAGACAACTTTGATTTTTAAACTAGTTTTAGACTATGGTACACTACAACTAACTCCTTAATCTTAAGATTAAATTACTTCTAAAACATTTTAAGTCAAATACTTGAAACCTTAATTTATGTACTAGCATTATCTATATTTTGATACTTACATGATCTTTTTTATTTTTCTTTTCAGACAATGCGAAGACACAGAAACGAAGTGACAGTTGAACTACGGAAGGTAAGGGTGATTTACATTTTTTAAAAATAATGATTTCTTTAATTTTATTTATCATAATAATTTTTTAATTTGCTACAGGATATGCATGCTCAACAGAGAGAGGGGAAGGAAAAGTGAGAAACTTTAGAACTGTGATTGTCCATATGGGAGTCCAGCGCCTTGACTACCATACCACCTGCTGACCCTGTGAGGCCTAGTGTGATTCTAGCCAAAATTAGAGGTTAGACATGATGACCTACTCCAGTGACTCAGGAGGTGAAGGTGGGAGGATTCTAAACTTCAAGCTGGACTGGGCAACATAGTGAGACCTTGTGTTTAAAAAAGAAATTTGGGTGAGATGACATGCATCTGTAGTTCTAGCTGAGAGATTGAGGTCCAGGACTTCAGCTGCAGTCAGCCATGTAGAAATCAGGTGCCTGAACCACCATGCCACGTGCTGGACCCTGATTTGCATTTAAAGAAGAGTAATTAGAATAAATTTCTAGTAACTTGAATAATGAAAATACAGTGACACATTAGTGGTTATTCCTAAGATCATCCAATATAAAAGTATATCATAGATAGCTTATTCTGGTATATACTCATAATAGCTTCCATTTACTGTGTGAAGGACTTGATCATCATTAAAATTTCACAACATCTGAAGATAGGTATGTTTTCCTTAATGTTTTCTTTCTGTGGGCTGTGTGCTGAATAGGATTCCTCCCCTATTTGTGAAAGTTATATACAACTTGTTAAAGATAATTAAGAAAAATAAATAAAATAAAAAACCTTATATGTTATCAATTAAATGCAGCTGCTGTTAAACTTGATTGTTTATCATCAGATTGTACTTTCATGCAGACACTGTTTTCAAATCACATATTTACATGACCATCAAAAATGATATATGTAATTAATTTTCTCTATATACATGTCCATTTTTAAAATAAAAGTTTAAAATAAAAACATGTGAATCTTGGTGTTTGTCTTAGGTTTGGTCCTTTTCCTGATCTAATTCACTTCTAAGACTCCTTCCCTGTATTAAATTATTATCCTGAAACTTTGCGGTTTTAGGGGGAAGGAAGATCTTTGTTTCTGCAAGTACTCACTCTCTTAGAGCCATTAGAACTAAATAGGCCTATGCATTTATTTAGTAGTTATTTAATATGTACATTGTGTCATAGATTGGTTAGGTAGCTCTTTTGCTCTCTTACATTTTAAAAAGTACCAGTAATGTGTGCCAGAATTTGAACTTTGTTCACAAGCTCTTCATTAGAAATTCATTTATTTAGTTATTCAGCCAGGCATCACCATCTCCTAAAGTTGGGCATTATATAAATAAGCACACAATCGAATATCCTTACCAATTGTGAATGATGTTATAGAGGAAAAAATAGGTAGCTGTGCAAATCAAAGGTGGGGCTGACAGGTGGTGTGGTGGTTAAGGATGCTGGAGATCCCACATGACTGACTGTGGTTTGAGTCCTGGACTTGGTGGCTTACTTTCTCACTTTGTCTCTCTCTTTTGCTCTGTCCCTCTCTGGTCAAGTTAAAAAAAGAAATAAAATAATTCTTAAAAAAAAAAAAAAAAATCCAACAGGGTGAAGTTTTTTGTTTTTAAATTAGGAAATGCAGAGGTAATATGTCCAAGGGAATAACATTAAGGTTGACCCTGAGGAATAAATTGGAATTGTTAACAGCTTATTTTTTCTAAATGTTTACAAAGTCAGATTTTGAATTTTTGCCTGACTTCTATATTTTGTTTACTGGGTTAAGTATTCATTCATTTTCCCTTTCACCCGGTTTTTAATTAAATTTGAAAAATACTGGGAACCAGCAGTTAGCGTAATGGCTATGTCGCTGGACTCCCACGTAGTCGACCGCGGTTCGTGTCCCGGACCTGGTGGCTTAAAACTCACGCCGGGCGCGTGTGCGTGCGTGCCCAAGATCCCGAGAGGAGAATGGAGGAGAAGGGATTGCGGCGTGACCATCCCCCCTGGGGGGTGATTTCTCGCTTTCTGTCTCTATGTCTCTCTCTGTCTGTCTGGCGAGCGCACGCGCCCTACAGTGAAAATCTCTCCCCCCAAAAAAAAAAAAAAAAAATTTGAAAAATACTTAATAATTCCAGTGTCCTGTTAACTCCTTAATTCCTTTATGGACACAACAGTCTTTTGGCAATCATATTTGCAGGATTTTTTTGGATCCTTGGGTTATTTGGGCCAGAAAAATGAACTATGCCTTAAAGGAATAAAATGAGCTCTTTGCAGTCTTAAAACTTTGAACTTCTTTTTTTTTTTTTTCACATTTTACTAACATATGGCTAACACACTAATGCATACAAAACAACCCACATAGTTTCAGTATACAGCTTGATGAATTTTCATAAGGTGAACACATCTGTGTAACTAGCTCCATGATCAAGAGCTAGCATTACCTGTATCCTTCTTAGGTACTACCTTCCCCCAAAGGTATCCATTATTCTGATTTCTAACACCATAGATTATTTTGCATATTTTGAGCTTTGTATAGATATACTGATCTGGTTTTTTAAAAGTTATTTATGAGACCAGCAATTAGCGTAATGGCTATGTCGCTGGACTCCCATGTAGTCGACTGTGGTCCTAGTCCCAGATCTCGTGGCTTAAATTCATGCCGGGCACGTGTGTGTGCGTGCCCATGATCCTGAAAGAATAGAGGAGAGGGGATTGTGGCTTGGCCATCTCCCCGGGGGGCGGGGGTGATTTCTTGCTTTCTCTCTCTCTCTGTCTCTGTTTTTCTGGTGAGCACACATGTCCTATAGCAAAAACGATCATTCTCTTTAATGGAGGCAGGGGAAACGAAATTGGAATTAAGTAATTACTCATATATTGTCATTTGTTAACATTACATTTTCCCTATATGTGAACCTTTACCTTCCCTTAACTTTTCATACTTAAAATACAACTTTAAAACATTTATATTAGTTCTAATATTATTCAGAAGCCTTCCTTTGTTTTAAGTTTGTTTGTTTAGCTTATTGTAGAGTACATGCACTCGCCAGAGAGAGGTAGAGAAAGGGAAATTGAGAAATCAGTCCCCAAAAGGAATGTCCACATTGCATTCCGTTCTCCTCAATTCTTTTGGGATTTTGTGCACACACTCACATGTCTCGTGTGATTTTCAAGCCACCAGGTCTGATATCGAACTGTGCAATTGACCATGTGGGATCCAGTGCCTTACCCTCCACACCACCTGCTGGCCCATGTTTTAAGCTTTTTAACCCTTCTGATATGCTTAAAAACCCAAGCTATTCATTTATATTTGGTTATTTGTTCCTCCTTCTATAGTTGTGCTGTCTTCTGTAGTTTAGAGTATTAAAAGTGTGTGCTTGTTAGAGCACATCTTTTTAAATATCCACTGTGGTTACCTTAGACAGTTCTTTTCTCATTTTCTGCATAACATCATTACTTTTATAGTTACTATGATTAGGTTCCTGAACATCCTTGTAGTAGGGCCAAAAATGAAGTTAACTAAAGAAATAACAGTTCCTTGTTTCATATGTAAGAATTGCCTAAGTAGTGGAAAGTGAACCGTTCCTAAAGTAAAGCCTTCACTTTATTTATTTATTTATTTATTTATTTATTTACTTACTTACTTACTTATTGGAGAGTTTTTTCTTTTTCTTTTTTTTTTTTTTTAGAGTACATGCACTCGCCAGAGAGAGGTAGAGAAAGGGAAATTGAGAAATCAGTCCCCAAAAGGAATGTCCACATTGCATTCCGTTCTCCTCAATTCTTTTGGGATTTTGTGCACACACTCACATGTCTCGTGTGATTTTCAAGCCACCAGGTCTGATATCGAACTGTGCAATTGACCATGTGGGATCCAGTGCCTTACCCTCCACACCACCTGCTGGCCCATGTTTTAAGCTTTTTAACCCTTCTGATATGCTTAAAAACCCAAGCTATTCATTTATATTTGGTTATTTGTTCCTCCTTCTATAGTTGTGCTGTCTTCTGTAGTTTAGAGTATTAAAAGTGTGTGCTTGTTAGAGCACATCTTTTTAAATATCCACTGTGGTTACCTTAGACAGTTCTTTTCTCATTTTCTGCATAACATCATTACTTTTATAGTTACTATGATTAGGTTCCTGAACATCCTTGTAGTAGGGCCAAAAATGAAGTTAACTAAAGAAATAACAGTTCCTTGTTTCATATGTAAGAATTGCCTAAGTAGTGGAAAGTGAACCGTTCCTAAAGTAAAGCCTTCACTTTATTTATTTATTTATTTACTTACTTACTTACTTATTGGAGAGTTTTTTCTTTTTCTTTTTTTTTTTTTTTACTGTAGAGCACATGCGCTCACCAGAAAGACAGAGAGAGACAGAAAGTAAGAAATCACCCCCAGCGGGATGGCCATGATGCAATCCCTTCTTCATTCTCCTCTTGGGATCTTGGGCATGCATGCACATGTGACTGGCATGAGTTTAAGCCACTGGGTCCAGGACTCAAACCATGGTTGACTACATGGGAGTCCAGCAACATAGCCATTACATCAATTGCTGGTCCCAAGCCTTCACTTTAGACAAAGCTTAATTAATTTTTGATATGAGTCTATAGAGGTGTGTAGAGCCCATTAAGAGAAGATTCCTCTACTTTTTATAGTCAGTGTCTGATTTCAGCTTTGGTATCTCTATTGTTCCACTAAGGAGTTAATCACAGTATTTGGTATTAACTCTTACTAACTGTCATTGAAATTCTTGAAAATACAAGAAAAGAGAGCTAGTCCTGAGAACTTTATTGACGAGCTCTACTCATTTGAGAAATTTAATTAGTAGATGTCATCCAGTGGTTGGTAATTCACTTCACTCCATGGGAAGTTGCTTTGAATATTTCTTTTTCTTTCTTTTCTTCTTCTTCTTTTTTAAGATCTACTTAATTCTTAAATTTTATTTATTTATTTACTTAATTATTTTTAAATTTTTGACGAGAGAGAGAAAGTGAGAAAGCAAGCCACCAGGTTCGGAACTCTAACCGTGGTCAGCCTTGTGGGAGTGTCTGGCACCTTAACCACCACGCCATCTGCTGGTCTCTACTTATTTAATTTTTAAATTTATCATCATTATTTTTTTAACCAGGATAAAGAAAGAAAGTGAAAATGAGAAAGCAAGCTGCCAGGTCTGGGGCTTGAGTAGCAGTCAGCCATGTGGGAGTCCATCACCGTAACTACCATGCCACTTGCCGGCCCCTTAATATTTCATTACCTGTTAGACTGTAAACTTCTAAAGTGAAGATAATGGTTATATACACCATCTCTCTACTCCCACTTCCCTCCTCCACCATATACTTCCACATCTCTGATGTCAAAATGCCTAGTCAAATTCTAGTCCTGTAATTGATAATTATTCAGTGCTGGTATTCAGGAATTAAATTGAATTATGAACTTATATTTAAATTATTTGTTGAAGTTTTAAGAAAATACTTTAGATATCAGTAGTACTTACTCAAAAGTCCTGATCTATGATAAGTTAGGGAAATGTAAATGTAAAACAAGGAGCTGTGGGACCAGCAGGTAGCGTAATGGCTATGTCGTGGGACTCCCATGTAGTCGACCACGGTTCGAGTCCCGACCCAGTGGCTTAAACTCACGCTGGGTGCGTGTGCGTGCGTGCCCAAGGTCCCGAGAGGAGAATGGAGGAGAAGGGATTGCGGCGTGGCCATCCCCCCGGATGATGATTTCTCGCTTTCTGTCTCTCTCTGTCTTTCCGGTGAGTGCACGCACCCTATAGCAAAAACCTCTCCGAAAAAAAAAAAAAGACAGAGCTATTTTCTTTAATATGAAATTCTTTTCTGACACAAATGAATAGGAAGACATTCCAAGTTTATGGATTGGAAGAATATAGGTATTGTTAGAATGTTGACTACAGATTGAACATGGTTTCTCTAAAAATTCCAGAGAAACCATTTTTTTAATAGATTTTTGCTATAGGACACGTGCATTTGCCAGAGACAGAGCAAGAAATTACCAGCTGGAGGAATGGCAATGCTGCAATTTCTTCTCCTTCATTCTTCTCTTGGGATTTTGGGCATGCACACACACGGTTCAGGCATGAGTTTTAAGCCTCTGGGTGTAGGACTTGAATTGCGGTCGATCCCGTGGGAGTCCAGTGACATAGCCATTATGTCATCTGCTGGTCCCTCCAGGGACAGTTTCAACAGAAGTAGAAAAAAAATCCTACATTTTGTGTGCAACCACAAAAGACCTTGAAGAGCCAAAGCAATCTCAATCAAAAAGAAATAGCCAGGGATATCACACTACTTGACTTAAAAATCTGCAAAGCTATTGTAATCAAAACAGCATTCTACTGACCAAAACAAATATGTGGACTAATGAAACAGGATAGAGAGCCAAGAAATCAATGTACGCATGTATGGTCCATTGACTTTGACAGACTTACCAAGGGCACACAGGACAGTTTTTTTCAATAAATAGTGCTGGGAATACTGGCTATCTACCTGCAGAAGAATGTAGATTCGCTTCTGATACAGTATACAAAAATGAGCACAACATGGATTATAGACTTAAACATGAGACTTAAAACTGTGAAAAACTACTAGACAGTGGTTGGGACAGTGATTTTCTGGATATGACCCCAAAACACAGGCAAGAAAAGCAAAAATAGACAAGATGGAAGTTGTGTGTGTGTGTGTGTCTATGTGTGTGTATGTGTACATATATATATACACACACAACAAAGAAAGTCACAGAATGAAGAGACAACCTATAAAATGGCATAAAATATTTATAATCTATTACATCTGATAAAGGGTTAATATGTAAAGAACAACTCAGTGGCAAGAAAATCTGACTTAAAAATGGACAAAGAACCCAAATAAACCTTTTCAAAAGAAAACATACAAATGGCCAACAGATATATGAAAAATGTCCCACATCACTAATTACCATGAAAATCAAATTAAAACTGCACAGATATCACTTCATACCTACACAGATATCACTTCATACCTTGGAATGGTGGAAAGATTAGTGTTTGAAAGGATGTGAAGAGAGAAGACCCCTTCATGGCTACTGAGAACTAGTGATTTCAGGAGACTAGGAGAAATGAAGATTTTCCACAGATAATTCAACCTCCAGCCCTCAAACTCACGTGGTAGGAAGACTTTCCAGCCTCCTGTCTCTGTATCTGTCTTTGTCTCTCTCTACCTCTTTCTCTGTCTCTGTCTTCTCATTTTTTTGTAATTTTTCCTTTTTAAATTTTTTTAAAGTTAAGCAGTTTCTGGGCTTTTAGCCCCTCCTTTCCCTTTATCTTGTTAATAATCTCCTCTTACCCTCCCAACCCACAAGAGGCAAGGGCACAGGCCTCAGAAGACCCCGTCATGGCTACTGAGAACTAGTGATTTCTAGAAAACTGCAAGCGCACCACGCGGTTTTCCAATTTTTGCTTTTTTTAAAAAAAATAATAATAATTTTTTTAGTTTTTTTTTTTTTTTCTTTTCTCTTTTTGGAGGGGTTTTTGCTATAGGGCACATGTGCTCGCCAGACAGACAGAGACAGACAGAGAGAAAGCGAGAAATCACCCCCAGGGGGGATGGCCATGCCACAGTCCCTTCTCCTCCGTTCTCCTCTCGGGATCTTGGGCACGCACACACATGCGCCCAGCATGAGTTTTAAGCCACTGGGTCTGGGGCGTGAACCATGGTCGGCTCCAGGGGAGTCCAGCAACATAGCCATTATACTTTTTGTTTTTGTTTTGTTTTTAGTTTTTAGTTTTTTCTTGGATTTTTCTCTGTTTCTTGGTTGTTTTTTGTTGCTGGTGTTTCTCTCTCTCTGTCTCCTTTTCTGTACACTCCTGGACGCTCAGACTGAACTTCAAGTTTGGGAAGAAACACACTTGTCCATCAAATGACTAGAAATCACCGCAGGACCACAAGAAATGTAGGAAAGCAAGAAAATACCTCTCCCCCAAGGGAAAAGAATGACTCCTCTTCATCCACAGATAGTTTAATGGAAATCATGGATATGTCTGATAAAGAATTTGGAGCATTCATAATGGTGAAGCTAACAGAGATGGAAGAGAAGAGAGACAATGAACTGCAGAAGAGAGGAAAAAGGAGCTGACGAGTACCGGGAGTTGAGGAAATTCTTGCAAGATCTGAAAGAGGAATTACACACTTTACAAAAGAATCGAATGGAATTGTGAGAGATAAAGACTATAATACAGGAAGTCAAAATCTTTCTCGAAAGTATTAAAAGCAGATTAGATCATACAGAAAATAGAATCTCAGACTTAGAAAATTGCTGGCCTAGAAAAATCCACCACAAAGACTGAGAAAATTGCCGAAAAATTTGAGAATAATATACAAGAAATACTAGATACCATCAAATGTCTAAACATCTGGATAATTGGCATCCCAGAAGGTGAAGAAACTCATAAGGGCATTGATAACCTATTCCATGAAATCCTGCAAGAAAACTTGCCAAACCTAGAGAGGCACTCAAAAACCCATTCCCAAGAAATACAAAGGACCCCAAATAGAATCAACCCAAGAAGATCTTCTCCAAGACACATTATAGCCAGACTAACCAAAACCACAGACAAAGACAAGATACTAAAATTGGCAAGAGAGAAATGGCAAGTTACCTACAGAGGATATCCCATCAGACTAACAGCAGATATCTCATTGGAAATAATGCGAGCAAGGAAAAGATGGGAAAATATATTCAAAGTGTTAAGGGAAAAGCAATTACAACTGAGAATACTGTACCCGGCAAGATTGTCCTTCACATGGAAAGAAAAGACGAGGATATTCTCAGATAAACAAAACCTGAAAGAATTTACCCAGCACCAGATCAGATCTCCAAGAAGTTCTCTAGGAAGTGCTGTGTCAGGGAAATTAAATGTAGTCACACAGAAATAAGAATTCAAAAACTAAGAAAATGGCCAACTTAATCGTAGGGACAAGTCTGGAGTTGAATATTATATCCCAGAATTCAATCGGGAAGATCAAACCACAACAGAAATAGATTAAGTACATAAGACTAAACTGGTGAAATAGCATTCTGTGACTTTTGACTAAAATATTCCTGCTTTTCTTCTAGGCTTTGTTGTCCAGTTTTAAGAGTTTTTGTCCTGTCTTGAGCTGTCAGTAGTTTCCTACTATTTGAACAGGATACTAACCTGTTTCCAGGCTTTAAGTTTTAAGGAAATTTCCTTACCAATTCAAAACTGCTTATCTTGAAATTATCAGCTGAGCTTGCTATTGAAAGTAGTTAGATTATTTAAGAAATTGTATAATCAATGAAATGTGGAGGGAAAAGGAATGGAAGACAACTGTAGACACCAGAGACAGTGTGAGAAGAGGGTGGGAAAGGGCAAAGGATCAAACATGGGGTAAGTGTGTGTGTGTGTGTGTGTGTGTGTGTGTGTGTATATATATATATATATATGAAACTGGAAATGGAAAAATATTGGTAACATACGTGATTAAGCCATTATGCAGTATATTCTGGATGGAAAACCACTTTTTGTATGCTGTGACAATGATTAGGAGATGAATGTAAATTCGTTTTAAAAAATTTCTGGAGGAAAAAAATCATGAAAACTATTTTTCATGAAATTTTTAAAAATGCATATTTGGGAACCAGCAGTTAGCGTAATGGCTATGTCGCTGGACTCCCACGTAGTCGACCGCGGTTCGCGTCCCGGACCCGGTGGCTTGAAACTCACGCCGGGTGCATGTGCGTGCATGCCCAAGATCCCAGGAGGAGAATGGAGGAGAAGGGATTGCGGCGTGACCATCCCCCCTGGGGGGTGATTTCTCGCTTTCTGTCTCTATGTCTCTGTCTGTCTGGCGAGCGCACGCGCCCTATAGTAAAAAAAAAAACAAAACTCTCAAAAAAAAAATGCATATTTGAGTACTACAGTAAGCTATGTAGTCCCTGCTGGGTGCTGCTTTGTTGTATGTTCATTCTACTCACTGAGGTTTATGCCTAGGTTCAGACTTGTGTTCATGGATATGTATATATCAGCTGTGCTTGCTATTGGAAGTATTTAGATTAAGTAAGTCCTTTAGCGAATAAATAAAATGAGGGGAAAGGCATAGAAAGCAACCGTGGGTACCAGAGATACTGTGGGAGGAGGGTGGGACTCGGCAGATGGTGAGAGATAAGAAATCAGGAATGGCAAAAATAACAGAATATACAGGAAATAGGAAATGGAAAATTGATTGTTGACGATACAGTGTATTCTGGATGAGAAATCTCATTTTGTTTGCTGTGATGATGTATAGTGAATGAATGTAAATAAATAAATTTAAAGGAAAAAAAAAGGATGTGGAGAAAAGGAAACCCTTGTACACTGTTGGTGGGAATGAAAATTAGAACAACCACATGGAAAACAGTATGGAAGTTCCTCAAGAAATTAAAAATAAAACTGCCTTATGATGCAGCAGACCTTGGGTGTATATCCAAAGGAAATAAAATAGGTATGTTGAGGGACCAGCAGTTAGCGTAATGGCTATGTCGCTGGACTCCCATGTAGTTGACCGCAGTGTGAGTTCTGGACCCAGTGGCTTAAACTCAAGCCGGGCGCATGTGCGTGCATGCCCAAGATCCCAAGAGGAGAATGGAGGAGAAGGCATTGTGACATGGCCATCCACCCTGGGGGGTGATTTCTCGGTTTCTGTCTCTCTGTCTCTGTCTTTCTGGCGAGTGCACGCGCCCTATAGCAAAAAAAACAAGCAAGCAAACAAACAAACCTCTCCAAGAAAAAAAAGAGAAATGTATGTTGAAGAGATAACCTAGACTCTCATTTTCACTTTAATATTATTCATAGTAGCCAAGACAGAGAATTAATCTGTGTCTATCAATGGATGGATAAGGACAGTGTAGTGTGTGTGTATATATATACATATATATACATATATATACACACACAGGACAAAAAAATTTCTGGAGGAAAAATCACAAAAACTATTTTTCATGAAATATACACACTTAAATATACACACAAATATATACCCACATACACACACACACAGTAGGATAACATGAATGAACCTGGAGGACATTATGTGAAGTGAAGTAAGCCAGGCACAGAAGACATACATATGTGATGATCTTACGTAGAATCTTAAAAAAGTTGAACTTACTGAAATAGAATGATGATTAGTCATGAGTAGGAAGGGAATAAGAGATTGATCAAAGGGTACAAAATTTCAATTAGATAAAAGAGCTCTATTGTATAACATGGTGACTAAAATTAGTATAGTATTCTTGAATATCTCTCGAAGTAGTTTTTTTTTTTAATGTTTACTTATTTTATTCATAATAGAGAGCATGTGTGTGTGGGAGAGGGAGCGAGACAAACAAGCACCCTCATCAGGGTTGGATCATGCTGTGAGCTCCTTCCTCCAGCCCCTGTGCTTGTCTTGATCTTGGCCACACATACTTTAGCTCAGCATATTTCAGATCAGCCAGGCCAAGAATTCAAACCTGCAGGCAGCCATATGACTTCCAGTACTGTAGTTCAGTAAACTACAGATTGCACCACAGAGAGTAGCCCATATTTGTCAAATTAAAAAAAATATATATTTAATCCTTAATCCAGCCAGCAGATGGCATGGTGGTTAAGAGTGCTGGACTCCCACGTGGCTGACTGGTTTGAGTCCCAGGCCTGGTGGCTTCCTTTCTCACTTTCCCTATCTCTCTCTCTCTCACACACACACACACACGCGCACACACATGCACACGTACTCTGCCCCTTTCTGGTCAAATTAAAATAAAGTAATTATTAAAAAAAATTTTTGAAACAAGTTAATTTTTTTTTAAAAGGTTTTTGCCATATGGCATGTGTACTTGCCAGAGAGAAACAGGGAAAGTGAGAAATCACTCTTCCCCAGGGGGGATGGCCATGGTATAATCCCTTCTCCATTCTCCTTTTGGGATTTTGGGCTTGCGTACACATGTGCCTGGTGTGATTTTCAAGCTGCTGAGTCTGGCACTGAAACTGTGGTTGACAATGCAGGAATCCAGCACCTTAACCACCTGCCACCTGCTGGCCTCCAAGTTTTTGTTTTCGTTTTCATTTTTGTGTTTTTGCTACAGGGCGCATACATTCACTGGAGAGAGAGAGAGAAACCACCCCCTGTGAAGTTCCATAACACCCACTGATCTCAAGTTTTTTAAGGAAAAGTTTTTCAAGTTTTTGACAAGTTACTTAGTTTTAAATAACCAAATGAAACAGTGTATTTATTTTCATGATTGGTTCACAATTTGGCATCAGCTTGTTATCATATGGTAGACCTATAATAACTAGTTGAAGGACTATTAACTAGCCCAAGGATAACACTTTGAATAACACTGATGCTAATCTGTCAGAATTGAAGATGAGGAGCCAGATGGAGGCCTCGCAGTAAAATGCAATGCCCTGCAAGGCAGTCCCACAGGGCAAGGTTCCTTGTTTAAGTCCAGTGACCTTTGTGAGTGACCCAAGTGCAGGGTTAGCTAAGGGCTGGATGTGGATGACAGCATCAGGACCCTTTTGGAGGTACTGTTTTTCTGTCTTCCTTGCTCATGGAATAGATAAATAACCTCTTTAAAGCATCCAAGCTGGGCTATAGATACTCATAGGTACTGTGTGCCTGTCTTCTAACTCCTTTTGTGTGAGCTTTGTTTTCTTTTACTTACTTGCTCTTTTCTCTTTACTTAAACTAACTTTATGCATCAACACTTCCACAGTGTGTAACTCTATTTTATATCACAATTTAGACAGAATTATAAAGGAATTAAGTATTTTGCCTAAAGACACAAGCTGATAAATATTAGAACTCTTAACCATTATGCTAATATCTCTCAGTGTAGATGTTTATTGAGTGAATAATGATTGAGAAATTGAGAATCTGTTCAAAACCTATTACTGGTATCTTCAATTTCAGCATATGATATTATCGTGATATAATCATCACTTCATATTTGATAGTCAGATTTGTAAGTCCTTAATTGTCAGATCTGGAGTTGTAAAGCATGTTAGATCTTACATAAAGGTAAAAAATCACTGAAGTGTCTAACTTGGCTGACCAGATCCAGTACTTATTTTATTTAATCATTTAACTTTTTAGTGAAATACCTCTTTAAAAGTAATGTCCGTGTCAGTAGGTGGCACAGTGGTTAAGGCACTGGAATCCCACATGAAGTTCGAGTCCCAGACCTGATGGCTTGTTTTCTCCCTCTCTCTTTCTCTCTTTCTCTCTTCCTCCCTCCCTCCCTCCCTCCCTCCCTCCCTCCTTCTTGTCAAATTAAAAATAGTATTAATTTTGGGCTGGCAGGTGATGTGGTGGTTGAGGGCACTGGACTCCCATATGGCCAACTGCTATTTGAGTCCCAAGCCTGGCAGCTTGCTTTCTCACTTTCTCTCACTCCCACTCGATCCTTCTCTGGTCAGATTATAAAATAAATAACATAAAATAAAAATAAATCTTTAATAATAACAATAAATATTTTTAAAGTACTTTAATTTCTCATAATGAGCTTAACAAAAAAATCATATGATTGTTATTACTTGATGCAAAAAAAAGCATTTGACAAAATTCAGCACTCATTCTTGATAAAAACCCTCAACAAGTAGGAGTAGAGGGCAGTTAGTCCATCTTGATAAAGATCACTGCAAAAACCCCACAGCTAATAACATCATTTCTTAATGGCAAAAGACTGAATGTATCAGTCCTAAGATTTAGGAAGGCAAGGATGTCCATTCTCATTCCTATTATTAGCTATAGTGCCACAAGTACTAGTCAGTGCCATTGAATCAAGAAAAAAAAAATAAAAGTTATATAGTTTTGAAAAAAGAGAGCTCTTTCTATTTGCAGATGATATGAATATTTAGAAAATCCCAAAGATTTTATAAAATTAGAATTAATAAGGGAGTTTAACAAGGTCACAGAATAAAACCCAACAAACAAAAATCAGTTTCACTTATATATACTAATAATGAACATGTAGAGACCAAAATTTAAAACACAGTATCGTTTGTAGACCCTTGAAAAAAAAATACTTGTACATACATCAAATAATTGTATAGGATTTGTATACTGAATATTATGAAATGCAGATTAAAGAAATTAAGTAAATGGGGGGGGGGGCTGGCCAATTGGCATGGTGGTTAAGGGTGTTGGACTCCCACATGGCCAACTGTGGTTTGAGTCTTGGATCTGGCAGCTTCCTTTCTCTCTCTCTCTCTCTCTCTCTTACTCTATCCTTCTGGTCAAATTGAAAATAAGTAAATAAAGTTAAAGTAATTCTTCAAAAAGAAATTAAGTATGTGGAAGAGAGGCATGCTATGTTCATGGATTGGAAGCTCCAACATACTGGGTTGTCAGAATACTCACAATACATTTCTGCATAGAAAAACAGAAAAATACATCATGACCTTTCCAACAACCCGATAGTAAAATGGTCAGTTCTCTCTAAATGTATCTGTTTAATGCATTTCCTATTGAAATCCTACCATGATTTTTTTGTAGACGTAGACAAATTTATTTTTAAATGTTTGTAGAGGGCTAGCTGTATGGAGCAGTGGTAATGTGCTGCTCACGAGAAGTCAGATAACATGTGGCAACCATAGTTTGAATCACTGGCTCAGAAATCCTGAAACACATTAGGCACGTGCACAAGTGCCCAAGATCTAATGGACTGGTGGAAGGATATTTTGACAAGACCAGATCCTTTGGAAAGTGTTGACCTATTTCTTTCTCTTTTTCTCTCTAGCAGTTCTCTCCAGAATAACTAAAATAGACTCTTAAATAGCTAACACTAACTTGCCAAAAAACAAAAAAAAAAAAAAAGAAGAAAATAGAATTGCTTCACCTAATATGAAAGCTTATGGCACAGTAGTCTTCAAAAAGTTTATGGAAAATGCATTCTTTGTAAAAGTATGCATGG
The DNA here is from genome assembly GCF_000334495.1 of Tupaia belangeri chinensis. Classification (NCBI taxonomy): domain Eukaryota; kingdom Metazoa; phylum Chordata; class Mammalia; order Scandentia; family Tupaiidae; genus Tupaia; species Tupaia belangeri. Next base: position 578,559 of record NW_006159479.1, on the reverse strand, counting down.
ATTTCATTTTTTTTTGGGGGGGGGCACCAAAATGAATTCATACTAGTTTGTTATAGCATGTCTGAACAGGATCTAGTTTAAAATGCTAAGAAACATAAGACATCAATTTGAGAAGAATGTTTTTTTCAGATCACAACAAATTCTGCCAAACTTGAAGCATGTGGCACAAACCATTACGCTAACTGTTGGTTCCCAAAGGACAGTTTTTGAAAGTTTCAATAGGTATCCATTTTTACAGTCTTAATTAAGCTCCTCTTTTTTTCAGTCTTAAAAAAAGGGTACCTATTTTTCTTCAGTTAATATTAAAAAGACTGCATTGATGGTTAAATTCCCAGCACCCTCAGTTCTTTAGGAATTGATCAAATGGCTAGGCTCATTGATTGCGAAAGTATCTTGAACTCAATGAAACTTACGTTGAGAAATAAAATTTGTATTTTTTATTTTTATCTTAATTTTCTACAGACTTTTTGTGTATGTGTTTGCAGATAGGTGAATGTTGAAACTAGAGTTGTTTTTATAGTCCCTAAGCTTCCTTCCCATGTGACAGAAGGTAGACCTTTTATAGATACTGAGATTATGGTGCAGGCTTCAGGAGGGTATATGTCTCTAGGATATTAGGTGAAGGGACAGCAAAGCTATGGGTTTTGAAAAAATTACCTTCAGTGATTAATCAGATTACCAGAAATTTGCCCAGGAATTATCTTTTTGTTAAGAGTGAGGAGTGGTTGTCATGCCTTAGTTTTTTGGCCTGTGTTAGGATATTTTCAGAGTGTTCTCTTTCCACAATGTAATTAAATTAGAAATCAGTGAATAAGGCAGTTATGAAAATTTCATAGTTATGAAAGCTTTAAAACACATTTATTCATGGCATCAAAATAATCCTAATGGAAATTAAGAACACCCAGAAGTAAATAGTAGGAAAAAATTACATGCTTGGAACTTATAAAATGCAGTTAAAATGGTCTTTAATGAGGAAAGGTAGCAATATAGAGATAAACACATCACACAATACTAGGAATTTTTTAAAGCCTGTTAATTTAAATAGAACCCACATTTAAAAACATTACAGTATCAGTTAATTTTTACTGCATAATAAGCCACTCCAAAATGAAAAGACTAAAAACAGTAGTCATTATTTAGCTGACATTTTATGAGCTGGCAGAGTGTTTTTCACCTGGGTCAGTTCAGCTGCTTTGAGCTTGGCTCTTGTGTTGTCTGTGGACACTTGGTGGGTGGATTGGTAACTGATCTAAGATATTAGGTTGGTGCTTGCATTGTTGATATTTGACATTTTATATTGGATACATTTTTAAATAAATGTGATCATATTATAGATCATTTTAATGCACAATTTCTTGAATTAGGTCTTTGCTAATGACTTGTTATTACTTGGTGTTTATTTTATATGTGTTTTAGACTGTGGAAATGATGTTAGAGAAAAAGCTAATTTGAGCAGTTTTCTTATTCGAGTTCAAAATGGATTATAAAGCAGCAGAGGTAGCTCAGGACATCAACAATGCAATGGCCCAGGAACTGCTAGTGAATGTACTATGCAGTGGTGATTAAAGAAATTTTGAAAAGAAGACAAGAACCTTGAAGATGAGGAATGTAGTGGCTGGCCATGAGAAGTTGACAATGACCAATTGAGAGCAATCCATCAAAGCTGATCCTTTTTCTGCTACATGAGAAGTTGCCAAAGAACTTGTCTTTGACCATTCTGTGGTCTTTCAGCATTTGAAGCAAATTGGAAAGGTTAAAAAGCTCAAGAGCTGATTGAAAATTTAAAAAAAAAGAAAATCATTGTTTTGAAGTGTCATCTTCACTTATTATATGCAGCAACAGTGAACCATTTCTCAATTGGATTGTGACATGCAACAAAAAGTGGATTTTATCTAATACCTGGTGATGACCAGCTCCGTGGTTGGACTGAAAAGAAGCTCCAAAGCACTTCTCAAAGCCTGACTTACACCAAAAAAGGTCATGGTCACTGTTTGGTGGAGCCTGACTCACTACAACTTTCTGAATCCTGGCAAAACCATCACATATGACAAGTATGCCCAGGAAATCGATGAGATGCAATGAAAACTGCAACACAGCTGGCATGGGTCAACAGAAAGGGTCCAATTCTTCTCTGTGACAATGCCCAAACCACATGTTGCACAAACAATGCTTCAAAAGGTGAACAAATTTGGCTTCAAAGTTCTGCCTTATCTGTCATATTTACCTGATCTCTCACCACTGACTACCACTTCTTCAATCATCTTAACAACTTTTTACAGGACTAAAACCACTTACACAGTCAGCAAAATACAGAATATGCTTTCCAAGAGTTTGTCAGATTCCCAAGCATGGATTTTTACGCTACCAGAATAAACTATTTCTCATTCACAAAGATGTGTTGATTGTAATGGTTCCTATTTTGATTAATAAAGATATCTTTGAACCTAGTTATGATTTAAAATTCACAGTCCGGGGCCATCAGATGGTGTGGTTAAGGTGCTGGCTTCCTGTGGCTGACCATGGTTTGAGTATTGGACTCAGTGTTTTCAATATCACGCAGGGCGTGTGGGCATGCCCGAATCCCAAGAAGAGAATGGAGGAGAAAAGATTGTGGCATGGCCATCCCCCCTGGGGGGTGGTTTTCTCACTTTCTCACTGTCTTTCTCTGTTGAATGCACAGGACCTATGGCAGAAAAGGAAAGTAGAAATTAGCTGTCCCATTGCTTCAGTGACATTTGGAGTAGGTTGTGACTACATTTATCTGTTGGATAAAAAGAGTAGAAATGAAAAGTTTGGGACAACCAGGTGGCATTGTGGTTAAGGGTGTTGGAGCACATATGACTGACTGCACAGTTCAAGTCCTGGACCCAGTAGCTTGAAACACAAGCCAGGCTCATGTGTGTGCATGCCCAAGATTAAAATTCATGGTCCAAAACAGCAATTACTTTTGTACCAACCTAATAGTTTCTGATGTCTGGCTATTGGCAGGGACTGTGGTTGTCTTCCACACAGTGTCTTTGTTGGCTCATTGTTGTTCACATGACAATTTCAGGGGAAAAAAAGCAGCAAGAGACCATGCCCAAATTGTGTGAACACCCACCCACCTACCTACCTACCTAGCTACCTACCTACCTACCTTTCTCTCTCTCTCTTTCTTTCTAAGAGAGACTTTTTGCTATAGAGTGTGTGCACTCACCAGAGAGACAAAGAGAGACCAACAGAAAGAAGTCATTCCCTGGGGGGATGGCCATGCCATAATCCCTTCTCCATTTTCCTCTCACGATCTTTGGCACACAGGCACATGTGCCTGGTGTGAGTTTCAAGCCACTGGGTCTGGAACTCAGACTGTGGTTGGCCATATGGGATGTAACTATTACACCATCTGCTGGTCCTGTGTGAGCACTTTTTGCATCTGCTTGCTTAATGTCCCATTGCCAAAGCAGTCACCCTACTGTGTCTAGAATCTGTATAGGACTCTGGAATACCTCGAGGCAAGGATATGGGAGGGCAAATTATTGCCACTTTTGCCATCAAACTAGCACTTTTTGAATACAAACAATTTTAAGGCAATAAATTGGAAAATTCAGGTCAAGTGGGCAGTTTACTAGCAGAAAAAAATAAAAATTGATCTCTCTTGAGAAGATATGAAATACCTGAATAGATTTAAACACAGTTATAGAAATTAATACCAGTAGCTAAAAATTTAACTTCTACCCTTCCTGTAAAAGAAAAGATAGTCTCACAACTGAAACTCCAGCAGTCATTGAAGGAACAAATCATTACAGCCTTATTAAATGATTTCAGAGATGGTAAAGAGGTAAAGGTAAAGCTCATTTTATGAAGCTAGCAAAACTTATGACTTCAAGCACAAGACAAAGACAATCTGAGAAAAGATGTTTACCAACCAGTTTTACTTAGGAATACAGGATATGAAAAGTCCTAAATAAAATATTTGTAAATTGAGTCCAGTAATAAATGCTTTTAAAACAATATTCTTTTTTTTTTTTGGAGGTTTTTGCTATAGGGCGCGTGCGCTTGCCAGGCAGACAGAGACAGAAAGCAAGAAATCACTCCCCCGGGGGGATGGCCAAGCTGCAATCCCTTCTCCTCTCGGGATCTTGGGCACACAAGCACACACACCCAGCGTGAGTTTTAAGCCACCGGGTCCGAGACGTGAACTGCAGTCGACTACATGGGAGTCCAGCGACACGGCCATTACGCTAACTGCTGGTCCCTAAAACAATATTCTAAGAAAGGTTTATCCCAGGGTTTGCTGTGATAATTCAGTGTTAGACAATCAGTTTACCACATTTACAGATAACAGGGGGAAATGTTATGTCCATTTCAGTAGGTGTAAAAGAAACATAATTTGAAAAATTAGCCACTCATTCATGGTTTGAAAAGAAGAAAAAAAACTTAAAGGAGCTTCCTTAACAGATAAAGGGTATCTACCAAAAAAGACAGCACATCACATGTAATGATAAAATACTATGCCCAGAATGGGGAATTCTGTATATGTAGGCTTTATTTTTATTATTATTATTATTATTTTTTGGAGAGGTTTTAGCTATAAGGTATGTGCGCTCGCCAGAAAGAGAGATACAAGAGAGGCAGAAAGCGAGAAATCACCCCCTGGGGGGATGGCCACACCACAGTCCCTTCTCCTTCATTCTCCTTTTGGGATCTTGGGCACGCATGCACAGGTGCCTGGCTTGAGTTTAAGCCACTGGATCCGGGACGCGAACTGCAATTGACTACATGGGAGTCCAGCAACATAGCCATTATGCCAACTGCTGGTTCCCTAGGCTTTAGTTGTATATATACTTTTTGTTGCTTCTGTGTCTAAAACATCTGGAGGAGGAGGAATGATAGGAATGAGATTTCTAAAAACACCTGTGGAAACTTTGGGCTCTAGAAAAGTTAGAGAAAAACAGATCAGGGTTAGAGTTAAACTTTGTTAGTTTTAAAATGGATTAAATCTGAGAGGTATTTAAAATTACCATATTATATAATACATTTTAAAAACTATCTGTTATAAACCACAGAATGGAATGCATAGGTTTAAAAAGTTTTTTGAAACAGTTTCATAGATTGAAATTTAAAGTTATAATAATGGTAAGAAAAACAAAGAAACACCATCTACCCCTGACTCGCTCAGCTTCCTTGATTGTTACCATTTTTTCATATTTGCTTTATTTATTTTTTTAAAGAGGTTTTTGCCTTAGGGGGTATGTGCTCCTGAAGAGAGAGACAGAAACAGTGAGAGGATAAGTGAGAAATTAGCCCCCGGGGGAATGGTCCTGTGGCAATCTCTTCTCTGTTCTCCCAGGATCTTGGGCATGCATGCACATGTGCCCAGCATGATTTTCAAGCCACTAGATTCAGGACTTGAACTGCAGTTGACCATGTTGAAGTCCAGCAACATTACCACTGTGTCATCTGCTGATCCTGCGTTATTCTTTTTTTAAAGTTACATATTTGTGTTTTGTTCTTGAATGATTCAAATTGCAAGCACAGAACCATTGCTCTTAATGTATCAGTTCATATTTCATAAAAATAGATACTTAAGAGTACAGACCTGTTTTTTGTGAAAGGGCGGATCTGGATTTGTCTGACTTTTGTCCGGTTATTTATTTAGATTAGGAATACCATACTAGTGATGTTGTTTACTCACTGTACCAGAGCAAGAGCCATATAATGTTGATTCGTATTTTTCTGGTGGTGATACCTTTGGTCATTTAGCCAAGAAAACTGTTGTTTTCACAGTGTAAATAAATCAGTTTTCTTTGGGAAGCCACCTGAGACTGTGTAAAGTATCAGTGCTAGATTTAATTGTGAGGTGCTTTAATTTAAATACAATTTGCATTTAGTTCTTTGAGTAATTAAAAGTACAGGCACCAGTAGACTTCCTTATACACAGGACAAAAATTGCTGTTGTTCAGATAAGCCAGCAAGATGGATATATATGTATGTATTTCTAGTTCTGATTTCTATTTGATCTGAATTTTAACATCAACATTAATGCCTTTAACTTTATGTTATAATCAAATACTTCTATAAATATTATATTGAACATGAAAAGTGTACCTTTTCAAATTTTAAGTTGAAAAGAATAGAAATCTTTTTTTTTTTTTTTTTTTTTAATGTATTTCTGCTGAGAGAGAAACAGGCACCCTATAGGGTCTTCATACTGTGATCCACCTCCGTTCTCAGCTGGCCCAGGTCATGGGCATGTCCACACATCCAGTGTACATAGGGAGGTCCTTAGTTGTGAACCCAGGACCTTTCCCATATGGATCCAGTTGTGTTAACCACTGCAGTACCACATAACCCAGTCAGTGTTTGCTCTAATTTTGTATAATACTATAGATACACTTAAAACCTAGAGAAAATTGGCTATTTACTCCAAGTTACAAATTGTGTGAAATGGCACAGGTTACCATTACACACTATTAAAGTCCCATAAAATGTAGAAATATGTTTGCTAATAAAGAATCCTTGTTTGGGACCAGCAGTTAGCGTAATGGCTATGTCGCCGGACTCCCATGTAGTTGACCATGGTTCGAGTCCCAGACCCAGTGGCTTAAACTCCGCCGGGTGCATGTGCGTGCGTGCTCATGATCCTGAGAGGAGAACAGAGGAGAAGGGATTGCGGCGTGGCCATCCCCCCTAGGGGATGATTTCTCACTTTCTGTCTGTCTCTCTCTGTCTTTCTGGCGAGCACACGCGCCATATAGCAAAAACCTCTTAAAAAAATAAAAAAGAAAGAAAAAAAGCCCTTATAGTAAGAGTTTACATTTGAGATGATGACAAATAGGTGATATGGGTGTTAATGAATTCTTATTTCCTGTACCCTCATCAAGCATGTGTAGACCTTAATATTTTAACATTGAGATCTTATCTTTAATCTGGGTTCTTACATTTTTTCCGGCAACCATTAGCAATAAGTAAGTGAAAATTGGCATACTAGTTGAAGTATATTTACTAAATTTTTACAGTTTATTACATCCCCCAATGTTTTTTTCAGAGATTTTTACTATAGGGTGTGTGTGTGCTCACCAGAGAGAGAGATAGAAAGTGAGAAATCACCTCCCTCTCAAGGGGGATGACCACATCACAATCGCTTCTCCATTCTCCTCTCAAGATTGTGGGCATTCATACACATGCACCTGGCATGAATTTCAAGCTGCTGAGTCTGGGATTTGAAATGCTGTAGGCCATGTGGGAGTTCAGCAGTGTAATTGCTATGCCATCTTCTGGTCCTAACATCTCCATATTTAAATCTTCACTAAAGATCAGTTGGTACTGAGTATTGTTTGTATATGTCAAAGTTGGACTGTAAACCAGCTAATATTTTTTCCCAGTCCAGAATGTGACCTTGTCATTGGTTTGCAGTATGTACATTTAATTCATGTTATCTGTATGTAGAGATTATTTGTCTCACAGTTATCTAACGAAGTTGAAATAATTTTAATGGATTTTTACTAATGGCAGCCTTCATGACTTCTTTTTTTTAAAAAAGATTTATTTAATTTTATTTATCATCCTTTTTTTTTTTTTTTTTTAATAATTTGCTAAAAGGCACATTTCCTTGATAGGGTAACAGAGAGAGAATGGAAGTGAGAAAGCAAGCTGCCAGGTCTGGAACTCAAACCACAGCTGGCTATGTTGGGAGTTCACTACCCCAATCACCACACCGCCTGCTGGCCCTAGCCTTCATGACTTTTACTAAGTGTTTATTGGTTGCCTTTCAGAATAAAAGAGATGAACATTTATTGAAAAAGAGAAATGTTCCCCAAGAAGAAAGCTTAGAAGATTCAGATGTTGATGCTGATTTTAAAGCAGTAAGTTACCTTGTTTTTATAGAGTCCTTAAAATAAATTTTTATAGTAACAAGGAGAACTTAAATTTTAATATAAGACTAATTTTATGATGGTAATTAAGTTACATTAACTTTAGCAGATAGACTCTTCAGTGAATGTAATTTCGCTAATAAACTCCACTGAACTGTGTTTTCTTTTTTTTCTTTTTAAGCAAAATGTAACGTTAGAAGCTATATTGCAGGTATGTTATTAATTTAATATTCTCATTTTAAAGTATTTGAAATTGATTTTTCTTTTAATTTTTGAAATTTGCATTTGGTATTTCAGAATGCGACAAGTGATAACCCAGTGGTCCAGTTGAGTGCTGTTCAAGCAGCAAGGTAAATACTAATTTGTCCAGAGAGAAAATTTTGTCATACCTTAGGTATCATAGCTGATAGGCTAGGAAGAATACATTATTATTTCTGTTCAAATGTGAAAATTATAGCGATTAATTTCTTACATCTCTTTTTTCTAGAAAACTATTATCCAGTGACAGAAACCCGCCAATTGATGACCTAATAAAATCTGGCATTTTACCAATTCTAGTCAAATGTCTAGAAAGGGATGATAAGTAAGTATGGATTTGACTGTATTCATATTTTTTCAGTTAACTTAAAATTTTGAGTTATTACTTAACCAGTAGGTTAAACTAGTGTTACATTTATGTTTTTCAATTGTCATGCAATTTTGAATTCTGTGACCATATTAGTTAGACCTAAAGTACTTCCTTTTTTAATTTCTGAAGTATGTATTGGGTTGTTGGAAAAGTAATGATGTATTTTTGCTTAGAAAAACATAGAAAAAAATTCGTCATGACTTTTCCAATAACCCAGTATTTCCTTAGGAAATACTGAACTCCTGTCTATTGCATGTTCTAACTTATCTTGAATATTTACAGTCTTTGTTAGGTTTTTTTATTAGTAATATTTTAAAACAACCCAAATAGTATTTGAGTCACCCTTTGCTTATGAGTCTATATATAGATTATCCTCATGACTAAGTCAACATGAATGGTTTCCAGAATTCAGTGACTTTCTTACCTTGGGAATATTCCAGCTGATCACTGATCCTCTGGATAGACTTTAACAGACCTCTAGCCATGATTAGTTGTCCAGCATCATACTTTTTGTTTTATAGCAAATGAAGAATAAGGGGGCAGATTATACTTACCCAGAAGAGGAAAGGAAAGATACTACTTAACTTTGAGACACTGGCCACATTTCCATTTATGTTTAGAGTTAACTCAGTGCTGTCTTAAACTTCACCGATTTGAATTTACTGGGGAAAGTTAGTTTGAACTTTGAAATACTTTAAAACAAATGGTGTTGGGACCAGCAGGTGGTGTGGTCATTAAGCTGCTGGACACTCCTGCATGGCCGACCACGGTTCGAGCCCCAAACCTGGTGGCTTGTTTTCTCACTTTCCCTCTCTCTCTTTCTCTCTCTGTGCCTCTTCTAGTCAAGTTAAAATAAATGAATGAATATATAAAATTAAATAATTCTTTTTAAAAATGGTGGTTTTGCATTTAAGAGCATTTAGACTGGAATTTGATATATTTTGCTAAGTGTTGTCCAAGGAATTTTCAGTTGACTAGATAAGAATAGTGGTGTATGAATATTGCTTCTAAGGGTTTTTAATATTTAAAAATACCTTCAGCTTTCTTTGTGAACTACAGTCCTCCTCACCTCCCACTCCCAAGCCCTGGATACTTTTTTATTCTGTCATATGTATTTCTATAATAAGATTTATTTTAAGTAAAAGTAAGTTTTATTTCAGCTGTTTAAAAAATAAATTCTACCCCTCCTTTTTTAGGGGGTCTTTTTTTTTTTTTTTTTTTTTGGAGAGGTTTTTCATTATAGGGCGCGTGCGCTCACCAGACAGACAGAGAGGGACATAGAGACAGAAAGCGAGAAATCACCCCCCAGGGGGGATGGTCATGCCGCAATCCCTTCTCCTCTGTTCTCCTCTCGGGATCTTGGGCACGCACGCACACGCGCCCGGCGTGAGTTTTAAGCCGCCGGGTCCGGGATGTGAACCGCGGTCGACTACGTGGGAGTCCAGCGACATAGCCATTACGCTAACTGCTGGTTCCCATAGGGGCTCCTTTTCTGTTCTTCGTCTGCTTTTCTTTCCTTTTTCTTTCCAGACTTTGGCGTAGAGTCAGTTGTGTGGATGTGTCTGTGGGACAGCATATATACAAAACGTATTCTAAAACACAGTGATACATCTCTTAACAAGTATATTGTCTAAGAAACTAATTGTTTAGCAATTTCATTATTACACAAAATCAGAGTGAACTTATATAAACCTAGACAGGATAGCTCTCTAAACTGCTAGGTTATATGGTATAGCCTATTAAAATAAAGGACTATCTTCATATATGAGCTCATTTGATTGAAATGGTATTAATACTGTATATACAGCTCAATTAATATTTTTAAAATACTGACCTGTGTAACTACCCACCAAAGCAAGGACAGAAAATTGTCAGTGATTTGGATCTGACTTTATGGATTTCTCATGGGAAGTTGTGTTACAGTGCAAAAGACTATAGACTTTGGAGCTAAGCAGTACCTGGTTTAAATACAGGCTTTGCTGTTTATGAAAACCCATGTGGTTTTTGAACTTCAGATACCTCATCTTTAAGAATTAAGTGGTTGTGAGGAATGGAAAAAAAATACACACATACACATCTAACACACTATCAGGTTTAAATGTCTATTTTTTACTTATTGGGGTAATCTAGTTTTTCTGTTTCTTCTCTCTTTCTCGTTTGTTTTAAAACATTTATATCTATTTATTTGTTATAATTTTCAAGGGGCTGGGGCTGGGATTCTGACCACAGTTGGCCATGTGGGAATCCAGTGCATTAACCATCTTGCCACCTCCTGGCCCTGTCTCTTTTTTCTTTTTTCACATGACAGATTGGAAAACTTTCCTCAGCTTTGTAGTTTTATTTTTTATGACTTTCCACTTTCTCTTTTAAGGTTTCCATTTCCATTTCAGTGTTTCACCAGACCAACTAACCTGCTTAATAACGTTCTCCTCCCAATTTGGGACAACATATATAGTCTTGCCATCTTTGATCTTCTCTTTTTGTCTGCCTCTTGATGCCTTCTTATTTACTGCCTCTGTCAGAATTCATCGTGTAGTTCTATCTGCTACTTCATTTTCTTAAATCTGTTTAAGTTAGTAGTAGGGTATATTTTCTACCCCTATTGCTTGCTATATTATATATCTGACATTTATTATTCTTAAAACCTTTCCCTTCTTGAATCTATTTTAACCTTTTGATACTGACATCTTAGCTTTCTTCAGTGTTGACAGACTTTTTTCCTAATCCTCTGACCTTTAGTTAATCTTAGTTTTTGCTGACTACATCTCCTCATACTTGGTATTCTACTTCAGGGGGTTTATATTTTTTAATTTATTCTCTTAACTTAATGTAAATAATTTTCTTTTAGCAAGTCTTTCTTAAATGTCTTTTTATATTTTTTGAGTGAGATTTTTGCCATAGGGCCCGTGCACTTGCTAGAGAGGCAGAGACACACAAAACAAGAAATCACCTCCCAGGGAGGATGGTCACACCACAATTCCTTCTCCTCCATTCTCTTCTTGAATCTAGTGTCCTAACCATCACGCCACCTGCTGGCCCCCTTAAATGTCTTTTAACAAGTTTCTATCAGCTTTTTACCTTTTTAATCTATCCTACATACCATTAACTCCAACATTATTTCCTTTTCTCTCCTTTTCAGTAGCAACCTATAATTAGAATGTCTATAGAATATCAAGTTCAAAAACTTTTTCTTTTTTGTTTTTAATTGCATCAGAAAGAGAATATACATACCCCTCAAGAGGCATGGTCATACACCACAGTCTGTCTTTATCCAGTTGTTCATCCTGTCAGGACTTAGGGCCCACGCACACATGCCTGATAGATTTTTCAAGGCTTTGGGGCCAGAATTCAAACCAAGACTGGAATTCAGATCATGGTCTGCCATGTGGGATCCAGCTCCCAGAGCATAGTGCTTAATCTCTGTGCTATGGGGCCAGATTTCTTCCTCTTTTTAAGTTTATTTTTTTCTTCTTAAGTTTACCTATTTTTTCCATGCATGAGAGACTCAGAGCAACAGGACGGCACCCCCAACTAGGCCTTCACACTGCGGTCCACCACTATTTTCAGCCAGCCCCAGATAATGGACTGCATGTACCCAGCATATTCTGGGAGGTCTCCAGATGTGAACTCAGGACTTGCCCATGTGGTTCAACCTTCCAGAGCTTTATGCTTCCTCTGGATCACTATCAGCCCAAATTCCAAGTTCTGAAGCCTGGAATTTAGATACATTCTTCACTTTGACCCTCACCTACCGACACATTCACATGTTTTATTATATTTTGCTTTAGCTCTGTTGATCTGTTCCTTGTTATCCATATTCATATTCTTATTTTAAAAAAATAATTATTTAATTTTATTTATTTATTTATTTTTAATTTGACCAGAGAGAGAGAAAAAGTGAGAAAGCAAGCCACCAGGTCCAGGACTCGAACCACAGTTGGCCATGTGAGAGTCTAGCACACCACCTGCCAGCCCCACGTATTCATATTCTTATATGTCAGGATTATTCTACATATGATAACCTTTTAAATAATTTCTGTCAGTGCCTGCCTTTTAAAATTTATCTTTGAAAAGCTAGTTTGTTTTTCATTTTATTTACAAGGTCTTCCAGCATAAAGAAAAAAATTATAATGATTCTATCTTTTCAGCAAAATTATGCAGCCTCATAATATTTCCAATGTGTGCTTAAAGCTGATGGTATAGTACAGTTATATGGGGGTCCCAGCTTTAAGACAACTTAGAGGCTATACCAGTGATTCACATGAGATGATAAGGCCCTCAGCACAGTAATACCTGTAAATTTAAGAAATATTTGGGAGGTGAAATTGACAATGACTTTTTGGTGTGGCATATGTTGGAGAGGAAGGAATCATGGTAAATATGACTGATAAATGTTGCAGCTACAGCGAACATAAGCAAGTTTATAGTGATTGACTTTGGGAGGCAGTGAAATATTCAGGTAGGTGTCTGGCAAGCAATTGGCTATAACAAGGTGAAATTCAAGGATAAAGTAAGGGATAATCATTGGGTATGAGAGTTACAATCTTAAATGATAGGTGCTTATTTAAAATGAGTTTTAATTTTTTTTCTTTTTTTTGGTTATAGTCCTTCATTACAATTTGAAGCTGCTTGGGCGCTAACTAATATAGCATCAGGAACTTCTGCACAGACTCAAGCTGTCGTACAGTCTAGTAAGTCATTTAAATTCTTTACTCTCTGACTTTTTTTGTAATATGGCAAGAAGATGGCTTTTGTAATAAAGACTGAATTTTTATCTTGAAGAATTCTTAAGCTAATGAATTTTCTAAGTTAATTTTTGATGAACGATAGCTTTCTTACAGGTTATCAATCTTCTTCTTTCTTTTTTTTAAATGAGAGAATGTGTGAACACACAGGAGAAGAGATGGGGGGTTATTTTTTGACAGGTTTTCGCTTTTGTAGTCCTCTACCCCAGCCTCCCAGTTAGTTAGGATTTCAGGTGTGCGACCTCACCAGACCTTTTTAAGTTGGTCTAGGATCTAATTCCAGGCTTTCCATGTGGTCCCTACCACTTGCACCGCCACATCTAGGTCATGTCACTAAATAATTTTAACTGTGGGAACTAAAAATGGAGTAGGATAATTTTACCTTGGTGTAGAACCATCTTCTAATAACAGGATTTTTAATTTCAAATATTTTCTTTTTTTTTTTTTGTTATCCATATTCATATTCTTATTTTAAAAAAATAATTATTTAATTTTATTTATTTATTTATTTTTAATTTGACCAGAGAGAGAGAAAAAGTGAGAAAGCAAGCCACCAGGTCCAGGACTCGAACCACAGTTGGCCATGTGAGAGTCTAGCACACCACCTGCCAGCCCCACGTATTCATATTCTTATATGTCAGGATTATTCTACATATGATAACCTTTTAAATAATTTCTGTCAGTGCCTGCCTTTTAAAATTTATCTTTGAAAAGCTAGTTTGTTTTTCATTTTATTTACAAGGTCTTCCAGCATAAAGAAAAAAATTATAATGATTCTATCTTTTCAGCAAAATTATGCAGCCTCATAATATTTCCAATGTGTGCTTAAAGCTGATGGTATAGTACAGTTATATGGGGGTCCCAGCTTTAAGACAACTTAGAGGCTATACCAGTGATTCACATGAGATGATAAGGCCCTCAGCACAGTAATACCTGTAAATTTAAGAAATATTTGGGAGGTGAAATTGACAATGACTTTTTGGTGTGGCATATGTTGGAGAGGAAGGAATCATGGTAAATATGACTGATAAATGTTGCAGCTACAGCGAACATAAGCAAGTTTATAGTGATTGACTTTGGGAGGCAGTGAAATATTCAGGTAGGTGTCTGGCAAGCAATTGGCTATAACAAGGTGAAATTCAAGGATAAAGTAAGGGATAATCATTGGGTATGAGAGTTACAATCTTAAATGATAGGTGCTTATTTAAAATGAGTTTTAATTTTTTTTCTTTTTTTTGGTTATAGTCCTTCATTACAATTTGAAGCTGCTTGGGCGCTAACTAATATAGCATCAGGAACTTCTGCACAGACTCAAGCTGTCGTACAGTCTAGTAAGTCATTTAAATTCTTTACTCTCTGACTTTTTTTGTAATATGGCAAGAAGATGGCTTTTGTAATAAAGACTGAATTTTTATCTTGAAGAATTCTTAAGCTAATGAATTTTCTAAGTTAATTTTTGATGAACGATAGCTTTCTTACAGGTTATCAATCTTCTTCTTTCTTTTTTTTAAATGAGAGAATGTGTGAACACACAGGAGAAGAGATGGGGGGTTATTTTTTGACAGGTTTTCGCTTTTGTAGTCCTCTACCCCAGCCTCCCAGTTAGTTAGGATTTCAGGTGTGCGACCTCACCAGACCTTTTTAAGTTGGTCTAGGATCTAATTCCAGGCTTTCCATGTGGTCCCTACCACTTGCACCGCCACATCTAGGTCATGTCACTAAATAATTTTAACTGTGGGAACTAAAAATGGAGTAGGATAATTTTACCTTGGTGTAGAACCATCTTCTAATAACAGGATTTTTAATTTCAAATATTTTCTTTTTTTTTTTTTTCTCCCGCTATAGGGCGCGTGTGCTCGCCAGGCAGACAAAGACATAGAGACAGAAAGCGAGAAATCTCCCCTCTGGGGGGATGGTCACGCCGCAATCCCTTCTCCTCCATTCTCCTCTCGGGATCTTGGGCACGCACGCACATGGGCCTGGCGTGAGTTTTTTAAGCCACTGGGTCCGGGACGCCATCCAGGGTCAACTATGTGGGAGTCCAGCGACATAGCAATTATGCTAACTGCTGGTTCCCTAATTTCAAATATTTTCAAGATGCAGAGCAATTTATGTCTTTTAGCTTTTTGTTTTGATTTGTTTATCTTAAGGCGTGTGTGTGACCAAAACTGACGTAAGCTCTTAGAGAAAAGGCTAATTATCACCATATACATAGTTTCTTACAGTGTGAGACACTTGGCTGACATTAGGTGGCAGTCAAGGTGATTTTAAGTGGTATACTAGCAATATAGAAAGAAGTTACATTGAATCCTGTAGTAAGCATACTGTTCTCTCAGTTCTTTCTCAGATATTTTCATAAGTAATCTTAAGGGGAAAGTTTCTGTTAGGTTTTAATTATAACTAAAAAGGAATAGGTCTTATACTGGAGCTTTGAGTAGATACTGGTACGTAATTTTTTTTTTTTTTTTGGAGAGATTTTCACTGTAGGGCGCGTGCGCTCGCCAGACAGACAGAGAGAGACATAGAGACAGAAAGCGAGAAATCACCCCCCAGGGGGGATGGTCACGCCGCAATCCCTTCTCCTCCATTCTCCTCTCGGGATCTTGGGCATGCACGCACACGCGCCCGGCGTGAGTTTTAAGCCACCGGGTCCGGGACACGAACCGCGGTCGACTACGTGAGAGTCCAGCGACATAGCCATTACGCTAACTGCTGGTTCCCGATACTGGTACATAATTTAATAATGTTCCCGTTTTCATTATTTATTTCTTGATTATCTTCTATTTATGGTAAATGATATTGATCTTCTGTTTACAGAAGTGAAAAGGAAAACTAGTTAAAAATGTGAGTCCAAAAAAAGAGTCAGTTGAAGCCCTCATACACGGTTGGTGGGAATGTAAAATGGTACACCCACTGCACCAGCAGATGACATAATGATACGTTCTTGTAATCCCACGTAGTCGACTGCTGTTTGAGTCCTGGACCCAGTGGCTTGAAACTCATACTGGTAGTGTGTGTGTGTTGGGGGGGTGCCCAAAATCCCTAGAGGAGAGTGGAGGAAAAGAGATTGCAGTGTGGCTATCCCCGCTGCGGGGTGATTTCCTACTTTCTCTCTCTGGCAAGTGCACACACCCTATAGTAAAAATCCCTTTCAAAAAAAAAAAAGGTACAGCCACTTTAGAAAACAGTTTTTCAAAAGGTTAAATAAAGAGCTACCATATGATCCAGCAGTTTCACTCTTACTAATTGAAACCAAGAGGTACATAAAGACTTGTACATAAATGTTTACAGCAGTGTTATTCATTTTAAAAAAATAACAGTGCTCATTAACTAATGAGTGGATAAGTAAAATGTGTTATACAGTAAATACTATTCAGCAATTTAAAAAAAGAATAAAATACGGGACCAGCAGTTAGCGTAATGACTATGTCGCTGGACTCCCACGTAGTTGACCATGGTTCGTGTCCCGGACCTGGTGGCTTAAAGCTCACGCTGGGCGCGTGTGCGTGCGTGCCCAAGATCCCGAGGGGAGAATGGAGGAGAAGGGATTGTGGCGTGGCCCTCCCCTCTGGGGGGTGATTTCTTGCTTTCTGTTTCTCTGTCTGTCTCTGTCTGTCTGGCGAGTGTACACTCCCTATAGCAAAAAACCTCTCCAAAAAAAAATTTTAAATACTAGCATCCACTACAACATGAATGAACCTCAAAAATTTTGTTAGGTGAAAGAAGCCGACACACACACAGTTATATACAGGGTAATTTAATTTATATGAATTGTCAAGAATAGGCAATTCTATAGACAGAAATAACCTTTATTTCATCATATTATTATAATTGTTCTGTTTTGTTATTGTTAATCTCTATTGTGCCTAGTTTATAAATTGAATTTTATTATAGGTATGTAGGTGTAGGAAAAAGCATAGCATATGTTGTTTTGTACTGTCTATCTGTTGGGAATAGGTAGAACAAAGTCACTGTAGATAAGGGGGGCCTGCCGTAATAATAGCAAGCATTAGATACTGTCCTTGGGTGTGTTAGTCAAATATTACTAGGAGAAAATACTAAAATGATTATTTTTAGGGTAAAGGTATTTGCCACTTTTTTTTAAAAGGCAGAGTCTCACTATGTTACAATCCTAGTATTGGTACATGCCAGCATACCCAGTCAGCTTTTTGGATAGGCCAGAAATTCAGTTCCTGCCTCCTGTAGCCTTTGCCTGCTGAGTAGCAGTGTCTCATCACGTGCTTGGTGGCTAGGCCTATTTGCCATTTAATCATCCAGTGAACTGTAATTGGGCAACTACAATGTACCATGCTCTTGTGTGTTTTATCTGTTTATTCAGACTGAAATCTATAACCTCTTCAGCATTTTGCCAGAATAAAATGTTAGTTTTTCTTTATCACAGATGCAGTACCTCTTTTTTTGAGACTTCTTCATTCACCACATCAGAATGTTTGCGAACAAGCTGTATGGGCTTTGGGAAACATTATAGGTAAGTCACATTTACATTTGAAAAGGCTCCAATTAAGAAGCTTACTTAATTTTTTTCCTACATTGGCATAGCCATTGCACACTATGTTTCCTCTGAATTTAATGTGGGTTGACTATCTGCTTGCTTCACAAATACTAACTTAGAGTGGTAATCTTTGAAAAGGATATACAATTTGCTATAACCATTGTTAGGATTAAATTCATGTTTTTCAAATCAAAAGCTGGAGAAACAGCAGCACTTGATGCTTTTGACTAATGGTGAGGAAACATAGAACATCAGTGTCCCAACATGAGCCATTGCATACATTTCAGACTTCCCCATCCTGAATGTAATTTTTTTTTTAAATACAATTTTCATTTCTGTAGGTGATGGTCCTCAATGTAGAGATTATGTCATATCACTGGGAGTTGTCAAACCTCTTCTGTCCTTCATCAATCCCTCCATTCCCATCACCTTCCTTCGGAACGTCACATGGGTCATTGTCAATCTCTGCAGGAATAAGGACCCCCCACCGCCTATGGAGACAGTTCAGGAGGTAAATGAAGAATTGTAAAGGCCCGATGGTATATTTTCCCTATGTTTATACTTTAGGTATTCATGCACAGGGAATAAAATAGCACATATACTGTTTTTAATGTAGGTGTGAGATTTTTTTCAACTTATGTATTAATTATATTTAGTTACTCCTGTAAAATAAAAATGGAGTGTCTTATGTTATCTGAAAGACTGTCAGTCCATCCTAATGATGATTTTTAAAATGACTATTTTCATAATGAGAAAACTAATAAACTTAAAAATTCAAACAAATTTAAAAATTTCAAAGTTTTATTACTGTATTAATATTGCTGATTTTATGCTAAAAAGAGATTGCCTCAGATAAAACTAGTGTACTTGTATGCAGATACTCTTGAGTGAATTGAGTGAATTTGCACTAAATATACTTGGGTTTTTTTTTTGGAGAGGTTTTTGGTATAGGGCTCATGTGCTGGCCAGACAGACAGAGAGACAAGGGAGAGAGAAAGCAAGAAATCACCCCCCAGGAGGGATGGCCATGCCACAATCCCTTCTCCTTTCTCCTCTCGGGATCTTGAGCATGCACACACACGTGCCTGGCGTGAGTTTAAGCTCCCCGGTCCGGGACACGAACTGCAGTCGACTACGTGGGAGTCCAGTGACGTAGCCATTACGCTAACTGCTGATCCCAGTATACTTGATTTTTGACAAAATTAATATTCTTAAAGTGTGATATACTTTGTGCTAAATCTACTAATGAAAACAAAGTAAAAAACTTATATTTACCTTGTGTATTTTCCGTTTTTGAAAATCCTGTGTAATTTTACCAACTTGCCTGTGTAGAACACTATTTACTGTGTATCCTTGTAGTGTACATTTTTGGCCAGCATCTGCTAACCTATTGTTACGCAGAAGTGCCTAGTATGGTTCTTACCACCCTCTGCTCTCTTTGAGATTTTAAAAAGAGATCTCTAAGGCCTGACTCCAACACACAAAGCTTTATACTTTGTTTCTGTTATTACTTTTCTTGACTAAAGTGGAAGTCAAAAAATTTCAATTGATTCAAGTAGTTTATTAAATAAAATCTAATTTTTATTTTAAGCAGATAAGTGAGACAATAATAGCATTTTAAATATAGCTTTTCTTACAGAGCTATAACTGTATACTTGTGTCCCCATTCTTTCCACTTGAAACCATTTATCATAAAGAAGGTTATTAAAAACAAATGTTTTTCCCTTAAGATATATTATTCTCTACCCAATTTATTTGGACATTTGAAATATGCTTTTATGGGCCAGCAGGTGATGTGGAGGTTAAGGCACTGGATCCTCTGTTCCAGCTGCACAGTTTGAGTCCTGGACCAGTGGCTTGAAAATCATACTAGGTGCATGTATATGTGTGCCCAAAATCCTGAGAGGAAACTAGAGGAGGAAGGATTACTGTGTGGCCACCCTCCTGTGCCAGGGGTTTAGGGGGTGGTGATTTCTTACTTCCTCCACCCTCTGTCAGTCTCTGATGAGTGCATGCACATGTACCCTATAGCAAAAAAATATAAATATGCTTTCAGTTTTTCAGACTGAATTTATCAGGTTTTAATTTTTGTAAAAGAAAACAAATTTATTATTGTCTTCTGTCCTAAAAACGGTATTTACTGCTTTTTTGTTTCTCAGTCGTGTATTTTTACAAAGACATATTCATCAGCTTTAGTGTTACTTATTGTTTATCTTTTTTCCTCAGATTTTACCAGCTTTATGTGTCCTCATATACCATACAGACATAAATGTAAGTAAAGTAGAAGTTTGGATGTGGAGTTTTGTTCTTGACAGGATTGGTAGGATTTTAAAATCATGTTCACGTGTTTTTTATTGCCTTGTTAGGTTTTCATATTGTATATGTAGTTATCAGATACAGGACTAAGATTTGTTTAAAGGTTTATAGCTTAAATCATCTAGACAGCAAAAATACTAATTTTGGATAAATTATCATATATATACTATAGTTTATTTGTGTTATTACTAAGGGATATTAAAGTATGAATATTTTAAAGTAATAAGATTTTTTAAAGCATCTTTCTATTTTTTATGTTATTGATTCTTACAATAGGTAGATGAGATATTATCATCCCCATTTTCTAGAATAACAAGAAACCAATAAGCCACAGGGAGAGATTAAGTGACGTCTCTAAAGTTGCAGAACTGGTAAGGGTCAGAGTCAGTATTCACACTGAGGTCTTCTAACAACAGGTCTTGAGTATTTCCTATAAAACTATGCTGCCTCCCAGACTAGGACCTTTTCTAGATATAATATTGAAGAATATAGAATATAGTTTTAAAGGCAATGGCATTGTTTATTGATTTTCATTACATGATATTTAATGAAATGTGTTTTGTGTATATTCTGGTAAATTTGATACTTTCAGGCAATTTGAAATTCCTTCTAAATGCAGCAGAGTTAATTGTGATTTTTCCATGGAGTAAAACAGTAGGACATTTCTGTGAGTCAGCATTGGTCTAGTTTCTAGTGTTCCAACTAAGATCTTTTTCTGATGTGTTGTGTGTTGTATTTTTATAATCCTATTTTTGTTTGCATGTACATGCATACACAATTTATCACTGAGATGAAGAAAATACATCTTTGTGGTATTCCACACAAGGCAATGTAGTTAATATATAAAAATTGAATCATTTTTCTTCCTCATTTTAGGACTGTAAGCTCTTAAGTTTGAATCCTTTAAAGATCTCTAAAATCACTTTTTATTTATTACATATTAGCCTGAGATGTCATTAAAATGAAGTAAACATGGGGCCAGCGGATGGCATGGTAATTAAGACTGGGCTCCCACATGGCCGATCAGAGTTTGAGTCCTGGACCTGGTGGCTTACTTTCTCTCTTTTTCTCTATCTTTCTCTCTCTTTCTGTTTCTCTCTGGTAAGCTCATGTGCCCTACAGCAAATTAAAAGATAATAGCAAATAAAATTAAATAAATAATTATCTTTTAATTAAGTAAAGCTATTTGTTTATATACTGATCTATTTTCAAAATGGATAGGAAGTGACTAAACAACAGACATATAATAAGTATCTTGAAAGGAAGGCAGAAGTAAAATTATGCAGAAGTTTAATTGTTGATGTTGAATGCTCGGTTTAATTCTAAGATTTCTGATAGCCCAAATTAAAAGGAAAAGAAGCAGAATATTTATTTTTATCGGTACCGTCTCTTAGATCATTATAGAATTAGTTAGAGGCAAATAAAATCTTCTACCATCTATTGGTTGTGTTTATGTGAAATCTAGGTGTGTGGGAATGGTAAAGTATTATAGCTGGAGGTATATTTGTCAAGTTTACAAACATAGATTGTTCTCTCAGAGCCAGAATTGTGCCATGAATTATAGGCTCAAAGATAAAGAAGACATTGAAACCATCATGTCCACTAAGACTTCAACATTAAGACAAATAAAAAGAGTAAGAAGAATAAATTTTTTATGTCAAAAATTTGCTATGCTAGGAATCATTTCCGGCCGTGTCGGTGGGCTGAATTGAAGTGCTGCCGCGGAAAGATGGAGATGATCCTGGAATAGCAGCGGCAGTATCATGAGGAGAAGGAGTGGCTCATGGACATCATGGCCACCCACGGAGATGCTCACGAAGAAGTCCATGCTCCAAGACCAGATCAATTCTGACCATCGCACTCAGGCCATGCAGGATAGGTACATGGAGGTCAGTGGGAACCTGAAGGATCTGTATGACGATAAGGATGGGTTACGAAAGGAGCTCAGTGCCATCTCAGGACCCAACGAGTTTGCTGAATCCTACAATAGACTCAAGCAGATAAAGGAATTCCACTGGAAGCACCCAAACGAGATCTGTGTGCCCATGTCAGTGGAGTTTGAGGAGCTTCTGAAAGCTCGAGAGAATCCCAGTGAAGAGGCACAAAACTTGGTGGAGTTCACAGACGAAGAGGGATACGGACGTTACCTCGACCTCCACGACTGTTACCTCAAGTACATTAACCTGAAGGCATCTGAGAAGCTGGATTATCTCACATACCTATCCGTCTTTGACCAATTATTTGACATTCCTAAAGAAAGGAAGAACGCAGAGTATAAGAGGTACTTGGAGATGCTGCTCGAGTACCTCCAGGACTATATGGACAGAGTGAAGCCCCTACAAGATCAGAATGAGCTTTTTGGGAAGATTCAGACTGAGTTTGAGAAAAAGTAGGGGAATGGTACCTTTCCTGGATGGCTGAAAGAGACGAGCAGTGAGTGCCCTGACCCACGCTGGAGCCCATCTCGACCTCTCTGCTTTCTCATCCTGGGAGGAGTTGGCCTCCCTGGGTCTGGACAGATTGAAATCTGCACTCTTAGTTTTAGGCCTAAAATGTGGCGGGACCCTGGAAGAGCGAGCCCAGCGGCTATTCAGCACCAAAGGAAAGTCTCTGGAGTCACTTGA
>NW_006159479.1:525939-553014 GCF_000334495.1 Tupaia belangeri chinensis | reverse complement strand
ATGGGAGTCCAGCATCTTTAACCACCACACCACCTGCCAGCCCCATGGAAGCCACTCTTTTTTTATTTTTTAAAAGAATTATTTTATTTCATTTCTTTATTTTAATTTGACCAGAATGGGACAGGGTAAGAGAGGGAAAGTGAGAAAGCAAGCCGACAGGTCTGGGACTTGAACCGTGGTCAGCCATGTGGGAGTGTCTAGTGCCTTAACTACCACATCACCTGCCGGCCCCAAGGAAGCCAATCTTTAATAAGCAGTTGGGTATGCCATTAGATGACACATAGAAGAAGCCCTCCATTCTCCTCTCGGGATCTTGGGCATGCACGCACACACGCCTGGCATGAGTTTAAGCCATTGGGCCCGGGACTCTAACCACGGTCGATTACACAGGAGTCCAGTGACCTAGCCAACTGCTGGTCCCATGACTTGCTTTTTATTTTACAAAAAAGAGCCTTATCCTTGGAAGTGAGGGGTCACGGCAAAGTAGGTGCAGGCCCCCCACCCCATGTGAAAGTGGGTGCAGACCTGGCGGGACTGATAGGATTTCTCCCTCGTTTCTTTTAGCCCATTCCCTACTGGCTGTATAAGCTTCATGGTCTCAACATCAACTACAACTGTGAGATCTGTGGCAACTACACCTACCGAGGGCCCAAGACCTTCCAGCGGCACTTTGCTGAATGGTGTCATGCTCATGGGATGAGGTGCTTAGGCATCCCCAACACTGCTTATTTGCTAATGTGACTCAGATCAAAGACGCCGTCTCCTTATGGGCCAAGCTGAAACTGCAGAAGACCTCAGAACGATGGCAGCCAGACACTGAGGAGGAGTACGAAGACTCGAGTGGGAACGTTGTGAATAAGACGACGTACGCGGATCTGAAGAGACAAGGGCTGCTCTAGGTTACGTGGACTCAGCATGGCTTCTGGGCTTTCCCGGGCTTCCCTGAGATCTGCGTTTTCTATTTCTCCCAACCAAATGCTCTTAAAGACTCTTGGCTACGTCGTCTTAAGGTCTAGCCTGTGTCTTGTAGAAACAAGGCATGCTGGCAGACTGCAGGGTCGAGATGTGTTTTATCTTTGTTTTTTTTTTTATTAAAAAGATTCCATCAGGGAAAAGAAAAATCGCTATGCTGAATTTCTTTCTCTAGTTTTCTGTTAGCCAGTACCCTTTTAACTTTTATTCTCCTATTTTATAAATAAGGGAATTGAAACTCAGTAAGATTAATGTCATATAAAGAATAACAGCCATAGCGAGATTTAAAGCCAGGTCCACGGTGTTTGCTCTTCATGATCACATAAATACACAGCACGTGGAAAAGTGAAGAACAACAACCTTCACAAAACAACAGAGTACAGTGGAGAAGTTATCAAAGTGCTAAATTATGGAAGCACAGATCATTTTGTCTGGTGAGTCAGAAACTTTCAATCAGGAAGTAACATTTGAGACGAGCATTTTCAGGAGAAGGAAGTAGTAACATATCAAAGATGGTAACATTCATAGCATTTATTGAGAGTTTAAGTATGTCAGACATGATTTTAAATACTTTTAAAGCATTATCTTATTTAATGCTTACCAGAATCCTATGAGATTGGTACTGTCATTATCTTCACCTTCATTATGTATAAATGTGGTAAAAGAGGATGAGGTGGTTAAGTAATTTGTCTAAAGTGATTCAACTAGGATGAGTAGAATTTTGTTAAATTGAGAAAGTCATTTCAGGAATGAGAGGAAAGATAATTACATACTTAAAAATATTATGAGGTTTTGGATAATACAGGTAGATAATAACACAGTATTTTTTGTCAAAGAGCGAATTTGCAGTTTGAATCCTGTGTTACAGGGTTTTGGCTTTATCTTATTAGGGCAATCATTGAAGATTTTTAAATACAGGAAGGATGTATCTGTTATATACAAATATAGTTATCTGTAATAGATAGATAACTTAGAAAATGTATGGAAGGGGCCAGCCGTGGTGGTGTGGTTAAAGCAGTTAGCTGCTTGGTTCAAGTTCCAGACCCAGGAGCTTGAAAACACCATGCTAGGCACATGTGCATGCATGCCTAAAATCCTGAGAGGAGAGTGGAGAAGAGATTACATTTTAGCTATCCTCCCTAAGGGACTCTTCCTTACTTTATCTCTATTGAGTGCACATGTCCTATAGCAAATAAAAAGAGAGAAAGAAAAAGCGTGGAGGGTTTGGAGCAGGAAAAGTTGAATATAAGTAGACCTGTTTTACTGTTTTAATAGGGTTATAGAAGCTGATAAAGATATGAACTAGTAATAATAGGAATCATTAAGGGAAGAAAAATTTTGAGTGTTAGTTAATAGAGTGAGTAGAACTTGGAGCTTCTTATTCCTCTATGACAGTGTTGCCAAGAAGCAGAAAGCAGTACAGATTTGGGATCTTAATCAGTATTTAAGAGATTGATGAGAGTATTTATTTATTTTTGAGAGATTTTTGCTATAGGGCATATGCGTTTGCCAGAGAGACAAAGAGAGACGGAGAGACAGAAAGTGAGAAACCACGCCTTGGGGGGATGACCACACTGCCATCCCATCTCCTCCATTCTCCTCACAGGATTTTGGGAATGGACACACACACATCTGGCATGAGTTTGAAGCTGTTCAAGTCCGGGACTTGAACCGAGGTCTACTACATGGGAGTCCAGGAATGTAACCATTGTGCCATCTGCTGATCCCAAGATTGATGAAAGTACTTAGGTGTTGAATAACATTGCCTAGAGGAGACTGTATTTTGAACAGACCTAAAAACTGAGCTCTGAGGCACTTCCTGCATTGGAACAGTAGCAGAAGGAATTAGAACGAGCAAAGGAGTCTTTCTAAAGTAATCTAATAGTATGTAAATTATGAAAGAGAGCAGGAGAAAAAGAAGGCAGAGATTTAGCAGTTTCTAGATCATATAGGATCTTGAATGCCACGCGAAAAGTCACATATCCTTTTTATATAACTGTTAGGGAGCCAAAGAACAAATGTCAGATTTATACGTTGGATTGTAGCTCATGTTTTCATGTCGTCAGAAAAGTCATGACGGATATTTCATAGAAAAACATAGAAAAATACTTAATGAATTTTCCAACAACCCAACCCTTAAAAGGAGTGTAGATTTTAGGGGAGACTGGAGTAGAGAAGGCAGCTTTGTGCTTTGCGGTAAGGATAAGAGAAAATTAGGGCCAGTAGTAGAGCTAAAACATGAAGAATAGAAAGATAACAGAAAGTTGAGAAATGCTTTAGATGATAAATTTGCTGGATTTTATATGGGAAGAGAAACAAGGTATCAAGATAATACCCAGCTTTCTAACTTGGATTTAGGCACAGCAGTATATAAGAATAGCTGCCGAGGGAGGTATAACGCAGCAGGCATGAGTTAAGACTTTATGTAAGAATTTATGAGATGACGACTAGTGAGAATGCAGAGGAAAAGCTGGGTTGGGGTTTGAAGAGAGGTAGATATGAGACTTCCGTATGCCTGCATGGCCCTGGGAGCAAAGCTGTTGACCTAGAGGACTACAGGAGAAATGTGGACTGATTGGTTTAGTTTGTGCTCACTTGCTTTCTAGCATATTGTACTGCTCAAAGTCAATTTGCAATTGCAGTGATTTTGAAGCATTCAGTTTTCTTGCGCTTTTTATTTAAGGCGTTCAGTCTTGGGCTCAGAGGCCTAAGCAATTTTAAGTGTGACCTACGATCTAATAAAAATCTATCTATTTTACTGGTGATGTAAATGAAATTAATTAGTTGTAGCAGATTGATTATGTTCTGAAACTTGCTTGATGATGGTGATATATGTGTCAGGAAGTCCCTAGGACTACTCTGAGGTTCGTTAATTTGCTAGGACTCACAGAACACAGAGTTTTTATGCTCATGATTATAGTTTATAGTAGCAAAAGGATACAGATTAAAGTCAACAAGTCTTCCAGTTCTCTTCTCTAGTAGAGTTGTGTAGATGGCGTTTAATTTTCCTATTAATGAGCCATTACATGTGTGAAGTATTGCCAACCAGGAGAGCTCTTAAACCTTGGTGTCTAGAGTTTTTGTTAGGATCTGTCACATGGCATGGGCTGACCATGTGACTGACCTTTGTTACTCAGTTTTCACCCCTTCCCAGAGGTCACACTGATAACAGCATGGCCCAGGGCTCCAGGGAAATAAACAGAGATGTTAGCCATAAATCATTTTGTCAGCATAAACTATCTGGTGCAATCCAAGGTGTCAGGTGGGCAAAGACATTGTTATTGGGGCTATTCTGAGGGTTCTGAAGTTAATCTGGTCAAGGACCAGTCCTTTCTTTGGCAGTGTGCAGGATTTGAGTATCCAAAGCCTGCTAAGTTAACCTATGCTGTGTATAAAGATTAAACATAAGTATGTCATTATAACTTGCTTCAACTCTAGTTGTGTCTGATGACTGTGGCTCTAGTTGTATCTGATGATATATGAAGTTAGCATTCAATAGATAGACATTGTATATACGTGTAATCTAGGAAATAACTTACTAATAGCAGTTTTCAGTAGTAATGCCTGATAGGTATTATTCGTTAGCATATTTACTGTAGGTGACAAAAATCAGTGAAACTTTTTTAGCCAAACATATCTTTATTGATAGAGCTTTTCCTTTGGCTCACATAATACAAGCTTTCAAGATTATTAATTCAGAATATGGATCTAATAAGGTTGTTAGTCATGTGTGCATGCGTGTGTATGTATCTCATTGTGTGTGGTCTAAAGATCAGCTGTCTAGCAGTCTTCAAGCATTTGAAATACTGCTGAAGTGATGTCTTAATGCTTGCTAGTAGTGAAAAGCACACACAAATACAGAATATTTAAAGTAGGCTGATTGCTGAAGCCTTTGTTAGATTGACAGCTGGAATTAAAAGTGTACATTTTTTGACTACTAGTGGCCATAATAGCTAGGTAGTTTAGAAATCAAGAAAAAGGGGCAACCAAGGAAAAAGAATAGTAGAAAGGGAAAGGACAAAACAGCAGAAGCAACTCAGAAAAGGTAAAGTAAAATTCCAAGGATCAAAGACATGGAGCCAGCTATTAGCCTGACAATGGAAAATAGGAACGCATACTTAGAAGAAAACAGAAGCATATAGAATGGCCTAATAATCTTGTGCTGTGAATTTCAAAATGTTTAGGTTTTTTATTAATGAAATGTTTAAGTATATTTTAAAAATTAAAGAGAGACTACAAGAATTTGTGCTTTCAGGGGGCCTAAGTCCTACTTTCAGCTGCTTTCCCCACCAGCCTTTGCAATATTGTTATGGTGACCCCACTGAAAACCATGAACTTATCTCAGTTTAGAATCCTTAAAATATTTTATTATTCTAAGCCTCTTCATAATAGCTAGTAAGAACTGGTTTTCTACTAATAGGTAGAGTCCATGTAATGAAAACCAAATTATATTTCAATCAGTAAGCTAAAATATTACAGGGCAAGGCAACAAACATATTCTGCACAGGATTCTATTTTGTAGGCAGATTATTCAAACCCATCACCATGGATGGACATTTGGGCTGTTTCCTGAATTTTGCAAATACCAATAAATAGAATAATGAATATCCTTGTGCATTTTATTTATTTCTTTCATGAAAGGGCAGAGAGAAAGAGACAGCATCCTGGACAGGTACTTGATGTTGCGATCTACCCCCATGATCACTGTCCAGGATCATGGCACATGTGTGCATGGCATGCTCAGGGAGGTCTCCAGACATGAACTGAGAAACCCTGCCATGTGGATCAGCCTCACAGAATGTTGAATTTTACTGCTATGCCACCATTTTGCCCCTCTTAGGCATTTTCATATTATTGCAGGTACATCTTCAGGGTAAGTTCGTAGCAGAATTATTGGGTCAAAGAGTAAATGCCTTTGTAATTTTGTTACATTCTAGCAAATTCCCTGCTTTAGGTGTTGTGCCATTCTGCCTTCCTGGCAGCAGTATACAAAAAAGACTTTCTCCATAGCCTTGCCAATCAAGTGTATTTTATCACATTTCAAATTTTTGCTAGTCTGATAAGTGAGAAACTACATTCAATTTTCATTCCCATTTCACTTGTGTGAGTGAGTTGAACATGATTACATTTGTTTTAGGGCCATTTTTATTTGTATCTTTGCAAATAGACTGTTCACATTTACTGCTTTTTTTTCATAGGATTTTTGGTCTTTTTAAGGATCTTCTTCTTATTACTATTTTTTAATATCAGGTGTGTGTGCTCACTAGAAGACAGGAGGAAAGCTCCTGCTGTGGGGTGTGGCCATGCCACAATCCCTTCTTCTCATCTCCTCTTTGTCAGGATTCAGGATACATACACACATGTACCCAGTATATTTTTCAAGCCACTAGGCCATGAGACATTTTCCACTATTATTTCTTCAAAAACATTTTTTTCAGCCCCTCTCCATTTAGGGACTCTGATGACACAAATGTTAAACCTGTTAGTATTGTGCTACAAGTCTCTGAGCCACTGTTCATTTTATTTCTTTTTTTTTTTCTCTTGTTCAGAGTGGATTATTTCTATTGATCTGTCTTTGAGTTCAGAGATTTCTCTCCCATCATTTCTTTATCTTGGTTGTAACTTGCTATTTTTTGTTTAAAACATGTTCATAACTGTTAATTGAAGCATTTTATGATAGTTATTTAAAAACTTTTGTCAAGTCCTTGTCAGATAATTCTAGTATCTGTGTCATCTCCTTATCAACATTTATTGACTGTCTTTTCTCTTTCTGAGATTTTCTTGGTTCTTGATATGCTCAGTTATTTTCAGTTGCAGTCTTTACATTTTGGGTGTTATAAGACTGAGTTCTGATAAATCTTGTTGCCTGTTATTACCAGACTGGAAAGTAGTCAGGCTTAGCTCACACATAACAACGTCTGCAGGCACCTCCACCAGGGAGGCCTCCTCACTGCAAAGATGGGGTGGTAGATGAGCTTAACTCTCACAGACAACTTCTGTCCCATTTTTGAAGTTGTAGTGTTTCGATTTTTCTAGAACATCCAACACTTACAAATTATTATTCTACTCCTTTTATTGAAGTTATATGACTGAAGCTCATGTACTACTAAAAAGATGGCACATTTTTCTGTAAAGGTTTTAGTCTTTGTGAACCCTGTGATCTCTGGTCCACTAAAATGACCTCCCCTCTCCTTTTCTCTGAATCTCTCACAGGATCAATCCTGTGAGATTGGCAGGAGATCCAAACAAAAACTGGAAATTAATTTTTTTCTCCTTACAAGTAATTTGAATTTTTTTCTGTTTTCTGACTCCTAGTCATGCTGAAGCTATGGATTCTATGTGATTGTGTATTTTCTTCTTTACTTATCTATATGCTTTTTGATGAGTATGTAAATTTAGGTGGCTGCTATTATTTTAAGACAACAGGATGTCTTTAATTGGATATCCTAAGAGGAAGCATCTCTGAATTTCACTTGAGATGACTAGTGCTTGTATTTCTCTGTGAAGGCACCAAGGAAGGCCACATACAAGCCTCTTGCCCTTGAATGAGTCATCACATCTCTGAAAATGTTTTCGTTGTTGTTTTTTAAGATAGGATATTACCACATCTTGATCTTCCTGCCTCAGCCTACCAGCTGGGACTATAAGCTTGTGCCACCATACCGGGCTCTGTTTTAGACATGGTCTTACTGTGTAGCGCAGGACAGGCTTGAACTTCAATCCTTCTTCAGCCTCCCCAACTCACTGGGACTACAAGTGCACACCATTGCACCAGGGCTCCCATGTGGTCAACATCCTGTGGAGCGTAGCATCTTAGCAGCTCATGTCTCTACAGCTGAGCCTTTTGTTTGTTTGTTTTCCTTTATTGGCAGAATTAATATGGGCATAGGGCATGACTCGAAAGTTGGAGACATGTTTAAAGGCCTTTACAAACATTTTTTCCTCTAAACAATGTTAAAAAGCCAAGTCTTTTCTTTTTTTTTTTTAAATCTGTTTACTTTAGAAGTCTGAAAAATTGTATTGCTAGTATTGAACATGTTTGGAAACCAGTAGATTAGATGCATGATCTTTTTGGTCTCATCATGGTATATTGGCCTCGTTCTGTATTTAAGATATTTCCATGTAATTATTAGGTATCTGATTTGTGGAGGCAAAGAATGACTTGTTTGCTTATTTTTTTAAGAATTACTTATTTAATTTTGTTATTATTATTATTATTATTATTAAATTTACTATAAGACATGTGCAATCTCCAGAGAGAGAGAAAATGAGAAAGCAAGCTGCCAGGTCCAGGACTCAAACCATCATTAGCCATATGGGAGTCCGACGCCCCAACCACCACACCACCTACTAGCCCCTTGTTTGCCTATTTTCAAATTCATCTATCTGCTACATAAATGTAGAAATTAGAATATAAGTGGTCTCAGACTTCTGTCTCCTTTTTGTGAAGAGTGAGCCGAGGCAGGCACTGAGAGAAAGCTAAGGTATCTGCTGTTTAATAAACTAATCAAGTCTAAGCAAGTACTTTTGCCTCTATTCTAAAACATAAAATGTGGTTAATATTTTACTATCACTTCTGAGGTATATTATGTATATTAAGCATTCAAACAAATATATAAAATGGTTATTCTCTTTTTACATCCTGTAGATTCTTGTAGACACTGTGTGGGCTCTGTCATACTTGACAGATGGAGGTAACGAGCAAATACAGATGGTTATTGATTCAGGGGTTGTGCCATTTCTTGTGCCCCTTCTGAGCCACCAAGAGGTAAAAGTTCAAGTAAGTACTTTTTGCATTTTTCTTCTCTGGAACTGAGCCTGGTTTTTATTGATTTCCAAGTTTATTTCATCCAAATTGCTGAGTTTCAGACCCATATGCTCAGTTCTTCACCCTTTAGACATACCCTCTAAGAACTTGAAGCATTCCATTGTCAGTTCAACCAGTCAAACATGAAATGAATCATCTTTTCCCACCAATCTGTTTCTCTTCCTGT
Source organism: Tupaia belangeri chinensis (assembly GCF_000334495.1). NCBI lineage: Eukaryota > Metazoa > Chordata > Mammalia > Scandentia > Tupaiidae > Tupaia > Tupaia belangeri. The sequence continues at coordinate 544,048 of NW_006159479.1, read as the reverse complement.
ATCCCTTTTCAATGGAAATTTTATTTCCTCCCTTTATTTGTCATTCCATCACAGGATCTTGTCAGTTCTTTGTATAGCTTTAAAATCTGCCTCTCCTCATCTATCTAGAGCCCCTGACTTATTTGAAGACTCCTTTTTTTCCTCCAAGATAACTGTACTTCCCATCTTCTCACTCTAATTAAAGGTAGCTGACCAATAGCTTTGTTCATCCTAAATTTGCCAATCTGACTTTCTTAGTGGGAGTTTGTGCCCATTCCAGGCATTTTGAAAATCTCTCTAAAGCCAGTTTAGCAGCGGCTAAATGCAATTGTTTAAAAAATGGGACTTCATGTTTTTTGTCTTAATTTTCTTTTAATTTTTGAACCTTTTTTCCAACAATTTTTCCATAAAGTTTGTTCTTTTCACAAGATCCTATTGTTTAGAATTGCTCTTAGTCTACTTAATGCTTTATATAAGGATGAAGTATGTTAATTTTTCAAGCCTTGCATTTTTACATTTTCTCAGGAGATATGAAAAATAATAGAATCTGTTTCATCATAAACAAATAAAGAAAACATTTTATTCTTACTCCAGACAGCAGCACTCAGAGCAGTTGGCAATATAGTGACCGGCACTGACGAGCAAACCCAGGTTGTTCTCAATTGTGATGTCCTGTCACACTTCCCAAATCTCTTATCACATCCAAAAGAGAAGATCAATAAGGTAAGGCATATATGTCCTCAGCATTATATTTCTGACTCTTTGTACACCCTATTTGTAACTGGCTGTCTGTTTCTGTTGCTGCTTATTTGTGTTTTTCTTCACTGCTGTTAAGAGGATAATTGTTTTAGGGGCCAACAGATGGCATAATGGTTACGTCACTGGACTCTACCTAGTCAACCACAGTTTAAGTCCCAGACCCAGCAGCTTCAGACTCCAGCTGGACACATGTGCATGTGTGCCCAAAATCCCATGAGAAGAATGGAGGAGAAGTGATTGCTGTGTGGCCATTTTTCCCTTGGGGGGTGATTTCTTGCTTTCTGTCTCTCCACTGAATGCACATGCCCTAAAGCAAAAAAACCTTCTCTCTCTCTCTCTCTCCAAAGTTTCATAACCAAAGTAGGATGATGCACTTGGGCGTCCATGAAACCAAATTCTGACACCACTAATTGCAAAGCAAACTGTTTGGTTTGCATTTCTCTAACGATTGATCGTGTCGACAAGTTTTTAAATTTGGTTTATTGCTATTTATGTGGATTAATTTGTAAAGTGTCTGTTCAAGTCTTTTGACCCAGTTTTTAAATTGCTTTTTGATTATCTTCTATTGAATTATACAAGTTCTTTACATACCCTGGAAACAAGTCTATTGTCAAATGTGTGATAGGACTTGAAAAAGTTTGTGGGAAAATGGAATTAAAGCATGACTTTATTTTGGTACAGAAAAAAAATTTTGAAATCTATGCGTAGTTTTTTCATAATAGGCATTTTGCATGAGTGTTTTGAAAACACTTTGTATACATTGCATGTCTTTCCCCAGTCTAGCTTCCCTATCTATTAACAGAGTCATTCAATAAGCAGAAGTTTTCATTTTTTTAAGAATTACTTATTTAATTTTGTTATTATTATTATTATTATTATTAAATTTACTATAAGACATGTGCAATCTCCAGAGAGAGAGAAAATGAGAAAGCAAGCTGCCAGGTCCAGGACTCAAACCATCATTAGCCATATGGGAGTCCGACGCCCCAACCACCACACCACCTACTAGCCCCTTGTTTGCCTATTTTCAAATTCATCTATCTGCTACATAAATGTAGAAATTAGAATATAAGTGGTCTCAGACTTCTGTCTCCTTTTTGTGAAGAGTGAGCCGAGGCAGGCACTGAGAGAAAGCTAAGGTATCTGCTGTTTAATAAACTAATCAAGTCTAAGCAAGTACTTTTGCCTCTATTCTAAAACATAAAATGTGGTTAATATTTTACTATCACTTCTGAGGTATATTATGTATATTAAGCATTCAAACAAATATATAAAATGGTTATTCTCTTTTTACATCCTGTAGATTCTTGTAGACACTGTGTGGGCTCTGTCATACTTGACAGATGGAGGTAACGAGCAAATACAGATGGTTATTGATTCAGGGGTTGTGCCATTTCTTGTGCCCCTTCTGAGCCACCAAGAGGTAAAAGTTCAAGTAAGTACTTTTTGCATTTTTCTTCTCTGGAACTGAGCCTGGTTTTTATTGATTTCCAAGTTTATTTCATCCAAATTGCTGAGTTTCAGACCCATATGCTCAGTTCTTCACCCTTTAGACATACCCTCTAAGAACTTGAAGCATTCCATTGTCAGTTCAACCAGTCAAACATGAAATGAATCATCTTTTCCCACCAATCTGTTTCTCTTCCTGTATCCCTTTTCAATGGAAATTTTATTTCCTCCCTTTATTTGTCATTCCATCACAGGATCTTGTCAGTTCTTTGTATAGCTTTAAAATCTGCCTCTCCTCATCTATCTAGAGCCCCTGACTTATTTGAAGACTCCTTTTTTTCCTCCAAGATAACTGTACTTCCCATCTTCTCACTCTAATTAAAGGTAGCTGACCAATAGCTTTGTTCATCCTAAATTTGCCAATCTGACTTTCTTAGTGGGAGTTTGTGCCCATTCCAGGCATTTTGAAAATCTCTCTAATGCCAGTTTAGCAGCGGCTAAATGCAATTGTTTAAAAAATGGGACTTCATGTTTTTTGTCTTAATTTTCTTTTAATTTTTGAACCTTTTTTCCAACAATTTTTCCATAAAGTTTGTTCTTTTCACAAGATCCTATTGTTTAGAATTGCTCTTAGTCTACTTAATGCTTTATATAAGGATGAAGTATGTTAATTTTTCAAGCCTTGCATTTTTACATTTTCTCAGGAGATATGAAAAATAATAGAATCTGTTTCATCATAAACAAATAAAGAAAACATTTTATTCTTACTCCAGACAGCAGCACTCAGAGCAGTTGGCAATATAGTGACCGGCACTGACGAGCAAACCCAGGTTGTTCTCAATTGTGATGTCCTGTCACACTTCCCAAATCTCTTATCACATCCAAAAGAGAAGATCAATAAGGTAAGGCATATATGTCCTCAGCATTATATTTCTGACTCTTTGTACACCCTATTTGTAACTGGCTGTCTGTTTCTGTTGCTGCTTATTTGTGTTTTTCTTCACTGCTGTTAAGAGGATAATTGTTTTAGGGGCCAACAGATGGCGTAATGGTTACGTCACTGGACTCTACCTAGTCAACCACAGTTTAAGTCCCAGACCCAGCAGCTTCAGACTCCAGCTGGACACATGTGCATGTGTGCCCAAAATCCCATGAGAAGAATGGAGGAGAAGTGATTGCTGTGTGGCCATTTTTCCCTTGGGGGGTGATTTCTTGCTTTCTGTCTCTCCACTGAATGCACATGCCCTAAAGCAAAAAAACCTTCTCTCTCTCTCTCTCTCTCCAAAAAAAAAAAAAAGATAATTGTTTTAAATCACCTCAAATTTCTTTTTAAGTTTTTGCCAGGCACCAGCAGTCAGCTTCATGGCTGTGTCGCTGGGTTCCCATGTAGTTTGAGTCCTGGAACCAGTGACTTAAACTCATGCCGGGTGTGTGTGTGTGTGTGTGCGTGCCCAAGACCCCGAGAGGAGAATAGAGGAGAAGGGATTGCGGCGTGGCCATTCCCCATGGGGGATGATTTCTCACTTTCTGTCTCTCTGTCTTTCTGGCGAATGCAAGCATCCTATAGCAAAAAACCTCTTCCCCCCAAAAAACGTTTTTGCTATAAGTCATGTACACTCACTGAAAGAGAGAGAGGGGAAAAGTGAGAGATCATCCCCCAGGGATGGCCATGCCACAGTCCCATCTCCTATATTCTCCTTTCAGTATTTTGGGCATACACTCCCAAACACACCTGACTTTTTTTTTTTTTTTTTCCCTTCTTGTGGTGGGATTGGGGAGAGAGAAACAGAGAGAGGTAGATGTTTTTGACCAGGTCTTACATATCATTTTATGTTCCTGTGCCAGCCTCCCAGTAAGCTAGGACCACAGGCACCTGTTTCAACTTTCAGTTGCTTCCTGTAAGTGCTGCCCTGATCATAGAATAAAAAACATTTCTAGACAGCCTGTTTTTATTTCAGTAGCTTGAGCAGTATCAACAGTCATTAGTGAGCAAATAGGTGAAAATGCTTATAAGATCTGCCACAAGTGACTGATATCTTTTCTAAACATTATAGAAGATGTCAAACTTTTTATACAAATTTACTATTAGGTGTTTAATATGCACTTAAGTCTTTATGTCCGGCTTATTTCACATAGCGTGTTTTTAGAACTTGTCTATTCTATGAATCAGAATTTCATTTTTATAATTGGAACTGAGAAGCGAAGACACCAGACAGAAGTGGAGAGAGAGAGGTTCTGACCTCTGGTGTGATGTACTCTTAAGTGAAGGTATCGTGGAGGGGGAAAAAATTCTTATAGATACCTACTCAGTTTCAGCAAGCAGGTGGTTGCTTATAAAGAATTTTTACCTTGGGTTTCTATTTGCATCTTGAAAGCATTACAAGACCTGGAGGTAGAGGCTAATTTTACCCCAGTTGAATGGCAAAATAAACTTACAAATTAATTATTTTAATTGTGGAGAAAGAAGATGTATATTTGACACTGATATTACACTAACTCTGTTTATGACTTAAGAACTTTTTAAAGCTGGAATAACATTTATGTTATATAGATACATCTTAGAGGAGTTAGATGCTTAATTTCTATGGAAATTCTTGAATGTCTTTTGAGTGAATGTTTTTTTTTTTTTTTTAAGAATTCTTTTTATTTAATTTTATTATTATTATCATTATCATCTTCCAGTTTGATCAGAGAGAGAGACAGAGAGAGAGAAGAAGTGAGAAAGCAAGCCACCAGGTCCGAGACTTGAATCGTGGTCGGCCATGTGGGAGTCCAGCACCTTTAACTACCATGCGACTTGCCGGCCCCTTGAGTGAATGTTTTTAAAACAATAATAGTTTTTGTTTTGATTTGATTTTTGTTTTTAATACAGATTTTTGCTATAGGGTGTGTGCACTCTCCAGAGAGAAAGGAAGAAATTACCCACAAGGGGTACGGCCACATTGCAGTCCCTTCTCTGTTCTCCTCTCGGGATCTTAGGTGCACACGCACAGGCACCTGGCTTAAGTTTTAAGCCACTGGGTCCGAGACTCAAACCCCTATGTGGGAGTCTAGCAACATAACCATCATGCCATCTGCCGGTCCCTAGAAATAGCTTTTGACAAGTATTCAGAAGTTCAGTCTTCTGTTTATTTTTGACTCTCTTTTATTGGGAGCCAGTGCACAGAAATACAAGCTCCATTGAAGAAAGATAGCTATCTGGTGCCAGCCAGTGGTGTGGTGCTTAAGACAACTGGATCCCACATGGCCAACTATGCAGTTTATGCCCCAGACCTGGTGGCTTGAAAAACACTGGGTGTATGTGCATGCATGTGTCCCAAGAGGAGAATGGAGGAGAAGGGACTGTGGCATGAGCACACACCCCCCCCCAGGGGGTTTCTCACTTTCCCTTTTTCTGTCTCTTTCTCTCTGTCGAGTGCATGCACCGTATAGCCATTTGAAAAAGAAAGATAACTGTTTTGTTCACTGCTGTAGCACCATTGCCTAGGATAATGCCTTAACTTATAGTGGACTTATGTATTATTGACTGGGTAAGCGCCAGGTTAATGGGGCCTTAGTATTATGTATGGAAATTTTCCCATATGTTGTTTAAAATGTGAGATTTTATATATACCTAACACTTTTTAGGTGTTGTCTCTTTAACACAACTCAGGTTATTTTGTTGTACATATAAAATACGTTAAAATAAAAAATATAAGCACTAAAGAGAACATTTGTCAAATAAATGTACCCTATATTTTGTTCAATTATAGGAAGCAGTATGGTTCCTGTCCAACATAACAGCAGGCAACCAGCAACAAGTTCAAGCAGTAATAGATGCTGGATTAATCCCTATGATTATCCATCAGCTTGCTAAGGTCAGTCATGTTACAAATTCATCATGTCTGTTCATCTCTTTTAACCAAGATTTTTTGGATAAAGAATTAATTCTATGATTTATTTTTTAACCTTCAGGGGGACTTTGGAACACAAAAAGAAGCTGCTTGGGCAATTAGCAACTTAACGATAAGTGGCAGAAAAGATCAGGTGAGTTTGAAAAAACTGTTAACTGTCACTGTTAATATTGGAAAGTTGGAAAATGCACTATTTTCTTATGTTTTTAAGCTCTGTTCTTATTGGCGAAAAGATAACTACATGAATTAAAATACTTCTTCTGTTGTCTAGGTTGAGTACCTTGTACAGCAGAATGTCATACCACCATTCTGTAATTTACTGTCAGTAAAAGATTCTCAAGTGGTACAGGTGGTGCTAGATGGTCTCAAAAACATCCTGATAATGGCTGGGGATGAAGCAAGCACAATAGCGGAGATAATAGAAGAATGTGGAGGTAAGAGCAGGTTGATTTAAGAACAAGAGTTGGGCACTGGGACTCAAACCCTAGTTTTAAAGTCAATTTATTAGAAAGAAAATGATTAGGACACATTGTTTAAGGATCAGAGTTTGTTCCTACTACCCCTTCCCTTTTTTGGAAGTTTATTTATTTATTTATTTATTTATTTATTTCATAAGTGGGAATGACAGAACCCCCACAGTGTCCGGACACTGCAGTCCACCCTCAGCTTCAGACAGCCCTGGATCATGGGACATCTGTGCCTGGTGTACCCAGGGAGGTCTCCGGACAAGAACCTGGAACCTTCAGCCTTGTAGAGTGCAGCATTTTACTACTGTGCCATTGTCTAGCCCCTTTGTTCCTGTTTATTCACTGTATTAGCATTCCAGGAGGATTTACCAAAAAATTAGTTTATATTTTCCAAAAACTGGTTATCAAGTCATTCTGTACCTTCCTAGAGGTAGATGCTTTTTAGGAGACACTAATAGTCCTCTTCAGGTCACAGTGCCTGAGAGCAAATTAAAAAGTCTTAAACAGTCACTGCCCTGATAAAAGCTTTGTTTAGTTTAGCATTTCTCAAACTCCTCAACAGAGATGCAATGTTTTTCATGTTCCAGCTATTATCATATGATTCTATCGACCTCACTCTGGGAAATACTATTCTATGTTATTGGAAAAGTTTTAATGATTTCTGGTTTATCTAGATACTTTATTTCAGTCCTTTCAGTTACAGTGGTTTTAGGATTGCCATACATGAGTACCAAAGTTATTACTACAGCAGTTACTTTGAAATTTTAATAACAACTGTGATTTCAAGTATTACATTATTATTTATCTGGCAATATAATGAAATTCATTAAAAGTACCTGTTCAGTATGTACTAAAGTGCCTAAACTTTACAGTAAGCCATGTTTTAGTTTTTACATTTTGTTGTCTATTTTCTATTATTTTTATCAGGTTTGGAGAAAATTGAAGTTTTGCAGCAACATGAAAATGAAGATATATATAAATTAGCATTTGAAATCATAGATCAGTATTTCTCTGGTGATGATGTAAGTAGATATTATAGATATTACAGTGTGGTGTATCTGTACATAAATGAAAATCTACGTGTGATGTGAATTTACTAAGCTTCTCTTTTATTAATACAACTTAAATTTATATTATTTTTCTGTTAGGTACTCTGTTAATCATTTCTCTTAAATACTTTGTCTAAAATTTCATTTTAAGGTAAAATTGTAAAAACTGTTGCATTTGTAATCTATTACCTGGGAAGAAATAGTAATTATAGAAATGTTAGGTTAAATAAATCTATGGATACAAGGACTTAAGAGTCAGTTTTTAAATGTGTATTGAATTTTAATTATTAAATTTCCTTTAAAAATTTTTTTTTAAGAATTATTTACCTTTAGGGGCTGGCAGATGGTGTGGTGGTTAAAGGCGCTGGACTCCCATACCCACATGGCAGACTGTGGTTTGAGTTCAATACCTGGTGGCCTGGTTTCTCACTTTCTCTCTCTCTCTCTCTTCCTCCCTCCCTCCTCCTTTCTCCCTCTCTCTCCCTTTCCCCCTCCCCTTCTCTGGTCAAATCAAAATATAAATAAAATTTATTTAAAAAAATTTTTTTTGAGAGGTTTTTTTTGCTATAGGGCGCGTGCGCTCGCCAGACAGACAGAGAGAGAGACAGAGAGACAGAAAGCGAGAAATCACCCCCCAGGGGGGATGGTAACACCGCAATCCCTTCTCCTCCATTCTCCTCTCGGGATCTTGGGCACGTATGCACACGTGCCCGGCGTGAGTTTTAAGCCACCAGGTCTGGGTCGCGAACCAGGGTTGACTACGTGGGAGTCCAGCAACATAGCCATGACACTAACTGCTGGTCCCTAAATTATTTTTTTAAAAATAATTATTTAAATTTATTTATCCTTATTATTTTTAAAAATTTGCTACAGAGAGAGAAAGAGAAAGTGAAAAAGGAAGCTACAAGGTCTGGGACTTAAACTGTGGTCGGTCATGTGTGGGAGTCCAGTGCCTTAACCACCATGCCACCTGCTGGCCCTAAACTATTAAATTTTTTAATAAAATTATTACTGACTTACCCAAATATTTTTAGATTATTAAAGTATTTACACAGAATTTTAAGAGGTTAAAAAGTCAATTCTGCTTACACCATAATGGACAGTATTATAAGTGTTTTTCTTCTTGCTTTTTATAGATTGATGAAGATCCTAGCCTCATTCCTGAAGCAACACAAGGAGGTACTTACAATTTTGACCCAACAGCCAACCTTCAAACAAAAGAATTTAATTTTTAAGTTCAATCAAGTGCAGCATCTTTCCCACATTCAATATGAAGCACCACCAGATGGCTACCAAATGACAAGAACAACAGCGACAAAAGGCTCCAAAACACACATGCCTCTTCGTTTCGATGCTTCTAAAGCAAGCCATGTCTCAGTCACTTTGCAGTTGCCAAAAGTCACTATCACATGGACTGTAAATGCATATGCATGATTTCCTGAACTGTTTTAGAATTTTCCTTAACAATCTCAACTGCCCTATTTTTCCCTGTTCCCTGGTGCCACACGCCGACAACTGCAGTCTCCAGTTTAGAATATCCCATGGGGTGGCATGTCAGCTGCCCACTGATACTTCTTTGGAAAATGGTGCGCTGTGGATCAAGACACTTTGGTATGATGCATATACATGTTGGAAGACTAAAGAGGTGCAGTATGATCTGAGCCTCCATCATTGTCCTCCACAAACATATTTTCATATTCTTTATGTGGAAGAATAGATTTTAAAGTACAAGCCAAATGATCTTCATTGGTGGAACTGACACACAAAAAGTAACTTAAAAACAAGAAACTTGGTTATTGATTAAACAGATAAGTTTTCAAAAACTTTACTTCATCTACCAGTAATTGATGTGTTTATTATCTGCCTCAGAAGCCAGGGTTGGAGGAAGAACTTTAGATGTGGATGGTAATGCTTTCACCATTATACCTATTTTTTGAGAACAGCAAGCCCTATTTGACCACTCACTTCAGCCTGTGTGTTCCTGCTGTTTTGAAGTAATCAAATGCTGTGCATGGTATTTTACCTGAGCTGCAACCTGCTACGGACTTGAACTTCTGCTTAAGTTGAAAGCAAGAGTCCCTGACTATAAAGGAAAAAAAAGCAAAAAGACAAAAACCGCAAAGGTCTAAAATACCCATTGGTGATGTGTGAAAAAAATCTTGCTTTCAGCTTTCAGGAGTTAATTTCTTTGTTTTAATTTGATAATTGGATATGGTTGATTTATATTGGGTTTAAACTGTGGAGCTTTCATGTTTACTGTAATTTAGTCTTAAAATATTTTTTACTTAGTAACCAGTGCTTTTGATAATGTGGTTGGCAACAAACCAGCAACTATTTAGAAGTGTCATAAGACTTCGTTCTTTGAGTATTGGGCAAATTAATTCAGATCCTAACTTTAAAAGCATCTTCACATTTTAAAAGATCAGATGGGGATCTGTGGAGAGGAATAATCTGCAGTTATTTAACATGAACCTGATTTGCAGTGATCTTTAAGTAATGCTGCAAATCTGGTCTTACTATGTAGAGTCACTGCTTTTGGTAAATTGTCTTGACCCAGTTATAAATGAAAGAATATAAATCCGACAGTTTTTTAAACTAAATAATTTGTGCTGTCACAGAAATGGTTTTGTTGCTCTTGTTCACTGGGTATAATTTCCCAATGCATTGATGTGAAGGGATAGAAAACCTAAACTAATTTAGTTATCTGATGGGGGGTGTATTTACTGTGATGAAGATGAGACAGATGCCATCAGAGCTTCGTGAATCCGCTGGGGTGTTTTCACTGATAAACAACACATAGCAGGTGTGCATTCATTACAAATATATGTATCTGCCAAGGTGGAGCCACTTTAAAGAGTGAGTTTTGTCTTGTATCTAAAGTGGATACAAGCGTATGTTTAAACTGCAAGATTTTTACTTGCTAGAGAATCTGTTTTAATATAGTGGTTTGGCCTCTGATTATTTATAGGTTTTATAAATTTTAGAATCAATTTCTCTTTAAGGTGGCTCAGATTTTTCAACTCTTGTGCACATAAAATTGAGTTGAAGTTCATTGTGCCTTTTTTTCTTTATCCAAATTTTGAGTTAAAGCTTCATATGGTAACTGCATCCTGTTCGGACACTATAGTCTAAATTTTTGAAACTGCGTGGTGTTCACTAATAGTAAGAATAACAAGGTCAAAGCTAATTAAGGTCACAAACTTCGGTGAAACCCTTGAAGTCCAAATCTTCTTATATTGTAAATTGTACCCCTTCCAGTTTTGTTTCTTCTGGACTCTCCATACTTAACTGACAGTTACCTTTTTAAAATTTTGCACACATTAAGATTAAAATTGGGCCTCTACTGTGAAGATTCCTATTCCTCTTGTGTTTTAAGTGCAAACTAACATTTAAATGAACATTAGCATCAAGTAGTGCAGACATACGAATGCATTTGCTTGATTCAATTTGTTGTGACCTTACCAGTTTTGAATTGGAATTGCACCATTTCATAGATAATGGAAACTAAGTATATTGCTGCACTTTTAAGTTTTCAAAACAGTGTTTAAAAATTGCATTTTTTTTTTAACTCAGTTCAAAAAGACTAAAACGTTCTTTCAAAAGAGGCATCTAAATGTGTTCCTAATTTTGTATATGGGCTTAGGTTTTTGTAACCAATAAAAAAAAAAAGCTGCTATCAAATATGATAAACCATTGAAAGAATTCTTTCTGAAAGTAACATAATTGCTTAGTTTGTTTTCTGTATGGTTAAATTTAAATTTGGAATTATTTTCCAAATATCAAATCAACCACAATACAACTGAATCATGAATTACTCTTTTATTGTATTTTCATACCTCCTTATTACACAAATTGGGAAGATCAATATCAATGCTAGGTTTGAGAGTATTTTGTGGCAGATAAGTACCAAAATGTGTATTACTTTCCTAGGCTTCCATAACAAAGTATCACAAACAGGGTGGCCTTGAAGAACAGAAATTTCTTGTTACCATCCTGGAGGCTAGAAGTCTGAAAACGGGGTAACGACTGGGCCAGGCATAGTCTCTGAAAGCTTTGTAGTGAGGACCCTTTCTTGTCTCTTCCTGGCTTCTGGGAGTTGCTGGCAATTCTTGGTATTCCTCGACTTACATGACAATCTCTGCCTGTCATCACATGGTATGCTCCATGTTTATCTCAGATTTAAATTCTGTAGCTTCTCAAAAAGACCATTTATTTGAAAAGATGGTGTGATTATGACTTTCATGAAACAAAAAAGAATCAAACTTGAAGGCCGCCTAACCCCTGAAAACGTAACTATACGTTACATAGTAATGAAAGTTATAACCTGTTAGGTAAAGATTGTGACTCTAAATGAAATACTAGACTAAGTAAAAGAACAAAGGGATAGCCAAACCTTTGACTAAAATATTTTTACTGGGGCCAGCAGATGGCATAATGGTTATGTCACTGGCCTCCCATGCAGTCAACCGCAGGTTGAATTCCTGACCTGGCAGCTTAAAATGAATGGTGGGCGTATGTGTGTGTGTGCATTCACGCCCAAAATCCTGAGAGGAGAATGGAAGAGAAGAGATTGCGGCATGGCCATCCCCCCTGGGGGGTGATTTCTCGCTTTCTGTCTCTCTGTCTCTATGTTGAGTATACGCACCCTATAGCAAAAACTTCTCTAAAAAGAAAAAAGAAATATTCTCTTTTTTTTTTGGATGTAGTACTTTTTTTGTGATAGTACTCGTACAGCCCTGTTATCGTTTTTTCCAGAAGGTCATTCTTTTCAGGACTTTAATATTTAATCATTACAACAAAACAAGTAAACAACAGGAACTGACATTTGTGAATATCCATCCACTTTCTTACAATGACGGTTAACTTTTTTAAACCCCAGTTGAACTGGGAAATTCTGATTAAATCTGGGGAAAGGGAGTATAGGTTCTGTACATTAAACTGAGCTTTAAGACACGTAACCCAGAGTGCACTCCAGTCCTCCACTCATTTGTGTGAACTTTAAAAGGAACTCTTCATTTTACACGTGTCTTAGTTGATTAGGTGGCTGGAAGCAGGGATACTACAATTTTCCAAAAGTACTATATCTCATAATTAAGAGAAAGCATTTGGAGAAAAGGGTCTGGGAATGTGACCTGTTGCCCCTGTTTTCTCATGAAATCATTCCTCAACTAACTTTGGCCTAATGTGGGGTTTCTCAGACCCTGCACAATTGACATTTTAGGCTGTCTAATTGTGGGGTCTGTTGTGTGCAGCGTGGGGTTTTTAGCAGTAGCTGTGGGCTTTGCCCGCTGAGTATCAGTAGCACCTCTCCCCCAGTCAAGATAACCAGAACTGTCTCTAGACGTTGCTAATTGTGTCCTGGGAGCCAAAACCTACCTAGTTGTGAACCACTGGCCAAAGTCAATTCCTATAGTAAATTCTATTCAAATGAAGTAGCCCAGATGATGACTTCTTAAATTATGTACACAGTTCCAGGCTCTCCTCAGATATGTAAGATAGAGAAGGACAGAAATGTGTCTTTTCTTCATTCTGGGTTTTAGGAGAAATCGGGGGCAGACCCTAACCTCATTTCCCAAATCACTCATTTATGGGAACTCTGGAGAATACTGAACCCCAAATATTGCAAAAGACTGAGGGTAAAAATGGAAATATGGAGTAACTATTCTCTTAAGTATATCTTGCATCTAAAAATAGGGTTGTACAAGGGCTCTTCCAGAAGTTCATGAAAAAAAGTGTATCGTGAGTAAACCATGCATGGGGCCAGCAGATGGTGTGGTGGTTAAAGGTGCAGGGTTCCCACACGGCCAACCGTGGTTCATATCCTGGACCCAGCAGCCTAAGAATCATAACAAAATAAATAAATAAATGAAGAAGGATTGCATGGATTTCAAAATTTTTGCAGCAAAATAAGCTAATATTTTAATTTTATTTTCCACATGCTTTCAAAAAGTTACCTGGTATGAAATCATCAAATGGATTGCCCAGATCATCCCCAAACTGCCCATAGCAGTATTTCTGGAATGTTTTTAGTTGAAGATCTGTAAGTTCTCTGAGGAAAGGTGGAGTTAGACTAGAAAATCATGGCAGTAGTTTGAATATCACTTCTTGAAGCATTGTGAAAGTTGGGCCCATCAAAAGACTTACAAGTTTATTAAATTATTAAAAGCAGAGAAACAATGGCTGAGCCTTGCTATAAAGGAATTTCTTCTACAATGTCGTCCTTCCCTACCCTAACAAATTGCCATTCACCTCAAGTAATTCTCTTAAACTATACTAACTCAGACAGCTGGGTCTTGTACCAAGACATATAAAACCATAAGATAAGCAAGGAACGTCTTCATGAAATAGCGGTTTTACTAGTTGGTAAGTAAAACAACTTTATTACAGTAAGCCTGATATTACAGAGTAAAGTACATATTTTGTGTAATGTTTAAAGATAGGGACCAGCAGGTAGCATGGTGTTTAAGGCGCTGGACACTCCCACATGGCCAACCACAGTTTGAATCCCGGACCTGGTGGTTTACTTTCTCACTTTCCCTCTTTCTCTCTTGTGTGTCTCTCTAGTCAAATTATAATAAATGAGTAAATAAATAATTATTTAAAAATAAATAAGGGAACAGCAGTTGGTGTAATGGCTGTGTCGCTGGACATAGCCATGTGGTTGGCTGAGTTTTGAGTCCCGGACCCAGTGACTTAAACTCAAGCCAGGCGTGTGCGTGCATGCCCAAGATACCGAGAGGAGAGTGGAGAAGTGATTGCGGCGTGGCCATTCCCCTGGGGGAGGGGGGCCGTGATTTCTCACTTTCTGTCTCTGTCTTTCTGTCAAGCACATGTGCCCTATAGCAAAAACCTCTCAAATAAATGAGATTTTTGAGGCAGGCCATTTTACGAAAACATTTCTGCAGGAATGGGAGTCAGAAATTTGACAAGTGAATGAGGTACTCATTTCAAGGGAACTTGTACTTTGTTGGCTAGCTTTAGTACCTACAAAGGCCCTCTTAATATTGAACAAAAGTCACCTCTTAAATGGACTTTAATTCTTTTTGATCAAGAGTAGACTATTTGTTATTTCCAGATACCAGAAAACACTGGATCCCTTTTTATCAGCTTCCTTCCTCACCTGAACACCTCATGATTTTCATCTGTCCTGATTATAATCATGGCACTGTCATTTTATTTTTGCTGGTGGGTGATTGTGTTTGCCAGGGGAAGAGAAAGCACTTCCCAGTCGAGCATGGTCATGTTATAATCCTTTTTTCTTTATTTCTCATCCTCTTGAGGTCCACGGCACCCACACGTTAGTGTGGAGAGGTTTTCGCTATAGGGCGCGTGCGCTCGCCAGACAGAGACCGAGAGACAGAAAGCGAGAAATCCCCCCCCCCCCGCAGAGGGGATGGTCACGCCACAATCCCTTCTCCATTCTCCTCTCGGGATCTTGGGCACACACGCACACACGACCGGCGTGAGTTTTAAGCCACCGGGTCCGGGACGCGAACCGCGGTCGACTACGTGGGAGTCCAGCGACATAGCCATTACACTAACTGCTGGTTCCCCCCAAGCCTGTTTTCCAAACCCCCCGGGCCAGGGTTTGATCTGTGGTCAGCCATGTGGGACCTGATTCCCAATGCACAGCACCTAACTACTGTACTGGTCCTTATTTGTCCTGATTATAAAATTATTGCAGGACTTGGATGCTAATAGTATGATGTCCTATCATAAAGAGTGTAGTATGATTTGTTTCTGAGTATAGTGGGATGGATGGATAGGCACTTAATTCTGTTAATGTGGGGGAGAGTATATCACATAATCTTACCAGCTTCATCATCATTAGGGGGATCAGCTAACAGCCTCAGCTCTCATAGTTACCAACTCTCTTGGCCCAGTAAGTAGATATCCACCCTCTTCAACCCAAAATACAAGAATCAATATGTCACATTATTTTCCTCATAATTTCATATTTATTTTCTTATAATTTCATATTCTGTTGTCTATTCTTTCCGTATCCTCAGTCTTGACATTGAGAAAGCCTTTAGAAACATTCATGTATTGAGCACCCTACCTATGCCAAGTACTGTACTAGAACACAGGATACTTTAAAAATATATAGTAATAGGGCCAGCAGATGGCATGGATCCAGCAGGTGGCTGGATCCCACATGGCTAACTGCAGTTCGAGTCCCGCACCTGGCAGCTTGAAAATTATGCTGGGCACAGATGGGCGTGCCCAAAATCCCAAGAGGAGAATGGAGGAGGAGAGATTGTGGTGAGGTCACCCCCATGGGGTGATTTCTCACTTCTCTTTCTCCTCTGTGTGTCTCTGGTGCGCGCGCGCGCGCGCACACACACACATAGGGTAAACTTAAAAAAGGAATAAAAACTAAAAAGATGGGAAATGTTAAGAAAAAAGCATACAGCGATACATGTAATAGAGGTAACTGGCTTAGGGAGGTGATAAATCAGGCTGATGGTGAGCACTCACTAAGTGCCAGCTGCTGTTAAATACCCACTCAGTCCTCAACTCTGAAGAAGGTTCAGTCATCAGGCAGAGAATTTAAACTTTCCCCAAATTACAAACCTCAGTGTGTGTAATTTCTTCACTTGTGAAGAAAAAGCAAGTTAGTTGGGCAAACTGGAAATGCTTTCTGGCAGAAGTGAAAGTATGCAGAGGCCATGTGAGAAGCACCAGAGTTCAAGGAAGTGAAAGAAAACAAGGACAGCTACTGTATTAATAGATGAAGGATTGTAATGAAAGCACAGCCTGTAGCACACTGGTTGAGGAATTTCCGTGGAAAGCTCTAATGGCCACCATGGTTGGAGTTCCAGCAGGACTCAGAGTCCTGACAGGATGGAGAAATGGAGGAAAAGAGATTGTGGTGTGATTTTGCCCTTTTGCGAGGTGCTATTCCCCTCCCCCCAGCAAGTGCACAAACTGGTTATGTGTGTGTGTGTGTGTGTGTGTGTGTAAGAAGAATTAGAAGGGACAAAGGAGAAACGAGATAGGTGGTGACCAGGTGCCATACTCCGGTAAGTCTAATAAAGGATTTTGGTATTCTAAGAGCAGTGGAAAAATCATTTAAGCAGAGGGATGATAGAAGACTTCTGTTCAATAAGCTTTGCTACTTGGTAAGGAATCATCCTTTGGGTTTGGTGACATAGAAGTCATGGTCACATTAGTGAGTGTGAAGCATCCAGGTAAGAGCTGGAGAACAGCTCGGTCCATGAAGTATCTGGGATCCAGAAATGTTTGCCTGTGAAAATAGGAGTTGGTGATGCCTTAGATAGGGAGTCTAGGGAGAGGAAAGTACCAGTGATTTCTAGGTGTCTAGACTGCAGTAACATGCACGGAAATAGCATGAGCTAGGGAAGGGAATCAGGTACCCAGCTCAGTTTGCGTCATGTTGAGTTACCCAGATGACTGTCAAGTAGAGCTGTGGGCATCGCAGCTCTGACTGGACTAGAGATTGGTGTTCCTTTCTCCATTTTCCTAGTTATTAAAGTCGGCGGCAAGGATGAGACTGTCTGGGCTCAGTTTAACTCATGTTGAGTTACCAGATGACTGTCAAGTAGAGCTGTTGGAATCGCAGCTCTGACTGGACTAGAGATTGGTGTTCCTTTCTCCATTTTCCTAGTTATTAAAGTCGGCGGCAAGGATGAGACTGTCTGGATCCAGCCTCCGGAGTGAGAGCAAGGCCTAGGACTGACTTGTGGGATTCCCACGTTCGGGGGGGCATGAGTGGAAGATGAGTTTGCAAAGGAAACATAATGGCAAGGGAGGCAGGAAGAAAATCTTGTGTGTTCTCGGAAAATGGAAGGGAAAAGACTTCAGTGCTGAGTAAGGTAAACACATGAACTGTCCTTTGAGTTTAGTGATGCGCGGGGCACTGGTCCTCAAGGAGAGCCGTGCCAGTGCGCGATGGAGGCAGAAACTACTGTAGAAAGGCCGAAGGGCAGGAGCAGACTATGAAGACCGAGTCGAATCCGTTTTATCGTTAGCCATTTTTTTTTTCTTTTTTTGCTCTGAACCAGAGGGCAAGGTGGTTTCTAAAGGCTGAAAAATTAGAAGGCCTACTTAGAACCTTTGGTTCCTAAAACTCTCCCCAGTATATTGGCAAAATTTCCACCAGCTGGATTTCACTTAGTGGCTTCAGTTTCGAACCTTGTTAAAAGCAAACCTCATCAAAAGGGGTGGCCTTATTCCCGGCCCTTTGGGCTTTCCCTGGGGTCCGGTTTGGTGGAGGCAGTTAAGCGAGATTGTGAGCGTGATCCTGACTTCGGAAACGGCCTCGACTGAACAGAGCAAAACTTGCTGGGTCCGCGCACTTGCCGGGAGGCGGGGTGGAAGGGGAACCCGGAAGGCCCACCCCTCCTGGAAGCCTCGCCCCCTCGAGGCGACCGTCTCCGCCCCGGCCTTGCAGCCCCGCCCCCTCCCCGGAGGCCCCACCCCTCCCTACCTTTTCGCTGGACTGGGCGCTTTCCGTGCGCGTACCGTGGCCGCGGCGCGCGAGCGGGCGGCA
>NW_006159479.1:496075-508870 GCF_000334495.1 Tupaia belangeri chinensis | reverse complement strand
CTGCGCCTGGGCCGCGGGCGCGGGGCGGCGGACCGCGGGGTGCTCGCCTGGCTCTGCTACGACGCCCTGGTGCACTTCGTGCTGGTAAGTGCCCCGTCGCCACAGGCCGCCCTCTTCCCTTGCCATCCCAGAGAATGTCCTCCAGAGGACTTGGGTGAGGGATCCGGCAGCTTCCTGCTGCGAGGTGGCCGTCCCAGCCCCCGGGACGCGTCATCTGAGGGGGCCCCCGAGAGGTACCTGGGGGCCGCGCTGTGCACATGGCCTCTGCCCAGGTGATGCACTCGGAGTTCTATACCCAAGTCCTTGAACAGCGTTATCCCCTTAGTGCTGCCGATTTCTCTACCAAACTTAAAGTGAAAAGTCCGAACATCGAACATCGTACGTGGAATGTTAATTTGACAGCGAGCTACTCAAAAGCGAGAACCTTGACTTCCTTTTCTTTGTAGCGTGCGCAAATGTGTTGAGCTGAAAATAGTTGAGATCGCTTTTGAAAGGCTCCTACTCAGGAATCCAAGGCCTGTACCAAGACAGACAAAACGCGCTCTGTATCTTAATAATCACAATTTTTGGGGTGTCTGCTGTGTGCCAGTCACAGTACAGTGTTTTAAATTTCCGACCTTTACACTGTCTCATAAATTAGTTCTTTCTGTCCCCATTTTACAGAAGTGTGAAAACAGGTGGCCTTGAAAAGTTGATTCTCCAGCGTCTCAGCTGGCATGCCTCAGAGTTAGTTTAGTCTGGCTCCAAAGCTTGCTCTGTATCACCAAGCTTTGGGAAACAAGTCCCCAAAAATGCAACCCACTTTGTAAATAGACAGAGGGCTGCATTCAGCCTACGCCTGGCTTTAATTACACACTGATATTTTAGAAAAACATAACAACGTATCTTTCTGTAAGTTTGACCTTGCTTAAATCTTGACCTGTGACTTTTTTAATTTTTTAATTTTTTTTTTTTTGCTATAGGTGTGTGTGCTTGCCAGAGAGAGAGAGAGAGAGAAAGAGAAAAAGGGAAGTGAGAAATCAACCACAGGGGGATGGCCATACCACAATATCATCTCTTAGAATTTTGGGTATGCACACCCAGACACCCAGTGTGATTTTCAAGCCACTGGGTCTGGGACTCAAACTGTGCTGTTGGCCATGTAGGATCCAGCTGCCTTAACCTCCACACCACCTGTTGGTTCTTATTATAACATATTTTAGGCTTATGAAAGTATTTTAGTATTTTCATGAAAGTACTAAAATGTATGCCCATATATCCACAACCTAGTTTAAGATTTAAGTCTTTCGAGGGCAAATTGTAACAGGTGATATGACACACATCACTGTTTCCTTGAAGAGTAGTCTGGTGTGTGAAGTTACTACTCTGCTTCCTTCCGCATACCCCCTTCTGAAGGCAATGTCTTGCTATGGTTTGAACGTACCCCCAAAAATCCATGTGAGCCATTATGAGGGTAATAAGGGAGTAGAAATTTAATCTAATTATGGCATTAAGAGGTGAGATCTTTGGGAGGTTATTGTGATTAGATAAGGTCATGAGGGTGGAACCCCCCAGTTGAATTTTGGTGGCTTTTAAAAATTGGCACAGAAAGTTCTTGCCATATGATGCCCGTGCCACCTTGTGACTCTGCAGAGTCCCCACCAGCAAGAAGACCCTCACTAGATGTGACCCCCTAGATGTTGGCCTTCTGAAATTGTGAGCTAAATAAGCCTCTGTTCTTTATAAGTTATCTGTGGTACTTAGTTATTACCCCACAGAGAATAGACTAGAACAATCCCCCCACACTGCCCCATCTTATGCCATTTACCTGGGCCAGCAGGGAAGTGTTTCACTGTTTGAATACACCATACTTTAGTTCTTTAAGTCTATGATCACGTGTTTTCACATCTTAGAACAATCCATGACATCTTATTACCACTGTGGCCATTTGATTGATATTTTAATGTCTCTGAAATTGGGATGGTGATGAAATATGATCATTTCACACCAGCCTATATTAGTGGATACTTTTCTTCTTAGGTTTTTGCCATCGGGCACATGTGTTTGATGGCAAGAGACAAGGAGGCACAGTGAGAGGGAAAGTGAGAAATAATCCCCCAGGGTAGATGGCCATGCCACAATCCCCTCTCCTCCATTCTTCTCCTGGGATATTGGACATGCATGCTCATGTACTCTGTGAATCTCAAGCTGCCAGTTCTGGGACTCAGATCACAGGTGGCCATGTGGGAGTCCAGCACCTTAACCACGAGGCTACCTACTGGCCCCATGGATACATGTTTATTAGGCTATTATGCACAGTGCTTCCATCAGTATCTTTGTACACTTACCACAGAGTCAATGGGGAGGACACTTGATTAAAGCAGTAGAGGCCTGCAAGAAAAATGCATGTCCATGTTGTTTGGTTGAGAGTTTATTGAAGAAATACTCAAACTGTGGGGTGAGCTAAGACTGGAATGTAGAGCCTCCTGGAGAACCAAATCCACAACTCACTGGTTTCCTAGTGAGTTCCAACCTGGGTTGCCCTTCCTTGCCCCCTTCCCCCTTAGCCTTTACCTCTCAAATAGGAGGAGCTGTGTGGGCTTGCTGGCTGCTGTCAAATTCAGAGTTTTCCAGTTGAACAGTTTCAAGCCAAGCACTCCCAGAGGCACTTTCCCTCCCAGTGTCCAACCAGAGTGTGGTCACCTTGGGCTCCAGCACTGGTCTTGAGTTTAGCCCCGTCTGGCTAGAATGGAGGGCAGGCTGGCTTCTCGCTATGCACCCGATAGGAACTATAGCAACCTACCTAATGAAACAAATGGTTCAGCTCGGCTTTCCTTAAAGGGTGCTGTGGGTATGACGAGCATTGGTACTTCATGAATTTTTCCCTCTTCCTCAATCCGAGTATAACATAGTAGACATGGCCAGATGCATGAGGCAGGGTGTGGATGCCTATGTTTGGGAACGTCCTTAAGTCCAAATTGACTGCAGCACAGGGTGTAGGTAGGAAGAATGAGGAGGATCGATCAAAGCAGATCTTAGGGGTCCGGCAATGGCAACGCAGCTGTAATGCAGTCATTGCGAGACTGACCCACAGGGGAAAGTACCAGGTTTACGTCAGAAACCGCCCTGAAAGTGCTGGGCACGGGTGTGCGCATGATCTGCTGAGGCTGAGGGTGGATCAAGACCCTGTTGGAGGGTACTATCTGTCTGTCTCTCTCACTTATGAAAGAAAGAAACTTAGAAAAAAAAAGCAGATCTTTACAGAGTTAATTTGGTGGTGATAAGTCTGAGATTTTACACGTTAGCGTGGTTGATTCCCCAAGGCCCAAGCCCCATAGAGCAGCATGGTGAGGACTAGATGGTACCTGTCCATGCAGTGGGGTGCGTCATAGAAGAAGAACCTCCAAATCAGGCCCCCATCCTCTCTGGGCTGCCAGAGCCTTGCCCTATTCTCTCTCCAGAAAGGCCTTATCATTTACTCAGGAATGTAAACACATCTCTGGGGAAGACAAGGAGAGGCTTTTAATCCTCACTGTTGGAATATCTCAGAAGGGACTCGTGTCTAAGCTCTACTACCCTGCAGTAGCTCATTAAGTAAATATTCTTTTTTAAAAACTGATATTGTTGTACGTATTTATGGGGTATAGTGCGATTTTTTTCAGTACATAAATACAGGGTATTAATTTAGCAAATTATATTTAGATAAATTTTTATTTTATTTTTTAGTGAGAGATTTTTGCTGTAGGGCACACGAGCTTGCTGGAGAGACAGAGAGACAAAAAGCAAGAAATCAGCCCCCTGGGGGGAAACGGTGGGTGATGGCCATGCTGCAGTCCCTTCTCCAGTCTCCTCTCGGGGATCATGGGCACACACACACGCACACACACGCAGCTGGCGTGCGTTTCAAGCTGCTGGGTCCGGGACTGGAACCGTGGTGGACTATGTGGGAGTCCAGCCACATAACCATTGTGCCATCTGCTTGTTCCAACATTCTTTTTTTTTAATTTTTAAATTTTTTTGGATTTTTGCCATAGGGCATGTGTGCTTGCTAGAGATAGAAAGAGAGACAGTGAGAGAGGAAAAGTGAGAAATCACTCTTTGGGAGGATGAGCGTGCTACAGTCCCTTCTTTTGTTGTCTCAGAATTTTGGGCAGATGCGCGCATGTGCCTGGCTGGTTTTTCAAGCTACTGGGACTGGAACTCGAACCTCGGATTCGTCAGCCACGTGGGGTCCAGCACCTTAACCTCTTTGCCAACTACTGGCCCTAGATAAACATTCCTAAATGGCGTAAAGGCCATTGCTCAGAGACCCCAGGCTGACAGGAATGTGCAAGTTGGATAAGAAAGGGTAAGAGTTCAGGGACGAGAGGATCGCTAGAAATAAGTACTGTAGTTTAGGAGTGAGATAGGAAAGAACTGAGCCAAGGTGTTGGAACTTAAAATGGAAGAAAAGTGAAGCGTGAGACTTTAGAGGAGAATTTGATATGTCCCAGGAACCACCTGTAGATTTGGGGTAGAGACGTATTGGGGTTTAGGGTCTGGATCTGAGTAGCGTGATCATGTTAACTAAAGCAAGAAAGTCAAGTTTTAGAATAACGAATCTGGGGTACTGGTGTGCAGTCGACAGGAGATGGCCAAGGGCAATTGAAGAGGTGATACGGGGCCAGCTCCCTAGCACAGCAGTGACATGTAGCCCAAGATCCCATGGTTCAAATCCCCAGCCTGATCAGTCTGAAACACATCAGGTGTGCAAGTGTCCAAGGCCTGAATGGACTGGAGGAAGGGAATGACTGCAGGACTAGACACTGTGGAGGGTGCTCCTCTCTCTCTTCCTCTTTCTCTCTCTCTGTCTCATGTGCAAACATGTACTTTGTTGTGAATAAAAAAATATATATATATAATATATATAAGCAAAAATATATTATAATTACATGTATTATATATTATTATATATTTTTGCTTATATATATTTTAATATATAATATATAAATGTATATATACCCATATGGCCAACTGCTCTTTCCAAATCCTGGCCCTGATGACTCAATAAACACACCACACTGGGCATGAGTGTGCATGCCCCAAATCTCCACAGGATGGAAAATGGAGAATGGATTGTGGTGTGAGCATGCCCCATTGGGGAGGTGCTTTCTCCTTTTCCCTCTCCCTCTCTTTGTCTGTCTACACACACTCTCTGGCAGTTAAAAGGAAAAGTTAAAAAGAAAGTGTGAAATGAGCTGGAGAGACAGAGTAAGGGCAGAAGAGAAAGTGGGAACTTATTGAGTTGGGGGAGAAGGCAGGAAGCCCAAACAACGAGTGCTTTTGTTGAGCCAGAGTGCAGGGAGGTCAAAGAGCCCAGGAATGAGGGCCAGCAGGCGGCATGGAGGTTAAGGCACTGGAGTTCCCATTGGTTCTGAACCTATGGTTCATGGACCACAACTCAGTGGCAAGGAGGTAGGGTGCCCTGCATTTGGCAGAGTTCCCCAACTGTAGCTCTGTCTTCCTCTGTCGTTTTAGTGACCCTCCTCGCCATACTCTATAGCTGGATTAACTTTTCATTTTTATCTCATCCCTAGGTACTAAAACGATAATGTACGTGTCCAATTAAGATGAGCTTTGGGGACTAGCCCATGGTGTGGTGGCTCAGGTACTGGTTTCCCAACTAAGCCGACTGCTTAGTTCAAATCCTGGATCCAGCAGTTGGAAAAACACGCCAGGTGTGTATGCCCAAAATCCCGAGGGGAGGAAGAGGTGAAGGAGAAGGGATTGCTGTGTGGCCATGCCCAATGCAGTGTGTTTTCTCATGTCCCCCCTTTCTCTCTGTATCTCTCCCTAGTGAGCATTTGCACCCTCTGGCAAAAACAAACAAACAAAAACTAGCCTTGGATGATTTTCTTTCAAATCCTTACTCTGAGAAATAACAACTGTGCCAACAGAGAAGGAAATATTCTTAAAAGAGAAGAAGTGCTAACTAAGTCAAATACTCAGCTGCCGTGTTGTGGAAATGATAGAATCTGTGTGACTGATGTTTGTGGTTCTGAAAGAGCCAGCATGGTCTTCTGTTAACGTTAGGTGACAACCATCTGCTGGGGCAGGCGCCATCACATGGAAGTCATCGCTCGTTAAGTGGATGACAGCTGGGCAGCTCACATCTGTGAAGTCACTAGAGCCTTGTCATTAAGGGGCCGTAGGAGGCTGTACTTCAGCAGCTGCTCCCTCTGAAAATGGGGATGTGTGCTGTTACCACGACATGGAAATATCTAGACTGATTAAGCTGAGAGTTTGAGTCAGATTTGAAAATGCTTATAAAGCAGGATGTCTGTACTAATTCTATTCATACCACATTTTATTCTACCATGCTTTTTTAAAGTTTATTTATTTCTTCCGTGAATGAGGGAGATGGACAGTTACCCCAGTAGGTGCCCGATACCTTCAGCCAACCCCAGATCATGGGCACATGTGTGCCTGGCATCTGCAGGGAGGTCTCCAGACTTGAACCAGGAACCTTCCCGTGTGGTACAGCTTCACAGAGTGTCATATTTTACCACTACACCACCATCTGGCCCCATAATTTCCCATTATAATAATGAATGTTGCTCTGATTTCTCTGGATCTTTCTTCAAACACACTTAAAAAAAAACCTCACCAAAAAAAAAAACAAAAAAAAAAACCTCACACATACATTTAAATACAAATCCAGTCTCCATTTGTGTTCTTTTTTTATTTATAGAAAGGCTTTTTCTTCTCGTTAATTTTTAAGGATTGAAATGTGCAATGCGAGGATTCTCTATAAATCAGTCATTTATAGATAAGAGTAGTTACTACAAGTTAAACATTTGTTTTATCTGAGCTTTGACATACAGTTGTCTTGACTTCTGTAACATACATTGTTAGAACAACATAGTAAGAGAAAAATTAGACTGGCCTTTGTTACTTAATTTTTTTAAAGAATTTTTTTAAATAATTATTATTTAATTTTATTTATTCATTCATTTATTTTAATTTGACCAGACACACACACACACACACACAGAAAGTGAAAAAGCAAGCCACCAGGTCCAGAACTCAAACTGTATTCAGCCATGTGGGAGTGTCCAGCACCTTAACCACCACGCCACCTGCTGGTCTCCACTTTGTTACTTATTTGCATTTGCCTTGATACATTTTTGTTTTTAAGCTGATTTTTTAGCAGCTCAATTAAATGTAGTTTAGTCATGTTTTAGAGCATCCAATGCGAACTTTCCTGTATTTTAAAACTAAATTTCCTGATATACAAAACTTTAAACCAGAAAGGTATTTCACGTTTATTTCTTTTTTTCATGAAAGAGAGAGACACCCCCAATAGGATCTTCATACCATCGTTCGCTCCCAGCCTCAGCCAACCAGGATCATAGGCACTCATACGCATACCTTAACTGCCATGCCACCTGCTGGCCCCTGTTTTGTTGTGTGTGTGTGGTTTTTTTTGCTTTTTTTTTTTAATCTTTCAGGGTCTGGCTTTGTAGTACAGTGGTAATACACTGCTTTAGAGAAGCCAGATCCCACATGGTAACCACAGTTTGAATCCCCAGCCTAGTCAGCCTAAAACATGCCAGACAGGGGCTGGCAGGCGGCGTGGTGGTTAAGGGATCTGGACTCCCATATGGCCAGCTGCAGTTCGAGTCCCAGACCTGGCAGCTTGCTTTCTCACTTTCCCTCTCTTTAGCTCTTGTGCTTGCTATGTCTCTCTATAGTCAAATTAAAATAAATAAAGTTAAATAAAATAATTCTTTAAATATAAATAAATAAAATTATTTTAAAAACATGCCAGACACAAGAGCATCCAAGGTCCAGCAGGCTGGAGGACTGAAGGAAGGGAATCATGGCGTGACCAGACCCTTTATCATGTGTATGTGTGTGTGTGTGTGTGTCTATGTGGGTATATCTACATATGTGTGTACATGTATCATATATACACGTACATAGACATGCCTACATATATAGTGTATATGTACATATGTAATTTTATTTACTATATTTATATAAATATATAATTCTATACTATTTATTAGGCATATATAGACACAATTTTTGCATAGAAAAATATGTCGTAACTTTTCCAATGACCCAATATATTATTTTATTTATTTATTTTTTAAGACATATCCCAATCCACCTGCCTCTCTCTCCTAAGTGTTAGATTTACAGGCAAGGCTCACCACACCCTGTCTTTTGGTTGGACCAAGAATCAATCCCGGGCCTCCCATGTAGTCCCAACCTGCAGAGCACAGCATTTTAGTAGCCCACATCACTGCTACTGTGCTCACATTTTTTTTCCCCCCAGAGGGTGCATGGGCTCGCCAGAAAGAGACAGAAAGAAAAGGTGATAAAGTACCCCTTATGGGGAATGGTCACGATACAATCCCAGCTACTCCATCGCTCCCTCCTTTCAAGATTTTGAGTATGGGGACCAGCAGTTAGCGTAATGCCTGTGTCGCTGGACTCCCACGTAGTCGACCGAGGTTCGAGTCCCGGACCCAGTGGCTTAAACTCATGCCGGGCGCATGTGCATGCGTGCCCAAGATCCCGAGAGGAGAATGGAGGAGAAGGGATTGCGGCGTGGCCATCCCCCCTGAGGGGTGATTTCCTGCTTTCTGTCTCTCTGTCTCTCTTTGTCTGTCTGGCGAGCGCATGCGCCCTATAGCAAAAACCTCTCCAAAAAAAAGAAAAGATTTTGAGTATGCATGCGTGTGCACCTGGTATGTTTTCGAACTTCCTGTTCTGGGACTCAAACCACACAGTCAGTCATATGAGATCTGGCCGCCTTAACTGCCAGGCCATGGCTGGCCCTGTGTTCACTTTTACATATATATATTTTAGAATTCATTTTCTATATATATATATTTCATTATATATATAATGTGTGTGTGTGTGTGTGTGTGTGTGTGTGTATTGTTTTGTTTTTGCCAGAGGGCACCTGTGCACATGGGAGTAGAGGGAATCATCCCCTCCCCCAAGGAATGGTCACTCTGCAATCCCTTCTTTCCTATTTTCTCCTCCTTTCAGGATTTTGGGCACACATGCCCCTGACGTGGTTTTTTTTTTTTTTTTTTTTTTTTTTTTTTTTGGGGGTTTTTTTTTTAGGGGGGGGGGCCTCGCTGCAATCCCTTCTCCTCCATTCTCCTCTCGGGATCTTGGGCACGCACACATATGCGTCTGGGGTGAGTTTAAGCCGCTGGGACTCGAACCGTGGTCGACCACGTGGGAGTCCAGCGACACAGCCATTACGCTAACTGCTGGTCCCGCCCCTGATGTGTTTTTTAAGCTGCTGGCTTGAGGACTTAAGCCATGCAGTCAGTCATGTAGAATCCAGCTCCCTTAACCAGGCCTTATACTGTTTTTTAAAAGTTAAAATAGTAAAGGTGTGCTGAATAAATAAAAGTCTGCCGGAGCAGCAGCATGTCACTGGTGTGCAGGGACCACAGGCGTGGGCCAGGAGAGGCGAAAAGGCTGTTGGCAGGGTGAGCCAAAGTCCAGCTGTGGCTTCACCACAGACTAATTGGGAACCTGGAGAGGATTGCTCAGCCCGTGTCTGCAGAGCCAGGAGCACACCAGCCTGGCACTTCAATGCCTAGTTGTTTACCAAAAGGGCACAGGTAACTTAAAAGGGAATAATGGAGGGTTTTTCCTTTCCTTTTTAGTTGTGACTATTGGCTGTCCTAACTGTTCATCGTTTTTGTGCAAGGGTCTCTTTAGCCTTCAACATGCCAAATGCACATGTGGAAGTTCCCACTGGCTCCTTCAGGGAGTGCTTCAACAATTAGAGGAGCATCGACACCACTTGCCAGGTTGCGCGCGTGTGTGTGTGTGTGTGTGTGTGTGTGCGCGTGCGTGTGCGTGTGTAAGTCCTACACAGTGTTATCAGCTGATTAGGTTCATGTACCCACAGCAATCAAGATAGAATAGTTCTAGCACCACAGGAATCCCTAGTGTTTTCCTTTTATAACAATTCACACTTCTAGCCCCTAACCCTTGGCAACCACTACTGTATCCTTCATTTCTATATTTAAAAGAAAAAATTTTTAATAACTTTATTTATAAACTGTATTTATTTATTTATTTATTTATTTTGATTGGACAGAGAGAGAGAGAGAAAGTGAGAAATCAAGCTGCCAGGTCTGGGACTAATCACCACCTACCTGCTGGCGCCAGAAGTGAGAAAGCAAGCCACCAGGTCCGGGACTCAAACTGTGGTTGGCCATGTGGGAGTCTAGCACCCTTAACCACTGCACCATCTGCTGGTCCCTCTATTTATCATTTAAAAAAAAAAATGTTGTCTTACATTGTATTAATGGACTCATAGAGTATGTACTCTTTTGGGATTGGCTTTTTTTTTTTTTTTTTTTAAGTGTTTGCTGTAGTTCTACTTTTTAGTTTGTTTTAGTTTATGCCAGAAAGAGAACGAGAAATCACCTCACAGGAGGGATGGCCATGCCACAATTCCTTTTCTTCTGTTCTCAGTATTTTGGGCAGGCACATACAGGTACCTGGCATGATTTTCAAACCGCAGTCAGCCATGTGGGATCCAGACATAAACTTCACACCACATGCTGGCCTGGGATTGGCGTTTTTCATTCAGCATAATTCCCCAGAGATCCAGCAATCCAAGCTGTTGAACATATGAGTAGTTGGTTCCTTCTGATTGCTGAGTAGTCCAAAGTACGAAATACCGCAGTTTGTTTAAGCATTTACCTGGTGAAGGACACCCAGTTTTTAGCCAGTATAAATAAAGCTTCTATGAACATTTATGTACTGTTTTTGTTTGAATATAAGTTTTTTTATTTTTCTGAATAAATACCCAAGCGTGCAATTGCTGGGTCATTGCATATTTAGTTTTAGAAGAATCTGCCAAATTCTAGTTTCCCAGAGTGGCTTTTCCACTGACCACTTTTATCCTACCAGGAATGTATGAGTGACCTAGCTGCTCCACAACCTCACAAGCATTCAATGTTGCCATTATTTTTTATTTTAGCTTTCCTGACAGTTGTGTAGTAATAACTATGCTTTTAACTTATATTTCGCTGATGGCTAATGATGGTAAGCATGTTTTCATGTATTTATTTGCCATCTGTATATCTACTTTAGTTAACTGTCTCTTCATTCTTTTGCATATTTTTTAATTGGATTATTTGTTTGTTTTTTAATTGCCAAAGGATATGCTCACCAGAAAGGGGTGGGGGAGAAAGCACCTCTCTATGAGGTATGGTCATGTCGCAATCTCTTCCCCTCCATTTCTCCATCCTTTCAGAATTTTGCGCACATATGCACACACACCCTGTGTGATTTATAAGCCACCAAGGCAAGGATTCAAACCACACTCAGCCATGTAGCCATGTAGGATCCTGCTCTCTTAACCACTAGGCTATGGCACTGGCTCCATTTGGATTTTTTTTTTAACTCTCTTGTCTTTTATCTTCCTCCCTACTTTTTCTCCTTTATTTTTTATCTTATTCTTTTAAAAAAGAAAAAAAAATTAAAGGTTTTGCTATAGGGCATGTGTACTCATCAGAGAGAGAGACAGGGACAGTGAGAGGGAAAGTGAGAAGTCAATCCCCCCCCGGGGGGGGGGGGGGATGGCCCCGTTGCAGTTTCTTCTCCTCAGTTCTTTTCATGGGATCTTGGGCACACACGCACATGCACCCAGCTTGAATTCAAGCCACCAGGTCTAGCACTCCAACCATGGTTGGCTATGTGGGAGTCCAGTGATGTAACCACTATGCCATCTGCATTTTAATAGTGATTTCTGATTTACATCTTTGTGAGGTACAGTATAAGTTTTTTGAATCATACATATAATGTGTAATAAATTAAGCATATAGACATACTCATCTTACTCAACATTAAACATTACATGTCTTAGGACTAGCAGTTGGCGTAATGGCTATGTTGCTGGACTTCCATGTAGCCAACCGTGGTTCGAGTCCCGGACCCGGTGGCTTAAACTCACACTGGGCACATGTGCATGCGTGCTCAAGATCCTGAGAGGAGAATGGAGGAGAAGGGATTGTGTCATGGTCATTCTCCTGGGTGAGGGGTAGTGATTTCTCGCTTTCTGTTTCTCTGTCTCTCTCTGTCTTTCTGGCAAGCCCATGCGCCCTATAGCAACAACCGCTCCAAAAAAAAAAGTAAAAAGAAAAAAAATTTTCATGTCTTATGTGTGTGTGTGTGTGTGTGTGTGTGTGTGTTTCTTGAGAGGTTTTTACTATAGGGTGCATGCGCTTGCCAGAAAGACAGAGACACAGAGAGATAGAAAGTGAGAAATCACTCCCAAGGGGGGATGGCCACGCCGCAATCCCTTCTCCTCCATTCTCCTCTTGGGATCTTGGGCACGCACGCACACACACGTGTGCGGTGTGAGTTTAAGCCACCGGGCCCAGGACTCGAACTGCTGTCGACCACATGGGAGTCCAGTGATATTTCGCCATTACGCTGTCCAGTGACATAGCCATTACACTAACTGCTGGTCCCACATGTCTTATGTTTTAAATGTACATTTATTAGCATGTTCTATGTATCAGCCATTTGAAATAGAGATAAAAGACAAAGGCTTTACTCTAAGGGCACTGGCAGTGTCAGAGAAGAGACAAGTAAGCCGATTTCTTTGTAGGAGTGGCACCTCCTTCTCCCATTGAGGGAATCAGCAGAATGAATATTGCTTCCTGGAGGAGGCAGCATCTAATCAGCATTCAAAGGCAGGAATGTATTCCTTGCACTTTATGTATCTTTTTTTTTTTTTTTTAGAAGTTTATGCTAGAGAAAACAAGGGTCCACATGGCT
>NW_006159479.1:495359-496051 GCF_000334495.1 Tupaia belangeri chinensis | reverse complement strand
GGGAATGAAGATTTTCTACTAATAATTCAGCCTCCAACAAACAAGCTAGTGGTAGGGAGCCCCCCTCTGCACCCCCAGCCTTCTCTCTCTGTCTCTCAGTTCCTGTCTCTCCCTGCTTCTGTCTTCCCTTTTTTTTATTTTTTTGGTAATATTTCCTTTTTACCCTTTTTTTTTAAAAAAAAAAAACAAGGCCCAGTTTTTCTCTGGCTCTTAGCTCCGCCTTCTTTCTTGTTAATTTTCGCTCTGCTCCTCCCATCCAGGCAGAAGACAAGGTTCCACATGGCTACAGTGAACTAGATTTTTAAGGGAATGAAGATTTTCTACTAATAATTCAGCCTCCCCTTCTTCTTTCTTCCCTTTTTTTTATTTTTTTGGTAATATTTCCTTTTTACCCTTTTTTTTTAAAAAAAAAAAACAAGGCCCAGTTTTTCTCTGGCTCTTAGCTCCGCCTTCTTTCTTGTTAATTTTCGCTCTGCTCCTCCCATCCAGGCAGAAGACAAGGTTCCACATGGCTACAGTGAACTAGAGTGCGCCGCACGGTTTTCTATTTTATGATTTTCTTTTTATTAAAAAAAAGAACCGTAATTACAAATTTTTAATTTTTTAAATTTTTTTGTCTTTTTTCTCTTTTTGTTGTTTTTCTCTGTCTCGTTTTCCTTTTTCTTGTCTCTTCACCCTCCAGTATCCTTTCA
>NW_006159479.1:484995-493496 GCF_000334495.1 Tupaia belangeri chinensis | reverse complement strand
GGTAAGAGATAGGGAACCAAGGATGGGGGAAAAAAGCAAAACATACAGAAAACAAGAAATGGGAGATCATTTGCTAAGAATAACATATTTCTTGATGTGCTTGATTGAGACAATATACAGTGTACTCTAGATGGAAAATCTCATTTTGTATGCTGTAATGATGTACAGTGAATGAATGCAAATAAATAAATTGGGAAAAAAATAAAAATAAAAAAAAAAGAAGTTTATGCTATTGGGCACATGCACTCGCCAGACTGAGAGAGACAGAGACAGAGAGCAAGAAATCACCTCCCAGGGGGGATGACCACGCCACAGTCCCTTCTCCTCCATTCTCCTCTCAGGATATTGGGCACGTACGCACGCACGGCCAGCCTGAGTTTTTTAAGCCACCAAGTCCGGGACGCGAACTGCGGCCGACTACATGGGAGTCCAGTGACATAGCCTTACGCTAGCTGCTGGTCCTAGCGCTTTATGTATCTTATACTTCTTATACTGCCTTCACATTTAGGACATTAATATAGTAAGAAATATATGGTGCATTCTAACACATCAGGCCATCCCTTTTGTGTACATTTGTGACGTGAACTTGTCATTAATTCAAGGTTAGCAAGCAGTGGTTCTTCAGGATACTAAGGTGGAGATGACAGTGGTCTAGACCCCAAAGATATATGATCCATAACCAGCAGGTAGCTAATGATTTTCAGAGACACAAATTTAGTAACATGGGAGTTACAGGAAAGTAAGAAATTAATCCTCATGGGGCCAGCAAATGGCGTGGTAATTAAGGGCACTGGACTCCCACATGAACTACCGTGGTTTGAGCCCCAGACATGGCAGCTTGCTTTTTCACTTTCTTTCTCTCTCTCTCACTCTGTCCTTTTCTGGTCAAATTAAAATAAATAAGTGGATAAATAAAGTTAAATGAAATAATTCTTAAAAAAAAAAAATTAATCCTCGCTAGGAGATTTGGGAGGTTTCTTAGAAGAGTAGTTACAGCTGGGATTTGAAAATCAGTGGGGGACCAGCAGGTAGCATGGTGGTTAAGGGCGCTGGATTCCCACATGGCTGACTGCAGTTTGAGTCCCAGACCTGGCAGCTTGCTTTCTCACTTTCCTTCCTCTCTCTCTCCCTCTCTCGTCAAATTTAAATAAATAAATAAAATTAAGTAAAATAATTTAAAAAGAAAAAAGGAAAATGAGTAGAACTTCACCACGTAGATGTAAAATGGAACGTATTTCTTACACACTCATAGACACCTGCGTGTCATTGATTTTTCAGGTCCCTATTTTGCTCTTACCCACAGAAATGCTTCTGAGGAAAGATCCTCAATCTGGTTGTCAGAATAAACATTTTGCTAATAGGTTCAGTTCAAGAGGTTGCTAGAGGAAGTCTCATCTAGTTTTTTGTTTGTTTGTTTAACATGTATGTGTGTATGTATTGTCATTTTCAAGCCACTGGGTTCAGGACTTGAACCATGGTCAGCCATATGGGAATCCACCTTAACCACCATGCCACTTGGTGGCCTGTCTCATCTAGTTTTAGGATAAGATCCATGAGCTAATATTAGGAAGTCTTTTATCTTACAGATAAGTGACCTGAGGCCTAGAGAGGGTAATTTCAGCCCAGCCAGCCCCATTGCCCCTGCTGGTGAGGCCAGTAGACATGCTTTGTCTAGAAAGTTCCCAGACCAAGCCAAGAAAGTGGTGTGAATTTCCCTCTATGATTCTGCTAAAAATAAAAGGTTGGCTGGTAAAAATAAAATGTTGCAAAGTGGACCAGAGAATACTTGTTTGTTTAAAAACATTGCTGTTTATTATTTATTTCACATATAATTAAAAAAAAAACTCCTTTAGAGAATATAATTTTGCATATAGTCAGGTAAACCACTTTTACTAATATAAGTAACTTACAAAGAGTATCAAGAGAAAACAAAACACCTTCAAAGCTTCTGTTCGGCAGATATTAAAATGGAGAAGAAGCTGGAAGATACTCATGAGATGCAGAAAAAGTCATTTCTTCTTTCTATCAAATGAAAAAGGCAACTAGAAACTGTGGGCCAAACAAAATAGCGTAGGAAATTTGCTCATATACGAAGCAAACTAAAATGTGGCATGATCTTGAGAAGTTGGCAAAATAAGACAGGATATTCTATTTGCAGTATTCTCCTTAAGTGATACCAGAGTCAAGATACTGGATCTGGGGGCCAGCAGGTGCCATGGTGGTTAAGGGTGCTGGACTCCCACATGGCCAACTGTGGTTCGAGTCCTGGACCTAGTGTCTTGCTTCCTCTCTCTATCTCTTTCTCTCTCTCTCTCTCTCTCTTCCCATCCCCTGCCTCTGGTCAAATTAAAATAAGTAAATAAATAAATAAAGTTAAATAATTCTTTTTAAAAAATACTGGATCTGAAAGAAAGGAATGATGCTCCATTGCAGTGAACATTATTTCCATAATTACTGTTGATTGACTTTTCAGCTTTTAGAATCTACTTACAGATAAAACAGGGAAGACAAACATGTTTGCAGTACAAGAGTGGAAATGCAATCAGTGTCAACAATGTACACGCAAAGTGGACAGAATTCGAAAGTTAGAAATGGGGAGGAGAGGAAGCTACAGCTGGGGTAATGGTTATATGGCTGGACTCGCACATAGTCATCCATGATTCGAGTCCTGGATCCATCCGCTTCAAATTCATACCGGACGCATGCGCAGGTGCGCCCAAAATCTTTAGAGGAGAATGGAGGAGAAGGGATTATGTCGTGGCCATTGCCCCTGGGGGGTGATTTCTCACTTTGTCTCTGCAGGGAGCGCACACGCCCTATAGCAAAAATCTCTCTTTAAAGAAGAAAAAAAGAAATGGGGAGGAGAGTGCACTGTGGGGTGCTCTCAGGCTCATCTCACATGATAGGAAGGAAGTTCAGATACAGCATAAAACCAATGAATGAGCTCTGGTTTTCAGCTTATTACTTAAGTTACAAATTTGGATAACTAATAGCAGAAAAATAGGGCCATCATACACTGGCAAGGGGAGAGGAGTAGTGGACAAATAAATACTAACTTTGGTAGAGGGCAGACATAGCTGTACACGACTGGACCCACACGGGAAAGTCTCAGTGTGCATCACGGGACCTCCTTGTGCACACCAGATACACACATATGTCCATGATACAAGCCAGCTGAGACTGGGGGTGGATTTCAGCAGAAAGACTCTGCTGGGGATGCTTTCCTCTCTTTCTCTCTCTCAGAAAACAAAGAAACTTATGGACCAGCAGGTAGCAAGGTGGTTAAAGTGCTAGATTCCCACATGGCCGACTGGGTTGATACCCATGCTGGTGCGCGTGCGCACTTGTGTGTGTGTGTGTGTGTGTGCTCATAATCCCAGGAGCAGCATAGAGGAGAAGGGATTGCTGCGTGGCCATCCCTCTGAGGGGTGGTTTCTCACTGTTTCTGGTAAACACACGGGTCCTGTGGCAAACAACAACAGCAACAACAAAAAACTTAAAAGAAAAAAAAAAGAAAGAAACTTAAAAAAATATAACTAGAAGGACTGGAAAGGGAGAGGAAGTAGTATAGATTAAATAAGTTTTCAGAATAAGCGATCTAGAGAAATAGCGATGTAAGTATGAGTTACAAAGATAGTCACCAGAACTGCAGACAGAATTGATTCATTCTGGGAAGTAGTACCGGAAGTGAACAGAGGGGAAACAGAGGCACCATTGTAATGTCATGGAAGCAATTGCTTTGGTAGAGACATGGGGGAAAAAAGTGGTGTCAATCAGTAACATAATCTATTCAAAGGGAAAACATGACAATCAGAGATATCCTAGTGAGTTCTAGCTGTCTAGTTTTCTTTTTTTCTTTCCTTTTTTTTTTTTGGAGAAGTGTTTTGCTATAGGGCACATGTGTTTGCCAGAAGGACAGAGATAGACAGAGAGCAAGAAATCACCCCCCTGGGGGATGGCCACACTGCAATCCCTTCTCCTCCATTCTCCTCTTGGGATCTTGGGCACGTACGCGCACATGCCCTATGTGAGTTTAAGCCGCCAGGCCCAGGACTTGAACTGCGGTCAACTACATGGGAATCCAGCGACATGGTCATTATGCTAATGCTGGTCCCTAGCTGTTTAGTTTTAGAAGTCAGAGGCAGAGAATGACTTCAGTGATGGGAAAATACTAAGTGTGATTGCAGATATTTGATCATTTAAATGTTAAAATAAAGTCTGTCAGCATTTTAAACCTTTCTAAATTTGCCCTTATAGAGAGTGGGAGGAAATAGCTCAACTCTGCTATAAACATTTGATTGCCCTTCTTCTTCATAGCGATCTTGGAATGTTTATTTATTTGTTTATTTATAAATTGGTTTTAGTTTTTTAAAAATGAACTAGGTTCTTTTTTAAAAAAAGAACAAAGTTCTTCTCAAAGGTGTAAGATTCTCGAATGATCTAGAACTTACTTTTTTTAAAAAAATAATTGTTTTTATTTAATTTTACTTATTCATTTATTTTTTTAATTTGACCAGAGAGAGAGAGACAGAACGTGAGAGAGCAAGCCACCAGGTCTGGGACTTGAACCATGATCAGCCATGTGGGAGTGTCCAGCACCTTACACCCCTTACACCACCACATCACCTGCTGGCCCCCTTCAAGCTTACTCTTTTTTTTTAAATAATTATTTTCATTTAACTTTATTTATGTATTTTAATTTGAAGAGAGAGAGAGATAGAAAGAAAGAAAGCCTCCAGGTCTGGAATTCAAACCACAGTCTGCCATGTGGGAGTCCAGCATCCTTAACCACCACGCCACCTGCCGGCCCCAAGCTTACTCATAAAACAGTTAAGTTCTTGGCCTGTGCAGAATTTTCACTTACTTTTTTCCTCATTAGAACACACCTCTGATTCTGAAAAGTGACATTTATTATACATTAGCTTTGTACAGGTCCATTTCCAAGGTCCAGGTGCGTAGGCTGCAGGGTCACACACCACCAGGTTGTGTAGCTGTAGTCCTTCCTGGGGTACTGGCCAGGGTGTGGAGCTGGGAGGGCTGCCTTGCGGTGCCAGGTGTCTGTGTGCCATCCTGTGGTCGAGATCCTAAATTAGAGCATCTCTTTATTTTCTTCTCTCTAGGAAGGCCCTTTTGTCTACTTGTCTTTAGTAGGGAACGTTGCGGATTCCGAAGGCTTGATTGCTTCTTTGTGTAAGTAATTAAAAATGTTGGCATGTGAGATGTTTGAAGACATTAATTACAAGTGTGGCTGTCAATTAAATGAATGCCTGTATCACATATTGTGTAATTTCATTTATATGAAATGTCCAGAGTGGGTGAAGATGAGGCAGCATTTGGGGAGATAATGTTCTAAAAGTAGATTGTGGTGGCTCATTCTGTGAATATACTAGAACCTCTTCTTTGAACAGGTAAGTTATATGTCATTAGAATTATCTAAAACAAAAACTATATGTTAAAAACTGTTTTTAGTGAGTTCAGATATTTAAACTGTTCTTTGTTTCTTTGTTTGTTTTTTTACATTTTTGCTTGAGGACACATGAACTCACCAGAGAGAGAGACAGAGAGAAAGAGGTAAAAGTAGGAAAGCATCTCCCCCAGTGGGATATGGCATGTCTCAGGCCCGTCTCTCCTTCTCTTCTCAGGATTTTGGCATGCATGAAAATGCTCTGGTATGTTTTTGTAGCATCTCCATTTCTCCTCTCAGGATTTTGGCTTGCATGAAAATGCTCTGGTATGTTTTTGTAGCCAGAGTCCGGGACTCGAACTGTGCAGTCGGCCATGTGGGATCCAGCCACCTTAATCACTGTGCTACCAGCTGGCCCCAAACTGGGTGTTTCCTTTTGTTCTTTCGGTATCAACTTTCTTTTTATTGAATTGTAGCTACATAGCTGTAGTTTCTTAGATAATTTCCAAAACTCTTGGGACCAGCAGGAAACATAGTGGTTAAGGAACTGGACTCCCATGTGGCCAACTGCAGTTTGAGTCCCAGAACCAGCAGCATGGAACTCACACCAGGTCTGTGAGTGTGTGTGTGTGTCCAGAATCCCAAAAGGAGAATGGAGGAGACAGTATTATGGCATGGCCATCTCCCCTGGAGAAGAGATTTCTCGCTTTCTGTCTCTGTATCTGTGTCTGGCACACACCCTAGTTTAAAAAAAAAAAAATCTGTTTTAAAAAAATCTCCCAAACTCTTCATGCTCTGTAGAGATATCAACTAGCGTTCCCATCATACTCCCTGAAGGTCGGTCAGCTGTCACTAAAACAGTATGGACTGCCTGCCACGCGATGTGTCAGTACTGACGAATGAGTCATGGGGCAGCGTCTTTGCCACTTTCACAGAACTGCCGTGCAGCACAACTGCTTTCAGATTTTTGCCCTTATATTCTGTATTGTTTACCTCGTTTCTGACTAGAATCACATCCACTAGCCGGGATCTGGAAGGGGACTTCTGTTCATCCTAGTGTTAGGAAGGTTTTAGAGAATCAAGTCAGCTATAGTTTATGCTTCTGAAAACAAACACTCAGGGAGCTGAGCGTCAGGCCTGGCCTGTATGCAGCTGTCCACCTTTTTGGTGAGTGGCTGTGTTAGCCTTTGCTGGCAGATTGCTAACGAAGCCCGGAGGCTGAAGGACTGCAGCCTGAATCAGGGCTCTACCTTGGTAGGGTGCCTCTCATCCCCTTTGTCATAGGCCATGCTGACGCTCCCTACCCTGGCTGCCCTGCTTGGCATTCGAGAAAGTGAATGGCCCAGATCTGGCTTAGTCCCATGAAATGTGAACATCTAACATGGTCTTCCTCCATCATCTTCATATCTGCATTACTCACCATAAAGAAGTTGAAAACTCAGCCCAGCCATGAGAGCATGCTCTGCTAAGACCCCATACTCTGCAGGCTAGAACCACATGAGGTCTGGTTCTATTCCTGGTCTAACGTAAAGACTGGGCATGGTGGGGTGCACCTGCAGTTTGGGAAAATGGGGCAGGAGGATTGTGATGACAAGACACTATCTTAAAAACAAAAAGAGATGGGACCAGCAATTGGTGTAATCGCTATGTCACTGGACTCCCGTGTAGTCGACTGTGGTTCGAATCTCAGACCCAGTGGCTTAAACTCATGCCGGGCGTATGTGCATGTGGGCTCAAGATCCTGAGAGGAGGGAACCAGCAGTTAGCGTAATGGCTATGTCGCTGGACTCCCACTCAGTCGACCGCGGTTCGCATCCCGGACCCGGTGGCTTAAAACTCATGCCGGGCGAATGTGCGTGCGTGCCCAAGATCCCGAGAGGAGTAATGGAGGAAAAGGGATTGCGGCATGGCCATCCCCCCTGGGGGGTGATTTCTCGCTTTCTGTCTCTATGTCTCTCTCTGTCTGTCTGGCGAGCGCACATGCCCTATAGTGAAAACCTCTCCCCTCCCCCCCCAAAAAAAAAAGATCCTGAGAGGAGAATGGAGGAGAAGGGATGGCCATCCTCCCTGGGGGGTGATTTCTCACTTCTGTCTCTCTCTGTCTTTCTGGCAAGCATACATCCTATAGCAAAAACCTCTCCAAAAAAAAAAACAGAGAAAGAAAAATAAGTGAAACTCATTTAATGTTCCTTTGTCTCATGAAAATAAAAATCGAATAGATAATGTAAAACAAACTCACATAATCAAACTTTTTAATGCTCCCATTTGCCCTTTATTGCCCAGTTATTTGACAGGCAAAGAGGCCCAGCCAGTGGTGTAGTGATTAAGACTCTGGATCACACGTGGCTTACTGCATATTTTGAATGCCAGGCCCAGCAACTAGAGAAAACACCAAGCACATGTGCATATGTGACCAAAATCCCAAAAGGAGGAAGTGATGAAGGAGAAGGAATTACAGTATGGCCATCTTCCCCACCCCCCCAAAGGATGCTTTCTCACTTTCTCTCTTTGGCTCGCTCACTGGTGAGTGCACATGCCCTCTGACGAATTACGCACAAACACACACAAAAAGAGCAAGCAAAGAGCTGGTCAGCGTCACCCAGGTGAGAAGGAGATGCCACGACGTGATGCTCTGGGACCGGTGGCTAGCAGGGCTTTCACTGTCCACATCTGCCGTGCTCTCCCGCGTTAACCTCGACTCTCACACGCTGTCTTCTTCAGTCTTGCTGAGTGACCTTCAGACATACCATGTGCTCTCAGCACCAGGCCTTGCACATGCTTGTCCCTGAAACACCCGCAATTTAGGAATCCTCTCTTGTGGTGTAAGGACAGAAATAGAGATTCAATATGCATGCCTTGACATCCACAGGTCTGCAAGGCCTCAAGTGGCCTAACTGCAAGTCTCTCTCCCCTCCCCATTCTGCTTCAGCATTTAAAGGCAAACAACGTCCTGGTCACAGCTCCCAGGTACCGTGCGTGGTGCAGTGTCCTCCTTCCCGGGCAGTGGGCGTGTATGACTAATGAACTGGAATCTATCTCAGCCGTCTGGGGTCAGGGCCTGAATGCTCTGTCATCTCCAGCATCATCCCCAACAGGG
>NW_006159479.1:464213-484933 GCF_000334495.1 Tupaia belangeri chinensis | reverse complement strand
GCACTCCCTCCTCCATGTCCCCACATTCTCCAGCCATCGCATGCCACCCTCCCCAGAATACAGGCCTCTTGCAGGCAGGTTTGCAGCCCTGCTGCTGCACCATTCCAGACCACATTTAGACCCTTCCTGATGCCCAGAATGACATGTTGAATTAAAGAAGGAATGAATGGCAGTGGCTTTTAAAAATGAATAGACATTCACTAAACTCTATTTCTAAAGTGCAGACATTTCACTGAACTGATGTGTCCTTAGTTTTTGGATGTACCAGCTGGGACATGTCACTCAGTGTGTGTGTACTTCAGTTGGGGGGGTGGGAAGAAGCTTTCCTTTCAGCACTCTGTTGTTTTCCAGCTAGTAGTTATTTCAGGGCAAGGTGGACAGTGAGCTAAGGTCACCGTGTGTCTTGTGTGTTGTGTTATTAAATAGCTAATCTTGTTTATTGTCCTTTCTCTCAGGAGAGCCTTTCATTAGAAACCTTTGTCCCTGGCCCCCAGGGAGCCTCGCTCTAGCCGGGAGACTCGGGTTTGTGCTGCTCAGAGCAGTCATGTAAGAAGCTAATTTTTGACCATTCATGCCTTTCTAGATGCTGTGAGAGTAGTATTTCAAGGAAGAGGAGGAAAGAGGTGGGCACATCTGCTTTTTCACTAATCATTTGAGATCTTAGGACTAGTAAGAATTATTGT
The DNA here is from genome assembly GCF_000334495.1 of Tupaia belangeri chinensis. Classification (NCBI taxonomy): domain Eukaryota; kingdom Metazoa; phylum Chordata; class Mammalia; order Scandentia; family Tupaiidae; genus Tupaia; species Tupaia belangeri. The sequence continues at coordinate 484,250 of NW_006159479.1, read as the reverse complement.
TATTAATTTAAATAATAAATAAAGAGGCAGAACCAGCATTCCATCTCTAAAAAAGACTTTCTACTCATGGTGCTTTTGAGAAGAAACCGTTCTGATAATGGGTCGGCAAAGACTTCGTAGAGCGCCCTTGGTCCCCACTCAGCACAACCAGGCTTTGAGTGGTGACTGTCAGCGAATCCGCTGTCCCTGCACCAGGTTGGCATGCCCCCCCCACCCCGTTTCCTTTTGGATTCATCCCGTAGTCCGGGCTATATCATCCCTTCCCCACCTCACCGCCCCTTCAATACTCATTTTCTCTTTGATTTACTGATAAATGTGCTTTTCTATAAACATTTCCTTAATATAAATTTTCATGTAAATTATGCTTACTTGCATTGTATTGACATTTTAGAATTAGAATCCACTTACCAAGATCGTTATTAAAGATTGTCTTTGCAAAAACCTGCCTATGTTGAATTAATTTAGAATTCTGCTACTTATAACAAAAAAGGACAGACATGAAGAGGATGCATATGTGAAATTATTTTGTCAACTGTAAATTCTTATACAACTATAATGATTTTTTAACAGTTTTGTTTACTTAATTTTATTTATTCATTCATTTATTTAAATTTGACCAGACACACACACACACACACACACACACAAAGAGGGAAAGTGAGAAAGCAAGCCACCCGGTTCGGAACTTGAACTGTGGTTGGCCATGTGTAGTGTCCAGCACCTTAACCACCATGTCACCTGCTGGTCCCCAACTCTAATGATATTGTTATTACAAGTTGAGAATTCCTTATCCAAAATGCCTGGGACTAGAAGTATGTCGGATTTTGAATTATTTCCGGATTTTGGAATATTTACATATATATAATGAGATATCTTGGGAACGGGATCCAAGTCTAAATGTGAAATTTATTTATGTTTCATATATAGTTTATAAACATAGCTGAATGAAATTTTATACAGTTTTTTTGGTTTTGGAGAGATTTTGCTATAAGGCACATGTGCTCACTGAAGAGACAGAGAGACAGAAAGTGAGAAATCACCCCCTAAGGGGGTGACCATGCCACAATCCCTTCCCCTCCAGTCTCCTCTCAGAATTTTGGGTGGGCATGCACGCACATGTGCCTGGCATGAGTGTTAAGCCTCCAAGTCTGGGACTCAAACCACTGTTGACTATGTGGGAGTCCAGCAATGTAACTGTTATGCCATCTGCTGGTCCCAAATCTATTACAACATTTTTATATTGCAGCATTTTGACTGAGACCCAACCCATGAGGTCCAGTAGGGAATTTTCCACTGTGGCATCATGTTGGTACTCAAAAAATTTTGGATTTTGGATTTCATATTTTAAGATTAGGGTATGTTTAACCTGTGTTATTTTTGTCAGGTGGTAAATGCATTTTTGTCTCAAGGCTTCTCTTGCCTTCCACTAGGGCATTATGAAGAATGTAGAAAGAGTGACAGTTCTATTTTCTCCTTAAAGGAAGAAAGGTCATTTCTATTGACTGTTACAAACATGACAGTTTCTATAGCTGAATGGCAGGCAACATGTATTTTGTTTTTAAAAGAATATGGCAAAGCTGATGTAAGATGGCTTTACTTTGATCCCACCATTGTGTCTGTGGAAATTCTGACTGCCGTCCTGGATGGTTCTCTGGCATTGTTCCTCGTTTATGCCATCGTCAAAGAGAAATATTATCGGTAAGTACCCTTCTTCTGTCTTCTTGTAAAGAGCCTTGAGAACTAGCAGGTAGCATAGTAGCTAAGGAACTGGGTTCCCATATGGCCGACTGTGGTTCGAGTCCCAGATCCGGTGGCCTGAAAAATCACACTGGGGGCGTGTGTGTGCATGCCCAAAATCCCAAGAGGAGAAGGGATTGCAGCATAGCCATCTCCCGGGGGGGGGAGGGGGGAGGGTGATTTTCTGACTTTCTCTCTGTCTCTAGCAAACATACACACCTATGACAAAAACAAAACAGAAGAGTAGACGCCTTGGCTGTCTCAAGGCTTAGTGACATTTGTAGTAAGTTGTGACCACATTTATTTGTTAGATAAAAGGTAGAGTAGAAATGATAATTGTTTGGGCCAGTCAGGTGACGTTGTGGTTAAGGCAGCTGGATCACACATGGCTGCGCGGTTCAAGTCCCAAACCCACTAGCTTGAAAATACGCCACGCACCTGTGTTTGCATGCCCAAAATCCTGAGAGGAGAGTGAAGAAGAGATTGCGCTGTGGCCAGCCTCGCAGGAAAGTGCTTTCCCTCTTCTGTCTCTCTCTCTTTCTGTCTCTCTCAAGCAAGTATATGCACCCTATGAAAAACTTAAAAAATAAAAATAAAAATTGTTGGGACCAGCAGTTAGCATAATGGCTATGTTGCTGGACTCCCACATAGTCAACCGTGGTTCGCATCCCGGACCCGGTGGCTTAAAACTCACGTCGGGCGCATGTGCGTGCGTGCCCAAGATCCCGAGAGGAGAATGGAGGAGAAGGGATTGTGGTGTGGCCATCCCCCCTGGGGGGGTTATTTCTCACTTTCTGTCTCTCTGTCTGTCTGTCTGGCGAGCGCACACGTCCTATAGCAATAAATAAATAAATAAGTAAATAAATAAATAAATAAATAAATATTGTTTGTTATTAGATCAAGTCCTGGTGCCGCCTGGGTAATTTTGGAGCATTGAAAATAAAAAATATGAGAAATATGGTTCTAGTAACAACCTAGTTGCTGAAAAGGCAAGAACAGTGTTAACAGTGTCACATGCCTTACCACCAACCTTCGGAACAATAAAAGGGTAATATAATGTTTTCATCCTTTCTCTAAATCACTCAAGAGAACTTCTGTCCCACCTGACACAAAGTAAATTCTCTTACATAATTTTGAGTTAGGCATGAAGGAGAAATCTTGTTCAGAAGCAGGCTGCAAAAGATATGGGGAGGCAGATGGGGAGAAGGAAAAGATGAAAAATTAACCATTCTACCCTTCAGACTCAGAGACTCAACCCTCTTCCTGCCCTCCCTTTTCTTGTCTTTACTTATGAGGTGAATAGACTGCTGCCTGGGGATGAGCCCTTAAACAGTGTCAAGTGGGCATAACCACATTCAGCATTTTTTTTTTTTAAGAATTATTTTTATTTAACTTTATTTATTTATTTATGTATTTTAATTGAGAGAGAGAGAGAGAGAGAGGGAGAGAAAAAGTGAGAAAGCAAGCCAGCAGGTCTGGGATTCAAACCACTGTCAGCCATGTGGGAGACCAGCGCCCTTAACCACCACGCCACCTGCCGGCCCCCTGCATTCAACTTTAAAGTCTCATCATAAAAATCTCAGATTTCAAAAAGGCCTTAAAGGTCATTTAACTCACTGTCTCCCACCTGATTTCACAGAGATAGTTGTTAGTAAATACTAGATTTCTCCCTGATGCTTTGACATAGTCTTGGCTCTGTGCCATGTTTGTGACTTACTGCCTGCTCCCTGTGTTTATTATTTCAACACTTACAATATTTGCACTGGCGAGTACTCACCGTGTGTGAGTGCATACCCAGTGCTCAGCCCTTTCTCTACATGTGTCATTTCATCTCGACAGCACTCTTTGAAGAAGGGGCTATTGGGAACCAGCAGTTAGCGTAATGGCTATGTCGCTGGACTCCCACGTAGTCGACCGCGGTTCGTGTCCCGGACCCGGTGGCTTAAAACTCACAACGGGCGCGTGTGCGTGCGTGCCCAAGATCCCGAGAGGAGAATGGAGGAGAAGGGATTGCGGCGTGACCATCCCCTCTGGGGGGGGATTTCTCGCTTTCTGTCTCTATGTCTCTCTCAGTCTGTCTGGCGAGCGCACACGCCCTACAGTGAAAATCTCTCCAAAAAAAAAAGAGAAGGGACTATTTATTATATATCATAATTTTTTTTTAGAGAGAGATTTTTCCTGTAAGGTGTTTGTGCTCACTGGAGAGGCAGAGAGAGATTGAGAGACAGAAAACAAGAAATCACCCCCTAGGGGGGATGGCCATTCTGCAATCCCTTCTCCTCCCTTCTCCTCTCTGGATTTTGGGTATGCACACACACACACACACGCCCTGTGTGAATTTTAAGTCCCTGGATCCAGGACTTGAACCACAGTCGGGCATGTGATAATCCAGCGACATAACCATTGTACCATCTGCTGGTCCCAATATCCTATTTTATAATAAGTGAAGTAGCAGTTAGTGGAGAGATTCACATCCAGGTTTCAGTTTGCTTGGTCAGCTGTGACCTCTCTAAATCTTCCTAAGGATAGGCCAGGATACCGGAGTTCCTTATTGAACTCTGAGAATAATCTAGAAAGGCCAGTGTTGCTTTTCCAAGGAGAGGATGAGTCTTCATTGATTACATTGGCTTGTCCCATCAAAGGAGCACTAGGTGGATTCTGAGGCCCAGCTTCAGAAAGGTGCTCTGCAATGAAGACTGTGATAATGCAACCCTTAGAGATAAGGTGTCATAATTCAGGCTGTCCAGCTGAGTAGAGCTGGCTGTTTCATTCTTTTTCTAGAGAGATTTTTGCTATAGGATGCACGCATTCACCAGAGAGACAGAAAAATGAGAAATCATCCCCCCGAGGGGATGGCCACACTGTAGTCCCTTCTCCTCCATACTTGGGATTTTGGGCACACACGCACACATACCTGGTGTTTTAAGCTGCCATGTCCAGGACTTGAACCATGGTTGACTACATGGGAGTGCAGCAATGTAACATTACACCATCTGTGGTCCTGGCAGTTTTATTTCTTGTTTCTTTCTCCCTAACAGGCATTTCATACAGATTACCCTATGTGTGTGTGAATTGTATGGTGACTGGATGACCTTCTGCCCAGAGTGGGTTACCGGAAGCCCCAACCTCAACACCAGCAATTGGCTCTACTTCTGGGTCTATCTGGTATTCTTCAATGGTGTGTGGGTTTTAGTCCCAGCACTGTTACTATGGCAATCATGGGTAGAACTCAAGAAAATTCATCACAGAGGAGCCGGTTCAGGAAGAAAGTTCCAGTGAATTTTCAGAATCATAAACACTATTATCTTGCTTTCTGAGCCAGAATAGATTCAACCTTTCTATCTGGTTAAGATGTAGTACATTCCAGTCTACAGTTTCTTTTTATGTTGTTGCTCTGGAACAGCCTGTTTCAAATTGCTTTTAAGGGTGGCAGTTTTTCATGATTTGTTTTTTTTGTTTATTTAATTAGATGACAATAAAGAGAATAAACTTGTAATAATGACACATTTAATTAAATGTTTTTATAGCTGGCATTAATTGTACCACATTAATAAAACCAATTATCTTAGAATACCAAAGAGAGTGTCAGATTAATTTTTTATTCCAAAGAACATATTGTTGCTTCATCTTTTAATCTTTTGCTAGTCTTTTTTAAAAATTTTACCAGAAGGCACGTGCGCTTGTCAGAGAAAGACACAGAGAGGAGAGAGAGAGAAAGAAAGTGAGGAAGCACACCATCACCCCCATGCCCCGCTACCCCCCAGGAGACGGCCATGCCACACTCTCTCCTCTTCCATTCTCCTCTTGAGATTTTGGGCACATACACACACACACATGCACCTGGCATGTTTTCAGGCTACCAGGTCCAGGACTTGCACTGCAGGTGTTCATGTGGGATCCAGCTGCCTTAACTACCACACCACCAGCTGACTTTTCACTAGTCTTTTTTGGTTACTATTGTCAAACCAGGAATTAAATGAATGCTTTTATTTTACATTTGTTTTAATTTTCAAATCTGTGACCCCAACAGAACATAATACTAATAGGAAGTTAGGAGTGTGCTAACTCATGGGTAAACACTGGGCCCCACAGATAGATGACTGATTTCGATTTATCCTTTTTCAAGGAGGAAGATTTGAAATACCACAGATATATGTAAGACATTATGTCAAAAAGTAAACCAGGAGGGCTGGCAGGTGGCATGGTGATTAAGGGAGCTGGACTCCCACATGGCCAACCATGGTTCAAGTACTGGAGCTGGTGGCTTGCTTTCCCACTTTCCTGCTCTTACTCTCTTGCTCTGTCTCTCTCCAGTCAAATATAAATAGATAGATAGATAGATAGATAGATAGATAGATAGATAGATAGATAGATAGATAGACAGATAGATAGATAGACAGATAGATAGATAGATAGATAGATAGATAGATAGATAGATAGATAGATAGATAGATAGACAGACAGACAGACAGACAGACAGATAGATAGATAGATAGATAGATAGATAGATGATAGTAAGCCAGGAAACAGGGACACAGGGAAGTAGTGAAAATAACATGATGAATGTAAAGTTGATATACAGAATGGATGCCCTAATGTTTCACATAATCAAGAGAAGTGAAGCACAAATTTGGCAGTTACCCTCAGTAGTAAGAGGGAAACACGACCACATTGTGCATCAGAAAACTCTAGTTCTGGTGATTATAGCAGTTCTATGGAGATAAGAGCAGATACTGTCATTAACTTGCTCAACACCTGCCCTCCCTACTAGACTCCAAGCTCACAGGTATATTCCATGCCTAGATAGGGGCCCATAGACCAGGCCCTTGGTTTGCTGTGCTGAACAGTAGCTCACATAGCTCACGCTGTATCCTATCCTCCTTCTAGGCTGCCTTATTTTGCAGAGGCTATTGGTTCTGTCCTGGAAGTTGGTCTCTCCTCTCAGAGGTTCTTAAGAGATTTGGAGGATGCAAATATAACAGCCATTTTCAACTATTCCATTTGCTTTGTTTTGTTTTCCCTCTCTTGGAGAGAGATAGAAGTACAGAGATAGGCTTTGTGGGGAGGGATCTTGCCTTGTCATGATCCTCCTACCCAACCTGCCAGTTAGCTAGGATTACAGGTGCATGCCACCCTGTTTAGGTTGGCCCAGGAACCGAACCTGGGCCTTCCATGTGGCCCCAACATCCAACAGTGGTGCCCTACCACTTGTGCCATTGCCACTAGGCCTTTTTTCTCTTTATGTTCTGTTTTGTATTGACAAGGTCATGGAAATGTAATGGCTTGGGCATTAATATGTTACACCGAGTGTCCAATTTCCTGGGTATTAAAGGCAGCTGTGGATGGGACAGCAGGAGTAAAGGACCTATGGGCTGAGTAGCCCCAGTTGTGGCCTCATTGGCAATGCCTCCCTTGGGAGGATCCCTTCTGTGGTTATCTGGGAGTCATTTCTAGCTTAGCTAAGTACCTGTGTACCTGTAACCCAGCAATTTGACTCCTATGTGTATATCTCACAGAAATGTTTAATATGTGCACAACAAAGGCAGATTTTTTAATAATACTCCAAACTGAAACAACCTAAATGAATAAATTGGGGTATATACATGCAATGACTACTCTTTCACAGTGAAAATGAACTACCTTCTGCTACTCATGACAACATGGATAATTTCACAGACATGACGATAAGAAAAAAAAAAAAAAACAGACCAGAAGAACACATGTTTATGATTCTATTTTTGTAAAGTGCAAAAACAGATAAAGCTAATCAATGTTGTTAGAAATCAGGTTAGAAGTCGCCTTTGGGGAAAATGGTAGGAGGAGTGATGGTGAGTGGTCATGAGGAAGCTTCTGAGATGCCAGTAACATTCTGTTTTTTTCTTTGGGTTGTAGTTATAATTTGCTATAATTCATTTGAATGCAAATTTGCAAACTGGGTACTTTTCTGTAGACAGTCATCGTCCTTTGCTGTCCATGGAAGACTGGTTCCAAGAACCCCTCAGATACCAAAATCCTCACATGCTCAAATCCTTTGTATAAAATGGTGTCGTTTTTTGTGTATAACTTAAGCACATGCTCCTGTATACTTAATATCATCTGTAGCTTAGTTTTCATACCAATACGGTGTGAATGTTATGTAAATAGTTGCCATACTGTATCGTTTAGGGAATGATGACAAAAGTTGGTACATGTTTATTACAGAAATCATCATTTATTTGGGGGGGGTTCTGTTTTTTAGGATTTTGTTGTAGGGCACATGCACTCGCTAGAGAGAGACAGAAAGAGAGAGAAAGTGAGAAATCACCCCTTAGTGGATATTGCTACACTGCAATCCCTTCTCCTCCACTCTCCCCTTGGGATTTTGGGGCATGCATGCACACGCACCTGGTGTGCTTTTCAAGCTGCCAACTCCGAGACTCAAACTGTGATTAGCCATGTGGGAATCCAGAGCCTTAACCACCCCACCACCAGCTGGCCCCCCAGGGGAGTATTTTTGACTCACAGTTGAATCTGCAGGAGCAGAACCCACAGGAATGGAGGGCTGACTGATAGGTTATACTTTAATTTTAGACATGTGTTAAAAAAGTCTGGTACAAGACCTGAGAGATGTCTCCATTGAGCCGTCATGAAGACCCACTGCTATGGCCTTGATGACAGATCCAGCACTGCCTAGCTGTTTCTAATGGTGTCCTAAATGTGGGCCAGCGGGCGATGCCAGTAGGACAGTCAGTGCAGCCTTTCCGTGAGGGATTACCCCGTGTGTCTCCAGTACTTTGCTCTCTGCTGATCTGGCTCAATCCAAGGGTAAACAGGGCAGAACAAAGTGGCCGGGCTGCAGATCCTGCAGGCAGTCCTGGAAACTGGATTTCTCTCAGCACAGTTTTTGCTGAGTGTTGAATGGGAGAGGAAGGGGATTACAGACTGTGACAGGAACTGGGAGCGCAGATTCACTCCATTGCCAAGTAGGGCGAATCCGAGTGTCGTACGATTCAGTGGGTTGGGAGAAGGTGGTGTCCCTGAATGAGGGTTATGGACCCTCACAGTCACTGTGAGTACAAGTCATCTCCCTGTCCCTGGGAAGGGGGAATAGGCTGACACAGGTGATGCCATATTTTGCTGATTCTAAGGTCCATTTCCCCCAACATGTTTTAGCATTTTAAAAATTAGGATGCATTGTACAGTTGATGTGTCTCAGGTGGCAGTGGTTTTTCTTTAAAATAAAAGTACATCTTATGCCTTATGGCATCTTAGATTCAGTGAAATAAGGCACTATCTTCAGTGTTGTACTCCTCAAAGCCTTAATGTCTTCAACTAGCTAGAAGGGATATTTATTTTATTATCTGTTTATTTTCGGAGAGATTTTTTGCTATAGGGTGTTTGTGCTCCCTGGAGAGATAGACAGACAATGAGAAAGTGAAAAATCACCCCTCCCCTGGGGGTGGCCATGCCACAATCCCTTCTCCTTCAGTCTCCTCTCGGGATTCTGGCCACGGACACACACCTGTGCCCACGTGTTCTTCAAGCCACCCTGTCCGGGACTCAAAACAGTGTAGTCGGCCATGTGGGATCCAGATGCCTTAAGCACTACTGGCTGGCTCCAAACAGAATTCTCGAATTTCTTGTCTGTGTCATTTAAGTGGCCTTTGGTAGCGCTACAGTGTCATTTTTTTGTTTTTTTGGAGAAGTTTTCTCTATAGGGCGCGTGCACTCACCAGACAGACAGACAGAAAGAGACAGAGAGATAGAAAGCGAGAAATCACTCCCCCAGGGGGGATGGCCATGCTGCAGTCCCTTCTCCTCCATTCTCCTCTCGGGATCTTGGGCATGCATGCACACTCGCCCAGCGTGAGTTTTAAGCCACCAGGTCCGGGACACGAACCGTGGTGGACTACGTGGGAGTCCAGCAACATAGCCATTACGCTAACTGCTGGTCCCTATGGTGTCATTTTTGTACACCTCCTTCCCAAGTGTGCACTTTGAATCTTGAAACCTTACATTATTTTAGGCTCCGTGGAGAGCTCCAGTTTATACACAAGGAACCTGAGGCACACGGGCTGGATCACCTGCCCAAGGCCGCAGAGCTTTTCTGTGAACTAAGACTCAGTTCACTTAAGTGTGCTCTTTCTATTCCAACAGCAGGTCTCACACTGAACATCAGACATGCTCCAGGAGCCTACAAATCATGGAAACGATTCGGTGTTGTGACTTTTTATGCTCTAAAAAAAGGAAGCACATTTCTGATCGTCTGAGTCCGTTCATTACATTTGAATAGCCTCCCCCTCCAATTTGAGTGTTTAATTCTGAGTTTACTAATATTCTTGTTCATACCTTCCACTATTTAGACCCAGTGGTGGGGTGACAGCAGTGTCTTGTAATGCAATGTTTTTTCTAGAAGGAGAGGCAGTGAGATGGAGGACGTGTCCTCAGGGCTCCCCAGCTTTTGAAATCTGAGCAACATGACAGTACGACACATGTTCCATACCAGTGTGTGTTTTTCGATGATGTATTTTTTCGATGATGTATTTTTATTTTAATTTCACAGTTTGTGGAATTGTGTTGAGAGCGAAGAACAGCTCTTTGACATTTTTTGGCTACATTTTGGGAGTCGGACTGAGTTTAATCCTGGGGCAAGATCTGATTAGTAGTAAGAACTGGAAGCAGGACACACATTTTTCTGGAAGCGCCCACAGTTTGAACAGTCTCCCCATAAATTCAGTCCCTGTCTTGAGATCTGACCACAAATATTTATGTCCCCTGTAACAGTGACATCTGGTGGCCCTAGAGTAATAGGGCAGCAGTTGGATGACTGATCTGTGGGGTTTGATAATAAAGCACTTTTCTATCATCCCCACAGGAGCCACTGCCCTTTCCCTGGGAGCACCCCTGTCTCAGTGACATGCTCCCCTCTGGTACCCCACATCCTGTTAGCGCCTCGGGCCTCAGGACCTTCAGCATTGCGCTTGCTTCCTCTGGGCACTCTGCCCCCAGCCCTGCGCTCTGAGCATAGGCAGGAAGTTGCTAGCTGCTTGGGGGAAGATGAGAACTTAACCCATTGGGTCTGTGTCCGCTGCCACGTTAGCCCAGGCCTGGCTTGGATTCTGGTGCTGGAAGGCCAATGATTTACCGCCTCCCTGGGCAGCAGGTGGCTGGGTATTTTTAGTGTCTGGAGACTTTAGGGGCAGGGTTGGGTGAGGGTAGGAGCCCCGGTGAGGTCTGAGCAAGGCTGCCCTTTCCAGATTTAAGTTCAAAGCCTCCAGAGACCACAGTCTCGTCCCAACCTCCCTTGGACTTTCTGGCTCTTGGTACGGGGTGCCTACTTTAAAAAACCATGTTCCCGTCTCCTGGCACCTGTCTGCCTTTTCTCCTTTTCCTAGTCAGTTCATAAACACGAGCTAGAAAAAGTGATTGCTTCAGGATGCCAAGTGGTTGGGCCTCTAGGAAAGGGATGGGGCGTTCCTAGCGCCCGGCAGGCGTGTCCACCCCACGTCAGAGCACTTTCTGTTTATTGTATTATCTGATCCTCAGAATAATCCCACGGACTCCATGCACAGGGATTATCATCTTCCTGCTACACAAGAAGAACCTGGCAATGAAAGGTGAGCCGTCTGCCCAGTGCCATGGGACACTAGTGGCAAAACCGGATGCCAGGCTGCCAGAGGGGCAGGTAGAGCCCAGAGCTCAGGCTAGGCCACTCGGCAAGGCTGGGCTAGAACATGTGCCCTCCTCAGGGTGGGACCCTGGGCAAGATGTGGAACATCCCCAAGCCTCTGGCTCCTTACCCCAAAACCGAGCTGTGAAGGTGAGCTGTATTAACCCTCGATAAGCTGCTCCTTTCTATTCCAGCCCACATGTTCGCCCGGCTCTGAGTCCATCCACGCTATAGGCCCTGAGTATACCACATCATCGCTGTCCTCACGGGAGAGACCACCTCAGAACCAACTGGGATACAGGCCAGAGTGCTCAGAACCAGAATAGAACAGCTAGCCAAGACTTGGGGCTTCTGAGCAGGGCACATCGGAGAGAACAGAGTATACAAATTAAAAAGCTTATGAGCCCAGGAGCTTGTTTTCGTTTGTTTGTTTGTTTTTGTTTGTTTGTTTTAAAAGAATTATTTTATTCAATTTTATTTATTAATTCATCTATTTTAATTTGACTAGAGAGACACACACACAGAGAGAAAGAGGAAAGTGAGAAAACAAGCCACCAGGTCTGGGACTTGAACCATGGTCAGCCATGTGGGAGTGTCCAGCCATCTTAACCACTAGCCCACCTGCCGGTCTCCAGTTTTTTGTCTGTTTTTTAATGCCAGAGGGCATGTGTGCATGCATGAGAGAAAGAGAAATCACCTCCCCAAGGGGACCCAATGGGACTGCAGCCACACTGCAACCTTTTTTCACCCTGTCTCCTTCATTTCTTCATCTTCTGGATCCTGGGCACCTGCACAGAGCCTGTTGCTGCCAGGGCCAGGATTTGAACTACAGCCAGGCATGTGGGATCTGGCTTTCTCTGCCCAGTGCTTACCCACTGTCCAGTGGGGCCTGACCCCCAAAGCTTTGTCAGTTGGACAATCCGAGACTGCATTTGAGTTACACTCTGGAATTATTTGGTGGTGTAAATGCTTTTGTGGTCCCTTAGTCTTAGTATACCTTTGTTTTCTCTTTTTAATTTTAATTTTATTTTCTAATTTATTTCTGTTAGTGTGCCAGAGAGGTCATGTGTGCTCACCAGAGATACAGAGAGACTGAGGGCGAGGAGGCGCAGAGAAAGCACCTCCAGTGGGACATAGTCGCATCACAACCTCTGCTCCATTTCTCCATCTAGTTGAGATTTGGGGCATGAATGTATACATATCCAGTGTGGCTTTCAAACTGCTGGGATAAGGATTTGAACCACGATCAGCCGTGTGGTATCTGGCTCCCTTAGCCCCCAAGCCATGGGGTAGTCCACCTTTGTTTCTCTCCTAAGAAAACAGTCTACCTGTGTTTCAGGCAAGAAGGATTTTCATCAGCACCTGGATGGAATGGTGTTGGTACCAAGGAACCCTGGAGAAATTGAGGAAATGAAGTGACTGAGTCCCCTGCAGAGAGTGAACGGGGACAACTGTGATAGAGAGTCCTCAACTCCTGCATTTCGCCAAAGCAGCCAGACTGGACAGTCCAGACTGCATTCCCCACCGAACCCCTTTGCCTGCAGGGAGACTTGGAGACTGGCTATTCCCGTCATCATGTTAATGGTCTAAAATGCCCTGTGGTGGAGAAACCTCTCTAATGTCACTGAACCCAGCATTTCTGAACCCTCTTTTCAAGCAAGAACTCTTCACATGTTTCAGAGCCAGTCTTTCACAGAACCCACCTTGCAAGACAAGGCTGAAACCAGGCCACAGCCACCTCGTGATAGCTGACAGCTGCTTTGACTCGTGTCTGCACTCCTCCCCAATTGGCATCTCCTTGGACACTGACCCCTGCCGAAAGGGAACCTGAGCTCATCTCATCATGAGCCAGTCCAGCCTGGGCCATCTCGCAGCCCTAATCCCACTCAGCCCTGGCATCCATTCCCCCACCAGTTCGCCTAGGCCAGCAGGGGAGAGGATTTCTCTGTGTTTTCACATTGGCCACAACCATCTTTCCTGTCCCCACCCAGACTGACATTCAGAGTTTGCCTCTTCGAAAGAACCCCACATTCTATCAAAACGGCGTATGTTGCTGATATAATCAAAGGTAAACGATGATTATTTTGGGTTAGTTGGCTGGTTGGTGACATCTTTCTTCTGGGAACCATTTGTCCTTGTTCTCGCCTATACTGGTTGCTATGGAGACCTCTGCCCAGCCATCATCGTCATTCTAAAAAGCCCTTTGCTTCCTTCTGGTGTAGAATTATGGATTGGGGCCAGCAGGTGGCATTGTGATTGAGGGTGCTGGACTCCCACATGGCTGACCACAGTTCAAGTCCCAGAACCCGGTGGCTTAAACTCACACCGGATGCGTATGCATGCGTGCATGTCCAAGATCCCCAGAGGAGAATGGAGGAGAAGGGATTGCGGCGTGGCCATCCCCCCCGGGGTGGGGTGGGGTGATTTCTCGCTCTCTGTCTCTCTGGCGAGCGCATGCACCCTATAGCAAAAACCTCTCAAAAAAAAAAAAAAAAGAATACCTAAACTTTACTTTCTTAGAAACTTAGCATTATACAGCAATTTCCACTCTAAACCTCATATTGTACACTACTTCACTGGACGTGTCCGTCCGGCAGAACTGCAGCTTTACACACTCGGACCTATGTTATCTTCCCACCCCTCCCTCACCCCACCCATAAAAATGATTTGTATTGCGCTTTGTAAACTCTGTCAAGCTAGAAATTCACGGATTATGAGAAATTTTTTAGTTCTTTGATAATTCACCCTCTCTACCTTTTTTCTTGTCTTTCTAGAGCTCCTTATTCTGATCTTAAGCTTTTGGACTAATTGTGTAGTTTTCTTGTTCTAATTTCTTATTTTTCATTTTTTATCTTTCTGTCCTATTTTCTAGGAAATTTTCATTTCTACTTTATCATTCAAATAGTATTGGATTCTTTTTTAAATAATTATTTAATTTTATTTATTTGTTCAATCACTTTCATTTGACCAGAGAAAGACAGACACACAGAGAGAAGGAAAGTGAGAAAGCAAGCCACCAGGTCCAGGACTCAAACCGCGGTCAGCCATGTGGGAGTGTCCAGCACCTTCACCACCATGCCACCGGCTGACCCGGTCCTGATATTTCAGTATGGATTTTCAAGAGCTCTATCTTGTTTTGTAAATACTTTTTTAGAGTAATTTTGTCTCATGGATGTGATCTCTATCTTATTTTTAAGACTGTTTATTGTTTGGGACAAGTTTTCTTTTGCTTCCTGCAGCAGTTTCTCTTTCCTCTCAGTTGCTTTTTTCTGCTTGTTTTTGTCTTTCTCTTTCCCGTAGGAGCCTTTTTCTCAGTTGTCCTGTCTTCCTTTAGTGTCTGCTCACACCTGAGTAAGGCATTGGACAGGATATTTACATTGTGCTAGGGCTTGGAACACGGGTCACTTGTAAAGAGGTAGATGGACCTTTCCAGTAGAGAGACCTTGCAGTCGCTGCCTCTGAGTGATGGGACTTCACCTCACGGGGCCAGCAGGTGGTGCCATGGTTAAGGCTGTTTAGGCGCTGGACTCACACAGGGCCTGTTGTGGTTTGAGTCCAGACCTGGTGGCTTGCTTTCTCACTTCCTCTCTCTCTGTCTCCCTCTGGTGAGTGCACATTCCCTATAGCAAAGCGAAAAAATAATAATGACCATTATAAAGAATTCTTTTTTAATGGGACCAGCAGTTAGTGTAATGGCTATGTCGCTGGACTCCCATGTAGTCGACCACGGTTCGCGTCCCGGACCCGGTAGCTTAAAGCTCACACCGGGCATGTGTGCATGCATGCCCAAGATCCCAAGAGGAGAATGGAGGAGAAGGGACTGTGGTGTGACCATTCCCCCTGGGGGGTGATTTCTCACTTTCTGTCTCTCTGTCTGGCGAGCGCACGCACCCTATAGCAAAAAAAACTCTTTAAAAAAAAAAAAAAAAGAATTCTTTCCTAAAAAAAACACTTCATGTCACAATAGTGAGCTTTGCAGATACTGTCTCCTGATATGGCGAAACCTGACGTATATAGAAATCACCTTCGTGTGTGACCTGATGTTCCTGATCTTAAGGTAGTTGAAGCTTTACATCTCACTGCCAGTTTCCAGAATTTACAAGAGGTAGATGGGGCGGACAGGTGGCGTGGTAGTTAAGGGCGCTGGACTCGCACATGACTGACTGCGGTTCAAGTCCTAGACCTGGCAGCTTACCTTCTCACTTTCCCTCTCTGTCTCTCATTCTGTCTCTCTATGGTCAAATTTAAATAAACAAATAAATAAATAAAGTTAAATAAAATACAAGAGGTAGAGTGACAGGTTAAATGACAACATAAGGATGCAATCGGACACATCAGATGTGACATATTCCTTCAGGTAAATGGCCTGGCCCCTTCGAAAAGTCAATATCATGAAGAAAACAAAAAGAAAGAGGACTCTTCTAGAAAGGAAACTAAAGAGCCATAGTAAACAAATGCAATCTGTGACCTGTAAAAGACATTCTAGAGACAACGGAAGAGGTTAAGGCGTGGACTGAATTTCAGAATATACTAGGGAGGAATGTTAAATTTTCTTAGGTGTGCTATAGATTTATGTATGATAATGTTAGTTATATTCGATGATGTTTTTACTATTTGAAGATGGATCCTGAAATATGTAGGGGTAAAATATCATGATCTTGCAAGTCACTTTTATATAAAGATAAAGCAAGTAAGGCAAGATGTTAACAATTGTAAAACATGAGAGGTGAGAAGATGAGTGTTCATTGTGCTTTTCTATCAATTTTTCTGCATTTGTATCAGCAGATGGCATAATGGTTACGTTGCTGGACTCCCACATGGTTGACCATGGTTCAAGTACTGGACCTGGTGGCTTGAAACACACGCCAGGTTCATGTGCACGCATGTCCAAAATCCTGAGAGGAGACTGAAGGAGAAGAGTTTGCAGCATAGCCATCCCCCTAAGGAGTGACTTCTCACTTTCTGTCTCTCTGTCTCTCTCTATCTCTCAGGTGAGTGTACGTGCCCTATAGCAAAAATCTCTCTTAAAAAAAAAAGTCTGCATTTTATATTCTTCCATAATAAAAATGTAGGTGGTGGGCCAGCCAGGTGGCATGGTGGTTAAGGTGGCTGGATCCCACATGGCCAACTGTGTGGTTCAAGTTCCCAACCCGTGACTTGAAAAATATGCCATGCGTGTGTGTGTGTGTGTGTGTGTGTGTGTGTCCAAAATCCCAAGAGGAGAATGAATAAGAAGGGATGGCAGGGTGGTCATCCCCCTGGGGGGCGATTTCTCACTTTCCCTCTCTTTTTTTTTTTTTTGAGAGGTTTTTGCTATAGGGCATGTGCGCTCGCCAGACAGACAGAGAGAGACAGAGAGACAGAAAGCAGGAAATCACCCCCCAGGGGGGATGGCCACGCCGCAATCCCTTCTCCTCCACTCTCCTCTCGGGATCTTGGGCACGCACGCACACGCGCCCGGCGTGAGTTTAAGCCACCGGGTCCGGGACTTGAACCACGGTCGACTATGTGGGAGTCCAGCGACATAGCCATTACGCTAACTTCTGGTCTCGACTTTCCCTCTCTTACTATCTCTATCTCTGTCTCTCTCTGGCAAGTACACGTGCACTACAGCAAACAAAAAATCTAAATGTAGGTGGGAAAAATAGGAGGGTCCTTAAAAGCCTATAGAAAACCACGCGAAAACCCTGTGTATATGGCCAGGACTCATCAGTGGTCAGCAAACTACGGGTTGAGCATGCCTAATCTGAAAATCTGAAATGTTTCAGAATCCAAAGCTTTTTGAATACTGACCTGATGCCACAAGTGAAAACTTTCTCACCTGACCTCATGTGACAGGTTGCAGTCAAATGGTGCAGAACACCAGCATGATAGAAAAGTACCTTCACGCTACGTGTCTGGGATGTCTGTGAGGCAGAGCAGTGATCACAGAGAGGTCACACAGATGCTCCCACGTGGGCAAAATGGAGCTCAAGGTCATGAGCAGATCAAGCCCAGAACTCGGTCGTCTGGGCTCCCCATCTGACTGTGGTGCTGTTGGCTGTTGGTATGTCCTTCACTGCCCGGTTCTTCAGTTATGAGGTCATCGCCATCAAGGACACTCAGGGGGTCTATAAAGAGTGCCTCGTGGGCTTTGGAGTGCTCTTCGTGCTCCGGGTTGACATTGAGTGTGAGCTCCCAGCTCATACTGCATGTGTGAGCTCCTAGCGCACCAACTGCATGGCTTCATGGAAACCCTGCATTTGTGAATATTTTTGACTAGTGCTAGAAATGTCCCAGCTACTGTTCACAATAAAGGCAGGTGTGTGTGTGTGTGTGGGGGGGGTATTGGGGGACATGTGTGTGAAACATAATTGAATTCTGAGTTCAGCCTTAGGTCCCAACCCCAAGATATCTCATGTCTATGCAAATTTTCCCCCCAACTTCAAAAAAAAAAAATTCTAATTTCCCCCCCAACTTCAAAAAAAAAAATCTGAAATCCAGAACACTTCAGGTTCCAAGGATTTCAAATGAGGAATACTTGTATTTCACTGGGAGACCATCAGATGGCGATGTTTTACATTTTTCTGGAGGTTGAATTCCTAGAGAGGAGCCCCGCCTGGGGTGTAGAGGTCTCTGGCCAGCACAGGTTAGCTAAGCTGAGCTGAGCTGGGTGGAGCAGCCTCCGTGGTCAGTTCACAGACTCACTGAATTCCCCTGTTTTCATAGACGTCTCCCTCTATCGTCAGCCGAGTAAAGCCGCCAGAGAAGAAACAGAACTCCGCCTAGGAGCAGAGCCAGTCGCCTGACTAAAATGAGGAAGGCGTCCGAGAGTCTCTCTGCATACACACATTCTACCTATGTGAAGGCTTTGCTCCACTCTCCTTTAGAGTTTGGTGTTGCTATTATTCTGTTTTTTTTGTTTGTTTGGTTGGTTGGTTTTTTTTTTCGAGAGATTTTCACTGTAGGGCGCGTGCGCTCACCAGACAGACAGAGAGAGACATAGAGATAGAAAGCGAGAAATCACTCCCCAGGGGGGACGGTCACGCCGCAATCCCTTCTCCTCCATTCTCCTCTCGGGATCTTGGGCACGCACGCACACGCGCCCGGCGTGAGTTTTAAGCCACCGGGTCCGGGACGCGAACCGCGGTCGACTGAGTGGGAGTCCAGCGACATAGCCATTACGCTAACTGCTGGTTCCCCTATTATTCTGTTTTCAGCCTCCTTTACACTTGATATCCCAGGCCTAAGATCTAGCGCTCGATGCCAACGAGCTTGCTTAGCCCCGTGAGGCCATGTAGAAAGAGCACGGTCTCGGAGATCACGCCTCTGCAGAAGTTCAAGCTCTGTGACCTGGAGCAGCTGGGTGACCTCTCTGTGCCAGTCTCCGTAATTAGGGCCCAGGCCCTTCTAGTGTGTTCCGGGGATTGCCTGAGTTAATATACCTCCAACCCTTAGACCGGCGCCTGGCAGAGCACATCCTTAGAGCTACACGTGCACACACACCAGCAGCCCTGGGTTTCTGCGTTCTCTGGTCTGTGAGGTCACTTCCCATCTTTCACAATTGTATTTGCTATCTCAAGCCTGCCCTTCTCTCTTTTGCTTTCTTGCCTTTGTGGGTTTCATGGGTTCCCCCCACCCCCTTTATTGTCTTTCTTTAAGATGTGGTGAAATAGTAGTTAAATACGTGTGTGCAGGGGCCAGCAAGTGGTGTGGTGGTTAATAAGGTGCTGGACTCGCATGTGGCAGACCACGGTTGGAGTTCTGGACCTGGCAGCTTAAAAATCACGCTGGACATATGTGCATGCGTGCCCAAAATCTCAAGAGGAGAATGGAAGAGAAGGGATTGCAGCATGGCCATCCCCCCAGGGGGTGATTTCTCACTTTCTCTCACTGTCTTTTGATCTGGCAGAGCGCAGGGGAAAAAGTTTTCCCCGTGGAAAACTTAAGTACGCACTTTGCAATGTTAAACCCTAAGTCTCAAGGACTTTCCTCCCTTCCTCCTAATCCCCGCCTTTAGCTAGGGCATGTTCATGTTCACCGCATTCTATCCTGAGCTCATGGGTATTGAGCCCAGGGAGTGCATGCCCATGGCTTCCCTGTCAGGTCTAGAACCAGCTGCTACTTTGATGTGCAACATGCCTGCACAGTACCCCAAGCTGAGCCTGCTGGCAAAGGGACCCTTGAGCTACTTTCCAGAACCTCCTGAGTCATCTCTGACAGCGGAAGGAAGGCCTGTGGCAGGCCACTCCAAGCTTGTGTAAGAACCTTGTGACCCATGGCTGTGTCAGGACAAACAACCAGCAGGCTTCCGCCCCAGCTGCCCGAGCTCTGGACTCCTGGGGCTCATCTGATTGTCCTAGAGGGTGTGCTCTTGTCTTTAATGTGGCAGAAGAGGAGACATTTGCAAATGACTGGCTTGAAGAGTTTGGAGCTCTGATTTGAAAGAACAGCTCCCTCCCAGTGAGGGTTAGACCCAGAATCACTGGAACAGTTGATGAAAGGTTCTTTTTCTGCCTGGGGCATTTGCCATCCTTCCGCTGTCAGGCCCCTGCAATAGCATAGAGGGAAAGGCGTGTTCCCTAACCTTGGAAGGTTCACTGAAAATCACTGGGATTGATGAGAGAAAAGAGTACACATTTTACTTTTTTTTTTTTTTTTGAGAGGTTTTT